>NC_133578.1:29184587-29522801 GCF_964106895.1 Numenius arquata
ACTGGTCAACTGCATCAGAAATAATTTTTTCCTTAGAGCAGTCAACTTTAATCTACTGCCTTAAATTTTGTGAGCCAAATTTGGGAATCTATGTAGCTGCCATTCTTCTTCTGAATAGCTTTTTTAAACTAAAATGAGAATATGCATCAAACGTGTCTTTCTGTTGAAATTGTATGGCGTGTTAAGTGTCCTGACAGAGGCCCCCAGACTGGGCCAGTGGTACCTCTTCAGCAGCCTGAGAATTTCTACTTCTTATCTGAAACTGATAAAGCTTTATTAATCCTCAGAGGAGGTTGAGATTTCTGGTCCAGTGTAGTTTCCTAAGATTCACAAAGGTTTCTCTAGGTAATCCTTTTTAAGCCTTTCCTATTAGGTATAATGCCCAGAGATTACTGATTTCCAAGGCTTTGCTTTTCCTGTGAGGCAAGTTGTCCTTAATCAGAGTACCTGAACAGAGCTTTAAGTATCTCAATCTTGAACTGATTAATGATAGTGGCACCAGGATTGTTTCCTTTTGTCCTTCCAATGCAGAACATTTTTAGATGTTTTTGTTGTGAGGAATAGCAGTTTGCTCAAAAATCAGAGTTTACCTTGAGGGCTTTATACTCTGAAGTTTGTTGCTGCAACAGTTCCTCTTGTTAAAATGGTTTACAAATTTCAAAGGCTTCTGGTCTCTTCACTGCAACAATATCATCCATTGATCCATCCGGCCTTGCTTTCATAGGCACTGTCTTTCAGTATGGAAAGTACTGTGGCCCCAGCTTGCTCTCTTTGACTCCTGGCTGAAATTTCTACGCTGACATGTAGTTTTTCCCTTAAAATACACGTTAGATCAATCCATTCAGACAGAAAAAAAAGAAACAAAAATAGAATCAAATATTAAAAGGAAAACAAATGTCTCAAAGCATCTTGCCAGGAGAATCCTCAAGATATTTTCTAAGCAATGTAGTCTTTCCCACCTCAGTCTGCTGACCCTCAGCGGTACTGTGGTAACACAGATTGAACAACAGCTGATTTTTTCCACCTTTACTCATCAGTGAAGAAACATGCTGATGACTAATTGCATAATTGTAAATAAATAAAAACTTACTCTAATCTTCAGGATGTCAGATCTTTTTTTAAAGAGTCGACAGACAGCTGAGGAGGAGGAAAACCTTCTGGTATAAGTTTTCTTCCTTCCCACACAAGGTTATGGCACCAGGGAAGCTGCAGCTGGAAAGGAGATGCTGGGTCTCCCTATGTATTTTTAATACTCGATTAGTTCTTCCTATGCTTTTGTCAGTCAGCTGTTTTACCTAAGCCAGCTTTCCTATAAGATGTCTTTCTAATGTACAGCAGCTGCTGTAATCACTTCCCACCATCTCATGAAACATGCAGATAAGTTGGGAAATAACAGAGGATAATTTGAGAAGACACTATCCCGTCTCAAATAAACAGCCTCAGAAATGGACCCTGGTTCTTGTCCTCCAAAAAAGTATCTGAGAACTCATGAGGCAAATTTCTATCTGATAAAGCTGACATTGACAACTGGCCTTTAGCTGACACTGTAATGGGACAATTTCTAATAGGAGGGGTATTTCTAACAATCTACTTTTTTTAAAGTGGGGTAAATCAAGTTAAAGTGCGGAGCCGGCTGAAAAGCTAGCATTGTAAGGGAAAATGATCTCATGACAGGCAATTGGGATCCATAAATGTTTTTAAAATAAGGTCAAAAATTCATTTGAAATAGGCCTGCTATTCTTTCATCATCCATTCCTCCCCCCGTGTCCATTTTCCAGTTCTCCTCTGTTCTTCTCATCTGTTGCTGGATGAATTTTTTGCTCTCTTGTGCCTTCATTCTGCTCTCCTTTCCCCACAGTCTGTTCTTTTTCTTTCTGTAACTGACTGAATAATTCAGTTTAGTGTGTCTCCATAAACAGACACATGTACATAGCACTGTCTGTGCTATAGAGCCAGATCCTTTGAAATTCTTTTCCAGTTCCTTTGTGCTTTGGCTTGTTGTTGAGTTTTGCATCCTTTGGACTCCTCCCCCGGCTTCAAGTTTAGAACTAGGATAAATGATAAGCCAAATTCTATAGGGTGGATCACAAAGCTTAAAGTAAATCTCAGCTAGTTAACCAAAAGACAGACTGGTGATAAGAATAAATATTGTCAAGGAAAACGAATGTCTGTTGTTGTCAGTGTAACGTGAGATTACCCTAAAATTTTCTGACAGCAAAGGTGTATTGAGAAGTATCAGTGCAAGACAGAGTTTAGGCATGTGCCTGTCCCACTCATGTCTTAGTGGGACATCAGATAGTAAAAGCACTCATGAATATATCTTATACAAACCTAATACTAGTAGACAGAAAGAAGCATAATATGTTTATGTAGAATTATCATATACTGCAGTGTCAGTCAGAACCTGAGAGAACTATGTAAGCAATAAGCTGCAAGAACAAGTCCCCCTAGGAGCTGGAGGGCTTCTTCATGGGGCTCTCTTTTTCAGGGCTTTAGAGTCACAGGCTAATAGCAGATCATCAGAAGTAGAGAAGGAGCTGTCAAGACAGAGCTGTGAAGTTAGCATCTGCACTTGTATTTAGGGGCATTTAAATAATGAGGAATTAATCATCTATTTGAGGATTTACTTGGATTTTCTTACAGACTTTGTACAAATCCAGTTACTTAAAACATCAATTCTTTCCTTCAGGGTGGCAGTAAATCCTTGAAACTTTATCTTTTTTTAATGTACATTCAAGGAGTGTGTGTAACACTGGCCACATTGAAAATAGTTCTTCACCTGTTAGTGACCACATCAGCTTTACTGTACCGAACCTTATGTTAAGTTGTTCTAAAAGCCATTTTCTTGTTTGTAGATCAGATTTGCAAGCTGATAAATAATGTAAAGATGTAAGAAAACCTGTCTCTGGGTATTACCTGTGAACATTTTGATTGAAAGAAAGCTCTAATGTACTGAGTTTTGTCAGTTCCCGGTTGAGAGTATGAAAGAAGAATCATGCCTGTCTGTGTTAAAGGCCAAGTACTTTATTGTGTGCCTGGCGGGGATCCAAGCCTAAAAATCAACCAGAACAAAAAAAGGAGCGTTAAGAACTGCATTATTTTTCCATAATGTGTCAAAGGGTTCTACACGTACTTCAGGATGAATAAGGAGCTGTTTGTACTTCCCATGATCAATTAATTCCAGGTTTGGGATGTTGCATTTCAAATAGGTTAGGTTCCCAAAACGCACAGACGTTTGTGTTGGACCATGGTTAGAAACCAAAATTCCAGCCTCTAGAATAATAACATTCCAGTCTTCTAGCGCAATGGGAGAAGCTGACAATTTTATGTACTATGTGAAACCATATAGCAGAAACTGCTCACTTTCTGATCCTACAGACTATTAGTAGCAAACATTGAATTTAAAAAAAAAAAAAAAGACAAAAAAAAGACAGTAACTTACTTAAAGTATAGCTGCTTTGAAAACCATGGATCAGAAGTATTTCTGTATATGTTATTAAAATATTAATTAAGAGAGTATGTAAAACATTTTATTAGGATGCATGATTAACTTACCAATCAAGAACTTTTTATGGTCACTAGTTATCTCTGTATAATGAAGGTTTCAGAGTAGGATGTATTCTAAAGAGCTGTTCAAACTAAGCAGAGAGATTCTGAAATTTACAGGCTGACTTTTTGGGGGTAGGTTTGGGGGGGAAATTATTTTTGAGAAATCCTTGCCAAACCTCATGTGAGAAATAAACTATTCCAAATGGCACGTGCAAGGAGAGCCAAATTCAATTCCATTAATACTAGTAATAAAGAGTGACTCTTATAACTTGTTTGGAGTCATTCCTACTTACACAAAGGTTGAATTTGGCATAGATTATCTGAACCAGAGGGGAGCCTGAAATGCTCATGTCTTTGTGCTAACACTATGTACACACTCTCATTTACCAAGGGAAACAGTTCTGGTGCCATATGTCATCTTATCAAAATCCACTAGTGCTGCTTATACCCTACAATATTATATGAATTCCAAAAATAGATTATGCCATCTATTCCAGAAGGTACCTGGTCACACAGCTGCTTTTTGTTGTATTTCAGTGCAGGGGGGTGATTCTGAGGAGGACAAGCACTACGCATTTCTCTTACTTCATACAAGTAGTTGAAGGAAATCAGACAAAAACACGTGGTGCTGCCAGGCTGTGGCCAGCCTTGCAGGCTCACAGCACTGAGAGGTTCCACATTAGCACATGCCAGCGGTCGTGTCCCTTGCAGTTAGGAGAGGTTCTTCTGATGTTGCCCAAACGGAGAGCTTGACTGGGGCATCACCGAGATCACGACAGCTGCCACAGATCATGTTGATATGATATGAAGGGCCCTAGAGCTTTTCTGATGAATATATTTTTCCTAATTTGCCAATATATTTAGGGAGGCAAGAAACAAACCTTTAACTGGTAATAATTATGTTGATGAGGGGAGCTTGTGAACAGTAATCCATGCTATATAGTACGCTGAACAGTTACTGCAGTTGTGCACATAGGCAGGCCACAGCTCTGCAGCTTTTATCCTTTGGGGCACAGTTAAATGGGCACAGAAATAGCCTTTTCAGAGCTAGGCTGTAATCCGGCTTCACTGCAGTTCCGAGAAGCACAGTAGCTGGGTCTTTGCGATTCACTTTGGTTTTGGCAAGCTTCTGCCAGTATAGGCTTTACCAGTTTTCAGTCTGCTTGTTGATCACTCTGTAGATAGGTGACTGTGTGGCCACTTTTCCTGGGCGTGTGTGCACACTCTGTCACATCACATGGGCAAGGTGGAAGAGGATTGAGATTTTAAGACTGAGCCTTCACATGTAGGGTTGCTAAAGCCTAACACTTTGCGCTTTGAACTTTCCCTTACCCTCAGTGATACGTACTTCTCTGTGACAGCTTGGTCCCGACCCCTAGCAAGTCAGTGCCCCACATACCATAGAATCAAATACAGCTGCTCATGGGTCTGACTACAAGGGGGACAAAAAAAGTAAGTTTCCTTTTAAAATTGACCTCCTCTTCCTTAGGCCATTAGTAAGACGCCTGCTTCAACTTCTGGTAAGGGGCCCCAGTTACAACAATGCTCATTTTTTAATCACGAGACAAGCCTATAATGCCATTGAAATTCATGTCTGAAGCTAAGCATGTGCTTGGGTATTTATTAGATCAGGCCTGAAATCAGCCCTCAAACTTGACCCCTTCTTAGGCACAAGCTTTTGCCTTTACTACCAGGTATCTGGTGCATTTATCAAATAGACGCTGACACGGTTGACTTCTTTTTGAAATCTCACAGCTTAATCTCCCTGGGATATGTTCTTGTTCAGTGTGTTGCTGATTAAAAAGAAATCTCTTCCCTAAAAAATACTGATGATCCAAAGAGTTGCTTAGCTACTGTTGTCCTAGACAGCACCCTGTTTCCAAAAGATGCTGGTCACTGTCCAACTCTGCCTGCTAGGGATAACATCCCACTGAAACAGATAGCCGTTTTGACAAAGGACTGCAAAATTTGTCCATTTAACATAATGGAAAGCAGAATGACCTCAGTCAGGCAAACAGCAACAGTTGCCCAGTGTGTGCAGAACAGGGTCGAGCTTGAAAGAAGCTGGGTCAAGTAATACAACTATGTCATTGAGGCTGCTACAGAGTACAGATCTTTTATTTGTTATAGTTAAGTATGTGACAGAAGCCAACTGAAATAATGGACTTTTGATTACTTTTGATTTCTGGATTGAGTTCTTCTGTTGTATATCTATGCAGCACTTCTCATTATTGCAGTACAAGATCTGAGGTGGAGGCCTTGGGTCTTCCTGAGTTTTGCTGAAGTTCCTCGCTGCAAAATGCATTAGCAGAACTGCTTGTTAAATTTCATCTCATCCTAGGCACAGTTTCAGCAGTCAGGGTGTCAGTACTCTGGCTACATTGTTGTCTTGCAGTTAAAAACACTAAAAAGTTCACAGCCAAGGTGTGAAAAGTAATTAGAATGTATCACTGGGTGCTGTGTATAAGCAATTATCTGTGAATATATAAAGGCTAGATTTTTCTCAACAAACAGGCGACATTCTTATAATTATTTAAAATGAAAAAGAAAGTCACTGACTCAGACATGGAGAGATTGGGCGGATAACTTTATTAGTTCCCAGTCTAAGGTCTGTAGTGCAGATGCTAATCTACTATCAAGACTGCATTAAAATAAAGTACAAAATATGGGAAAAGAGAACTCCATTTACCCTGTAAGGCTGATGCTGTACATGAGTTTGGCTCTTCTGCTCAAGGACAGCTCTTTTCAACTTTCAACTTCAACTCTAGCTGTTAAAGAACACTTGGGAAAAGGAGTGCTAGCACCCTCTTTCGTGCTCAATATGGGGTCCGACCGGAACACATTCCTTCTATTGAAAGTGCTGAGCTTTGAGAATTTCCACAAAAGTTAGTAATCAATTTCATTTTTGTTTGCATTTGGTTTTTTTAAACCTTCTCTGATGTTCTTTCTTCATTTAGTAAATTGAATTTGTAAGCGGGAACTTCCCAATGCAGACAGGAATCTGATAAAATACTGGCACTGTGCAACCTAATCTGAAGGGTTGATTTTGAGTTGATTTTTTTTTTTAGTGTTTTTGAGACATTTGCTGTACAACTGTATTTATCAACAATAAGAAAGCAAGAGCGACAAATTCTGCTGTCTGTGGTTTTGCTGTTTTTTCCTCATCAAATGGCTTGGCTGCTGTGTTAAGTGTCATCTTGCCCAATATTAGGTAGAGCCATTCCAGCTGAACTGTATGTCATAAGTCCTGTATGATAGGAAATATTGAGTCTTCTGTAATCCAGGTGATATTGGGATGTCTGCCTCCGAGCAGAAATATGAGTTCTGGCCCTGCTGCCTGCAAGGGGGTCTTGCTATTCAAGGCAGATGATATGTTAATAATGCAGTGTCCCAGAGTAGCATAGATTTCATAAAGTAGTATATAGAATTTAGCATGTATGTTGTGAATGCATACGACTGAGCAAGTGGACAAAAACTGGTATCTCTTCTAAAATGCAGCCTGGTCGCCGATTTTAAGATTTTTCTGAGTTTAGTCCATTCATCTGTTTTCTTGATATGCTGGAATTAATGACTGTCAGAATTACTATTGCAAGTAATGCATTCCTATGTTAGGAAGACCAGTGCTGCATGTGGCAACAATTAATGGCAGTGGCTCTCAAGGAACATGTACCCAGGGGAGACCTGGACTGGGTGTAGGCTTTACACCATCACATATTCCAAGAAAAGTCAGAGTAGCAGATACCTAGAGTGAAATTATGACTTTAAAGTTATGATAGGACTCAAAACAAAGTGAGCAAATTAGGATTCTGAAAAGTTCCAAAAGTTTCTTGTATTGCAGTAAGCATGGTTACATCAAATTATATTCTTTACTTCATAATTTGATACCTCCTTCAAGATAAGATAAAAATGTATAATTTGAAATACATGCCTGTGCCTTCCATCCCTGGTCTGCAGTCATCAAAACAAAGTCATTCTGACAGTCTAAATTCAGTATTCCCTGTGGAATGATTATAGGGGAATTTAGCAAAATAGTACCTAGTGGTACCCACCAATGGATCAGTATTAACACTTGCATTTGCATTTGAAGCTAATTTTCAAAGTATTTCTCTTAATTTGCTAGGAAGATACCTGTCAAGTTAGCAATTAAACTGTAATTTGGTCACTGAGGTGTTTACATGGATTAATAGATCTCCCTCTTAAGCTTGTGCTCCTGTGTTTGAAATAATAGCTATACTGCGCGGTAGCATGACCCCACTTGAGTTTCACATACACATGCACAAAATCAAATTCCATCACATTTTAATGCAAATTTTACCTTTGCAAATGATGGCCTGAAAAGAATGGGTTTCCATGGTAACCTTAGGGAACACACAACCTGTTTATCATAACTTCTCCATGAAGCAAGACAGGGGGTGGGGAACATGCTTTGATGTCAGTTATATTTTTTTGTAGACAGCATTCTGCTGTAGCACGTATAGAGAATTTACCAAAATGCTCCTGTACTGTCCTAAACTTTTTTCCCTTGCTTAGAAACAGAAGCAGTCATATGGAATAACATAGGAGGGAACTGCAGTAGGCAGTATTCAAAACCATTAACTGACCTTTCAGCTCCTGTCTATAGTTTGACAACTAGGTCAACATTTTGAAAGACCACTCACAAATTAATACTTAAAATAGATCTCTTCCATCACTTTCTTTCTCCTTGCTTTCCCTCCATGCTTTATGTTTGGCCCTTAGGTATCCCCGCTGCCTTTCAAAGGCACTTTAAGTTTTTTGTTTTCTTGTTCTTCCACTTCACTGCTGAAAGTACTGTTTGAAAAATGCCTTGAAATATCTCCAAACTCCTACATTGTGGAGCTACCACAGAAAAGGATATATTGATTATACTTCACATTCAGTGCTGACTTTCAGAGTTGAGGTGGTGGCTTCTGAAGCTGCCATTAGTGAGGAGTGAGTTTGATGGCTGCAAGCATCTGCAAGGTTGTATTTTTCCTGCAGATGCACGGTAACTCCTGGCCAAAGGAAAGTATGTCTGAAACATTTTTTTAAGGTCATTAGGAGTAAGGAACAGATGTTGAGGTTTTTCAGAATGCTGCTTTGAAGTGCCATTTAGGAGTCAACTGACAAGACTGACCCTATAGGCAGTGTTTTTTGGGACTGGAACACAGAGGAACCATTGCCCATAGTTACCCATCTGGTATCCATCTGGTACCAGCAAACAACAGACAGTACCAAATCACAGAGAAACTGTACCAACTGCTAAATTGGTATCAGCAAGCAAAGAAGGTCGCCACCCA
Organism: Numenius arquata; assembly: GCF_964106895.1. Taxonomy (NCBI): domain Eukaryota; kingdom Metazoa; phylum Chordata; class Aves; order Charadriiformes; family Scolopacidae; genus Numenius; species Numenius arquata. The sequence goes on from NC_133578.1 coordinate 29,193,434, forward strand.
ACAGCAGTTACAAGCAGGAGAAACAATGTCTGTAACATTTACAGACTGGTATCTGAAGATCCGGAGGAACCTGATGCCATAGCATATGGAAAGCAATTCCTCTCTCTAAGCCTGCTTATGCTGATGTTGTTTGCTCAGTATTAACCTAGGTTTAGGATTATTTTTTTTATTTTTTTTTTATTTTGTTAACCATATTGAATTTGCAGCGTGGAGAGCTTTTGTCATGATGCCATTGAGAAAGCGCCTCTCTTTAGTGGCATATATGTTTAACAGGATTAAGGTGGATTTAATACCCTGTGCTACAGACTAACCATTCAAATTCTAGGAATACTGTTCCAGAGTGGTGTCAAATCACAATGGAAGGAGTTGAGGTTAACTTTTAACTCCGTGACGATTTACTCTTCGCTGTTTTTCTTTGATGTGAACTATTCTTGGAGAGAGCTGTGGCAGGGGGTTGTTTCCCAATTTTATTGCCATCTTCCTTTTCTTCCCTTTGTTCATTTCCCCCCTTCTTCCTCCTTCTATTCTTTTGAACCAGTGTGCTGGTTTGTACAGTAGCTAAGTGTTTAGAATGTAATAATACAACAGTGAGAGATTTACTGCCTCGAGGCGCTACCCCTTCTACTCTTGAGGACCTCCAGCAAGGCATGATTTTATAGACAATGAAAGGCTCGCTCTCCCCTGTGAAGCCGCCTGCCTGCAGGAAGCTTTTCACTGTCTATTTCCACTACTTGCTCTGCAATTTAGTTCCATGCCCTGCTATTTCCCTCTTCCCTCCCTCTTTCCTTCCCTGACATACACATGCATATACCCCCCACATACACATTCAGCACCAACACCAGATGTAGGTAGATACAGCAAAATAGCATTATCTCAATGTATGCGTTAAAAACCTCAAAAATACCCCAAACATTTTCATTTTGCCATCCTCATCGTAAATGGAAATATTGATCTCTCCTCTGTTTGCTTTCCAGGTACTGACACTGTCATTTCGTTTTCCCTAAAAAGAACACAAGCTCATAGCTGGGCTGCAAAGCATGGCCATTACACCTGGCATTGGTGCCAAGAACTCTGCTGACTTAGCTAGAGAAAGATGCTGAAAGCCCCTGACTTTGAGAGAAAATTCAATTCAATTTACTTCATACAGTGTCTCTCACGAAGTATTTCAAAATGCCTTATATCAGGAGATAACATAATGAGAAAGTGCTTTAGAGAACTGGGTATTCAGATAGCAAGACAAAATGATACACAACAATGAACTGGAGTAAAAGAAAAGATGACTGTCATTTAAAAGCAGTAATCATCTGGATAAGTAGTCTTGTAAACTAATTACAGTGAGAAGAGAAGCAAAGAATGCAAGACTGGGAGGAACAAGAAGCAGCTTAGTTTCAAACAGGCTAAGGCAGAGGACTGGTTCCATGGAGGGGGAAGGAATTGTGCACAGTATTGTAGAACAGCTACAGGAGATCTGCTTAAGAAATGTATTCACATATATGTGTGTGCTGTATATTGCATCACAAGTGTATCTCGGTGACAAGTTATGTTATTCTCTCTAGTGGCTGGGAAGAGATTAATTACACTGGCCCGGTTCAGTGGAAGAGCAATTGAAATGCCCCCTGGTAGTTGGAAAGAATCAATGCTGTTGGGTGCTGAGGTTTTTTTGTTTTACTGCTTTTAAGTTTTTCTCTTAGCTCAAGGGCCTCTGTTTGCCTCTACTCTGAAAATAGGTTTGCAAGTGAGGGTGTTGCAAATCTGGTGCTCATTAAAGACAATTAAGAGGTAGAATTAACCAAAACATATTATACGACTAATGGAAAAAGAAGCCACCCACAGAGACAGACACAGGCCAGGAAATGATTTCATTTTGCATGGTCACAGGAAACCATGGTCCTCCAGCACCAGGGATCGGGGGATCGCGGAGCTAGGGTTCAGAAAGCAGAATATTATCTTTGTGGAGCTGTGCAAAAACACTTTTGAAAACACAGTTTTGGCTTCATCTCCTTTTTTGCTATTTTCTCTCTACTTAGCGTTGCAAGATACAGCAAATGCTGAGAGCTTGTTTTCTACTAAGCTAAGGCAATTGCCATGTTTTTAAACTGTTATGGGAACAGCCTGTTTCCCTTTTAAAGTTCCCATCTGTGTTTGTATTTCCCTCAGTCTATTGCCTTTATAGAGAATTTTCCGCTCTCTCTAAATCTAAACCATTAGTTTCACCTCCTTGAACAAGAGGTAGGGCATTACTGAGGAGGAAAAGTAAATCCTGAGATAATCAGCCCTGCTTAATTCCAGCATGGAGCACTGCTGTCGTCAGTGTTGCTGGTGTTCGCTGCATAGGGAGAAGGGACAATGACTCTAAGTACGTACATTTGTGTATATGCATGTATATACATGTACATATGTGTATATACATGTATAGAGAGAGAGACAGAAGGGGAGCATTTAATTGCCTAGCAATCTGACTGACCAAGTAGTGTTCTGATTGCATACAGCTGATTTTCTAAGTGAAAATTGTCAAAACTACTCACCAGCAAAACCAAGATCATCAGTGACTCTGGAGTGTGCGTCTGTGTTTCTTACGGAGAAGAGGAAGGGTGGTTTGATTACTATCTCTTTTTTCCTTTAGACAAGGATGTTTTTCTCACCCAAGGGAAATGCATTCTAGCAGTATGAACATAACTATTAATCAACACTTAAGCAATAATCAGTGAATGAGAAATGATGACCAGAAACTGAAAATGTACTTGCAAAGCTACTTTGGTGCTTTTCCTTTGAGATCATGCCCTTGCATTTTAACATGAACAATTCTTATAAAATTAGTGCTGATCTATTCCAAAAGACGGTGATTTAAAAAAACAGCATTTATTTTTCACTTAAAAAAAATACTAGTAGTGAATGATACATTAAGATCTGCATAAGTAATGTTATAAAGCTACCTCAATAGTCTCTGAGATAGATCCTCAATTGATGTGAACCAGTAATATCTTATGGGGTTACTTCAGAGATGGAAGTGCCAAGATCATCATCACTAGAATTCTGCGTTCAAGTGTGTGAAGACGTGTTCTGGATACAGAGATATAGATGTTTTTCCTGTGTATTTTCACCCAAAAAGCAGATACAGCCACTGAGAGATGCAGGTGTATGTCAGCTTTGGGAATGCCTCCAAGAGGAATCAAATGCTATTGAAATTAAAACAAACCACCCTCATCAGTGTTTAGCATGTTTTCCTGAATCAGGGCCAAGGTATGTGGTAGCACCCAGCAGAAACCAAGGCTGTGAGACTCTACTAGGAGCGCAGCAATACCTTCCTTTAGCCGTTCAAGATGTTTTTTGACAAACTTAGTCACAGTTCTAATAGCATCAAGTGTTTTTTAGAATAATCTCAAGACCAGGCTGTAGTACAAAGTGCTTAAAGTGAGCATGTGCTTAAGAGAAAGAAGGCTCAACGTTCCCTGTTACTGAGCCCAGAAGACAGAACTTTAGTAATCTACGAGATCATGACTTGGTGACTGAGCTGTGAACAGGCACCTATAGCCATCTGTTGATTCACTTTCACAAATTATTTACCCTGTATTTTCTGTTGACAAGAAAATAAAAAAGTTTACATTAGTTGCCAGACTACCCAAAAACTTTGAAGGCATCAAACTGTGATTTGAGAACCTCTAACAAGTACACTTCCTAGATGTCTGTAAAATGGAGTGGGAACGGAATCACAAGATTTCTCAGGACCTGCTGGGAAGATACTGCTTCCTTCCTTATTCTTGAAAACTGTCCTGTGAGTGAGTTTGTAACAGGGAAGTTAAAAGTGCTTTCTCTCCAGTGGTGGAGGTGGTTTTGAGAGTTCGGTGGAACATCATCTTGGTTTGCCGTTGCAGCCACTTAGCAAAGAAAAGCACCACGAAGAATATCAAAAAGAAGTACTAAAGGTGCTGTCTTATATCCAAACAATGGTAAAGCAGTACTGATGGGCTCATATAACATTAGACTCTTCTTTGAGGACTGCTTCTGTCATTAAAATCAATGCAACTTAATTAAAGCAAATTATAGATAGATACATCTATAAATAAGATATTAAAGTGCGCTGCTGAATATGATAATTGCTGCATATTTAGCAATCAGCGTGTGTGTTCTGCTTTTGCCAGGAGGGATTTCTTTCAGTGGAATCAATGGAGCTTTATTAAAAACCATCCAAATTAGAGGGAGAAATGATGAGTGTTATAATAACGCAAAATCACTGTTTCAACTTTCATTGCAAAACCAGGAAAGCAAAATACATCCTTCTTTGTGTACGTAAGGAAAACATCAGGAAAATTCTTTTGAATCATGGACACTGGTAGAATTTTTAATTTTTACCTTTTGATGGAAAACATAAAAAAGCTGGATGGAGGAAAACATGTTTTCTGTGGAAATGCTGGAGGTCTTGGAGAGTGGGATAATTAGGATATCACAGCGGTAAGGAATTAAGAAGACCCCTTCGCTTAACTTCCTCCATTTCGCATGCAACATCCAGTTCAGTGCCTTACATAACCCACCTCTGTTTTATCAGCTAAAGAAAGTGTTAGTGACTCAATAGCGCTCTTAAATTTCACTTGCAGTCCCTCAAACCAGGCAGAGTGTGGAAATGCAAAAAATAAAATGGGTGAATTTTGGTGCTTCACCTGTGTTTGAAACATTGAGAGAGGGGTGGGGAACAAATCCACTTTTACCTCTCAGTTTTTCTTCAGTTTTCACTTAATTGAAAACAAAAACCAACTGTGTCTCAGCAGAGGGGAGACCTGAAGGTTAAAGGGCAAATTCCGTTATACCACAGCTCTTTTTCGGCATGCTGGATCTCAACCCATGTGATTAGAAACGCTCACAGACAAAAGAAGAGCTTTGAGAACAGAGGTCAAACCAGCATCTGAATCAAGTCCTTTAACAGATGATCACAAGACTATTGAAAAATGTACTAGCAATGCAGCAGTATTGTGTGCCATGTTTATACACAGACTGTAAAAAGCAGAACTGGGTGGCATTTTCAAAGCACTTGGGTAATGGCAGAGCAGATGCCTCACTCTGCAGCCTTTCTGGGATGGCTCCTGTCTTTTAGTACATGTTAGTCATATAAAATACAGAGGTAGTATCTTGCTACTTTTTATGGGGAGAAAACCACAATGCACAAGCTCAAGTGACTTCCTGAGCATGCACAGTGAATAAGTGAAAAAGTTAGGAGTCCCAGGACTCCTATCTTTATAAGCTCTTCCTGATCTCCCATAAATTTAACTGAAGTCAGGCATGACTCAAGTGTGGAGTAGCAGTGTTTTGCACTGGGTTCACAAATGTGTGGCTAAAATCACATCAGCCTTGATGAAGTTATGCTATTGCTACTTATCTAGTGGGCAGCACACACTCCTCATTTTCTTTTTGATCTTAATGATAATTGAAATGTTTAGAGGAGGCTTATTGTTCAGAAGTGGGGAAAACAAAGAGTTAAAAAGAAAAAGTTAAAAGTGCAATGAGATGTTTAGTGTATAAGTGAAAAATGAATAAGCCTGAATGCAACACCCACTGTGTATTATTCCTTTTGAAGAGTGTGAAACTTATGACTCTGAGCTGTGATTTTTCTAAAGCTAGTTAAAAAGCTTTAAACAAAGTTTTTAACAAACTCATCTCTGCAAAGATGATCAAAGTTTTCTCTATTCAGCTCTAAATAAAATACCTTCAGGAGAGGGAATGGTGACTGCGGCTTTCTGAGACAGCCACCCTGAAAATGGCCCTACATCGTTCTTTTCTTTATGAGCAGTACCCAAGGTCTTGAGTCTTCAGCCTGCTGACTTCACTTGGGAAGGACCTGGAGCAGGGAGCTCAGGTGGGAATTTGTGAGAGGAGGTAGAGCCCCAGGCAAAAACACACTGTCTTGGGTGCAAGGAATTGCTGCTGGCTTCCATTTGCAGTGTGGTAGCTCTCACCTTCAGCTGTGTGCACATGCACAAGAAAAAGTTGATTCTGGCTTCACGAAGCTTAAACTTTAAAAAAGATCACTATAGTTGTTATTGTTCATACCACAACGGGTGTCCAACCCCAAACACCTTGATCCATTGAAAGGGGCAAGGGAGGCTTTGCTGCTGGCAGCTGGTCTTTTAGCCTTTAACAAATGCTCCAGAAGGCAGGCAGTGTAAGAGAGGTGAGGAGGAATGAAATGCAGTGTCTCCTGGGAAAAAACATGGCCTCTTGCACTTTTCTGCAGTTTTCAAGGTAGTCTCAAGCTTCAGGATCAAGTAAATCCTTTTTCTGCTCTTAAAGAATTGTTCTTCTGCACACCCAGAATTTTCCTGTAGGCATATTCTAGACTTATTTCAAGATACTTTCCTGCAGGTGTGCTCTGCTTATGCCTTATAATTTATTTGCAAATATTTGAATGCTCTAAGATATTTGTTTCTGGCTTGATTTACATGTGCATGTTCACATTTTTTTTTTCCTTTTTTTTTTTTTTTCTTGGGAAATTTTCTTAGGGAGAATTGGCAGGTTAGAGATATTTGCTGCTAGCTTACCACTTTGTATGGTAATAATACACTTTTCTAACAAACTTTGTGTATTAGAAAACACCTTGAAGTGCCCTGCATTTACCATATTTGCCAGGGATATAGCTTGCAGTGACACCTGCACAGCTTTTGTTTTCTCTTTTTCTGTACAGTTGCTTTCCCTTTCTGTCTGTTTTGGATCTGCAGGTGAAATGTGAAGCTGTGAATCTTTCTACAGTTTTCTGTCCAATAAATGTCTATTCCATTTGTCCAGGGAAGTAAAGGGGGTCCCAGCCTGCACTTGTGCTTCTTTGCCTTTTGGCCCTTCAAGTTGGTCCCCTGCTGAGGGCTGTGGACTTGGAGAGCGGAATGCAGTGTGCAATGCCCATACCAGTCACCAGCCTGCGCATCCCCCAGCTTGGCTCTGCCTCTGGGGACTGGTAGGGATTTAATTAAAGATGTAGAGGTGTCACAGGGTTTTTTCTGAAGTGACGTATTTCTATTGCAGAAATCTTGTTTGCTGATGGAAATGACTGGTTTAAAAAAAAAAAAAAAAAAAGAAAAGAGAGACGTGAACAACAAAAATGTTACTAGCTATGTAGAAAAAATGCCTTTCCAGCACACAGAAAATCCTGACCGTGAAGGCATTGAGTTATATGGATGTGATGTCTTGCCCATTTGTCTCCCCAAGTGTGGCCACTGCTAAGTGCTTCAGAGAATTCGTTGGGATTCCCAAAGGGGCGATTAGGAGGATAACCTGCTGGTGCAGAGGTTTCTGCCTGCTCTCCCTTTCAGGGAATGTCTGACTCTTTGAGGCTTTACCTCTGTTTAACCTGTCAAAGGCTTACTGTCTCTGCTAACCTGATGCTAGTTGTTTTGATTCATATGCTTATCCAGTTTATTAATTTTCCGTTCTACAAAGGGCTTGGCCATACCGATGCTTTGGAACAGTTGAGTTTCATGAGTTGTTTGTTGTTGTTTTTTGATAGAGATAGCATTTCCTTTCCTCAGTTTAAGCATACTGCTCTTTTAATTGCACTGATGGGATGATGGCTGTTTCTGTGTTTATCTCTACCCCGTTATTTTTGCATATTCATGTTTTGCTTGTTAGTTTAGGCTGCTCTAGACTAAGAGATGATCTCTTGATAATGATGGCTCTTATTTAAGTTGATGTCGTTAATTTAAACCCTAAAAATACAGGAGTGTGTTTTGGATCATTCTTTCTGTTATTCATTACCATACATTTGTGAAATGTGTATTTCATCCTCTGTCGTGTTCTCTCTTTACTGATTGGGGCGTTGGTCTCCAGAAGCTGCCTCTGATACAGACTCAGCTAATTAATGCACCTTCCATCAGCTCCCGCGCCTTGCTGGTCACCTCATGGTCAGCATCCATTTAGCTTTGACAGTACTTCGATGTTTTAATCCTTTTTATTAAGACTGTTGTTTGCTCACCTAAATATTTTGTGATTATTAACTATGCGGTTAAAGCCTCTGCACCTGTACTGAGGGCCAGCTGCGTACGTCCTGTTTTGGGGAAGGAAGAGAAGCCAGAATATTTTGATCTTGTTAATTAGTACCTTTCACGCTGATTTTTAGCTTAGTTTGTTGTAAAAGGCATCAAGGAACCCTCTGCTTTGACTCTCTCTGAAACATAAATAACTTTTACGAGGGAGGTGTTTCCATTTTTGCAGTTTCTCTCTTCATCAGGATAGTATTTTATTCCGGGCACCATTTTGCTGGTGGCTGAGTGCTGATACGTTTTTACTGTCGCATAGACAGATGGAGAAGGGAAAGGAGAAGAAATGGCTGAGTCTTTAATTAGCCGTGCAGAGCCAGAGCATGCTTTTCCAGTGCGTCGGGGGTTTTATATAGGGTGTGGAGACTCAGCCGCTCGATGGATCCAAATTAACAAAATTGTGTATCCACTGCCAGGGTGTTTCTATGGCAACTGTCTCTCAAATCATATATACAAACAGACCTGGTGGGGGGTATCGCCTTCTATTTGGTCTGTAGGAAACCATCAGAAAAAGGGTGGCTTCAGGCTGCAAAAAGCCCTTGCAATGTAAATACTTTTTACTTTCTGGTGACTGGTATGAGTTTTGGGATCACTGCTCGATGCTGGCACAATTCTGAATCTGCATGTTGCACATTTTTTTGCACGTTGACTGGCTGCTGTCGCTCCTGCTAGGTGTGAGAGTGGTCACCAGGAAACTTGCACAGGGTTGCAAATGCACTGAGTTACCAGACACATCCTTTAGCTCATAAACATCTTGCCGCTGCACATGATTAGTAGCCTACCTACAGCCATGAAGGTAGACCGTATACTATGTGGCTTTTGTGCTGAGTGAACCAAATTATACATTCATTTCTTTTCCCCTCATTCTTCTTTGTAAAACAGCAGAAATCTGGAGGCTCTTTTCTCACCGGCGTACCTGGTGAATTAAGGGAAATCATCAACCTGATCAAATTAGCAGTGTAAGAACAGCCAAAGTGGCTGTGACTCTCAGCCTAAGTGACTCTAACTTTATAAATTCTCTCTACATGTCATTTTTTCTGGTGGAAAAAAAAATGAATGAATGATCTATTTAGCCTACTGCCCTCTTTTTGAAATGTAGGGCAATTACTGTTATTTTTCGCTCATCCAAAGTCAGGCACTGCTGAAGCATGGGTCATTTCAAATCAGAGGCGGTTATTTTTTGCGTCCGTCAGTTCCATGAGGACTCCGTTCAGTTTTGAGTCAGATAAAGGGGAGTTAGCAAGAGGCTTGTGCTAAATATTTTTTTTCACTTACGAGTATCTTGGATGTTCAATGAGTGGCAAGGTGCATAACGGTATTTGTCTAGAGTAATTCCTAAGCTTGCCTAGTAGCTCCGTAGGATAGTGCCTCTCTTTGCATTGGACTTGGCTTATGTAATGGCTCCACAAGAAATTGTACGCAGAAATGCTATGTAAAGCTAGATTAGACCTACTAAACCTGAGTGCATAACCTTTCCCAATGTAGAAGCTTTTACATCTCTCCAGTGAAAATGACGTATTGTGCATAAATTGAAGGACTGACAAAAATGTACTATAACCTGTAGAATGTGAAAAACATGTTAATTTTTGTTTGTTTTCTCTTTTTATAATCGGGCATTTGCCGAAAGCTTGATGTGATTTATTCTTTTCTTTTTAATGAATTGTTAAAAATGTTTGAAAAGGCATTAAATCTTCCTTTATGCTATTAATCTGTGAAAGGGGAAGGGGATTTTAAATGGCCTCTTAGTATATTGCTTTATAAAACTGCTGATTCTAGCAGCACTGGAATAGGAATACATACTAATACAGGAAACACTGAAGGCAGTCAGAGCCTCCTGCATTTATGGAGGAAAAGACTAATAGCTCCATTTTAACAAGGCTCTTAACACTTTGGGCCATCAGCAGGCATTGAGTGAGTGAAATTGGGAGAGCTCCTGTGTGCTAAAAGCATTGAAGTTCACTGTTTCATACCCCAGTTGGAGCCTTCCTGATAGAATTGTGCTCTCCAGCCAACACCAGTTGCCATCTTGAAAACAAACCAAGTAGCGAGCTGGCATTTTGACTGAGTGCACTAATGCTTCACTTCTGAAATGGCACCAGAGCATGATAAATGCACTTAACTCCCAGCTGGATACTTAGCTTTGCAGTGGCGTTAGGGAAAGTTTCTGGGTTTGTGTTAAGAATGAAAGCAAAGCCTGTTTATATCACGTTTTATACTGGAGCAAAACACACAAGTGGAGAAAAAACAACAAACTTGCTACTAAGATGCTAGCTTTGATTCAAGTAGTTATGCCACTGGAATCAGAAGGGGTGTGCTTACTTAATTAGATTACATCCTCATGTTACTGAATTCTAGGAGGAAGGCCAGCCAGGGAAGAGGAGAGTATTCCGGCTAGCGCACAGATGAGGAAAAGCCTCTGAAGATTGTACCCATTCTAAACAGTTCTTTGATACAGAAGCCTTTCTTGTCAGCAGTGATAAGATTATGTATGGGATTTGGAGCTTCTTTGAGCCCCTGCCTTTCTTTTGTTGATTTTGGCATGTTGCAGCATCATGTGCTCTCTGCTTATCGTTTTGAGACGCATTGTTAGTAGCTGGGCTGCATAATTGATCTTCATCTCTAATTACTCTCCTCTCCACAGGTGCCTGGAAAAGGTCCAGATGGGAGCTCATACAATCTTCACTTCGAGGGGATGGAAAGGCAATATGCATCCTTACCCAGGTACGGCACGAGCCTCATATGCACACACTGATTCACCCTCCTTCCAATGGGTAGGGAAATCAGCCCACAGCTGATGCCAGGCTCCAACATGAGAGATTATTTTGCAATTTTGTCTTGTCACCTTTAGCTGCTGATTTAGTGCCATCTTTATAACCGTACTATTAATTTGGAATTTTGAATTTTAAAGAAAAGCTCTCTCATTGCAAGAGTCATGATCTACAGGGACAGAACATGACATTGAGGAAGCTGGCTCTGCAAGAGTTATAACAGGTCGTAGCAGGGCATAAATGACCGAGTTTATAGTGATATGATCCTAGCTGGCATTGACAGAGTGCTGCTGTGGAAAGCCTCAACTACAGCAGCTACAGCTACTGAAGTCCCACTGTTGCTGCAAAGACCACCTGACTAGCAGTCCTATTCCACTAGAGCATCCCTGTGCTTTAACCAAACACCGTGGAAATGAGAAGTGAATTCTCTGGGGGCTTTTTTTAATTTTTAATCCTTATCAACTCAATGAAGAGTAATTCTAGTCTGAAACCAGTGGGGCATAACAAAAAGGAAGTGTTTCAGAGATTTCAGTCCCGTTTCTATGGGAGTTCTAATAGCAGAGTGTAAGACTTAGCAAGCAAGAAAGGCAAGCGAGAGGGTGCTATAAGAGATAGTGGGAAGCAGTGCGAGGAAGACAAAACTAGAAAATATTTCCTCTTTAGAATTAGAGGCCTGGGAAAGACCTTAAAGGGGTTGCCCAATCCACTTCTTGGGCCTACAAGCAAGATAATTTGTAAAAGCAAAGCAAAAATAGCTATTTACAAACAAGAAGAGATCCTTGTTGTGAAGTAGAGCTGGCATTTAGGAAATCAGTGAATAGTTTCTTTTTCATTCTCTTTCTTTTTCCACTGAGCTATTTAAATTCAAAAGTGTTACTGGAGAGATTGATTGATAAATATGTAATGCTGTGTCCAATTCCAGATGAAAATACAAAGTATATCTTACTTTTGGAAACCAATATATAAAGGCTGTCTCACAAGATATTGTTGAATGCTTGTAGGCATTTTTAACGTACATGGTTTATAAACTAAAGGATATGTCTGTAGTTTAGTTACTGCCTTCAAATGATATTTTTGTCAGCCCTCGTTTTGGAAATTCATCCTGTGCAGTAACTGGGTTTTCCAACAGAATCCTGCTTTCCAGCAGTGTGTCCTGTATGTATTTTCTGACTGAGTGTGGATATTCTTACTCTCCTGGGTAAATAGCCATCTTTTTTCATAGTCCTCCAACACTCACGTCTCCTGTTGTGATTTTAGCAGTGGTTTTTGCAGGTTAGTTAGGTGTAGTTTAATTATGCACAATCTCTTTTATCTATTTTAAACTTCAATTTTATTGAGTACTTCCTTGTGAATTAGCAATTGGTGCCCAGTGTAACTCTCTACAGCAATTTTCACAAGCCCGTATCGTATCTCCTTTTATTCATTTTCCCTTCAAGCTAATCAACCTTATTTTTTCAGTCTTTATAAAATGGAAATTTCCCAGTGAAGTAACTTCCATCACTCTGAATTCTTTTTATTTCACTGGTATGCCTTTCGAGGAAGGATGACCAGAACTGAGCACAACACTGCAGATGCAGACGTGCCCTTGCTTCATGCAGCAGTGTCCTGTGTATTCCTTCTATCCCCTTCCTTCTCAAGCCCGCTGCATCCTCGGCATGTCCCAGAGGTGTGTGTTCTGCTCGCCTCTGCATCCTGCATTTTTGTGGGGTTTTGGGTTTTTTTAAAAAAAGTAGGTCCATCTGAATCAGATCATGAATCTCACAGTTTTCTTCCCCAAACTGCCATTTAACTTGCCGGAATCATGACTCTGTAGCTCTTCTGACAGGTTTGAGTATTTAGCTGGCTGGAACTCACCATTTAGGAAATCATCCAAACATTCAATAAGCTTTTGGAGATCGGTGTGAAGAATGTAATTTCTCTCAGTGCCTAAGAAGATCATGCTGGAGAGTGAGAGGGCCTGCACCTCAGAAGGGTCGTGTGCTTCTGGACCCGAACACTCGTGCACACAGGCCATGCCATTGCCACGTCTCCGGAGGGTTTCCATGCTGACAGGAGCAGAGCTTTGGGACAGCGCAGCCTTGGCCCTGCCTGCAGTCCAGCAATCGGCTCCTGCCCTACATACTTAGGTTTTGTAAGTTTTGCAGTTTCATGTTACTGCAGTAATTAAGCCCTGGCAGTCACAAATGACTAGATTGCTACAGTGAAATCTAAATCCAGAAGAAGGGGATGCGGTCTCATTGCCAGCCGCTAATGGAAATGAGCGATTTCTTTTGTTCTCATGGCTGACTGCCTGGGAGTATAGAGGAATCCAGGTAAAAACAACCCATTTGCCAACCTCATCTCAGTGGAGGATCCATGAATACTACTGTAATGGGCAGCATTATTAAAAAAAAAAAAAAAGAGAGAAATAAATAGGCAGGTAGAAAGAAATACAGGGAAGAAATAGTATTTCCTCAAAGAGCAGCTTTCTTCTCCCCAGCATTCTAGTATTAGTCCATGGTTTCCTGCCCTTGTCTTGTCCCTGTCCTTACCTTGGTCAAACTACTGAGCTGCACTTGTATGGCCATGAGGTATAATTGTCTGGATTACTTAGCCATTTAAGTCTAAGTTTAAGCAGTTTAGTAAGAGATGCTTAAAGAGGATTCAGATGAGAGTTGTAGATGCTGGGAAACAGACTCTTATCGCAATATTGTGTTGAGTCCAGGAGGACATGACTTTTACCTGCCACTCCGGTGTGGCACAACACAAGGAAAGAGAGGAGAGCGCTTGGACTGCAGCCAGTTTCACTGGATGAGGGGGGAGCAGGGGATCTGTGCCATGTCAAGAGTAGCTGGGACTTACACAGAGAAACTGTTCTGCTTACCTGGAAGCCAGCAGGAGTCATTCCAGTGTGTGTGGGCACGGACAAATTCAGTAACAGAGCTTTGATTTTCCTCCCCACTGGGCAAGAAGGAGGGATGATCACCTGCCAAATAGCTTTATGAATGTCTGGTGTCCCTGAGACGCTGCCCATTCCCATGCAAAGGCACACATCCTGCATGAAGAGGGAGTCAGATTGCCAGGAGCATCGGAACATGGCTGCTGGGTTGTAAAAAATCTAAGCTTTGAAACATTGTTGCTGCTTTGCCCTTTTGTTTTGTATTTTTCTGCCTTTCTCTGAAACTGCTAATTTAAGCCTAGATATTATGGGCCAAATTCAGGTGATATAAGTCTGTATTAATTGTATTTGAGGAATTCAGCTGTCAAGTGTGCTTGCCTTTTCAGTAGATGAAGCAGCAAATCCAGTGTCCCGCTCTCACTTAGCTCAGTGATGCCCTTTTTGCCTTTGAGTAGAGGATCTGTTCCTGTGTTAAGGTTACAATTTTAATTAAAAGCTGAAAACAGGAGGCAGCAGCCTTTGGAGGAAGGCTTTGTATGTGACTGGCTTAATGAGTGGCCAGCTGAGTTATGTAGTTAAGTTTCTAGGTAAAATAATGCCAGCCTGTAGACCCAGTTTGGAAATGTCTACAGAGGCAAACGTCTGAATTAGATGATAAGTGGCTGTGGCAGGAGAGTGGCAGGTCTTCATCTCACACTGCATTGTGCTGCTCTGTCTGCAGAAAAGCTGCAAAGTGGGAAAGACAGAATGGAAGGCTTTGCAAGAGCGATACAGTTCTTTGCACTCAGTACTTACATGTTGCCCTGGGGCTACAGCTAAGTAGTGCTGAGTAGTAGTATTAAGCAATGTTAAATCCTCCTGCTTAGGAGGAGAATGGCTTTATTCTTCTACCTTTTAGGCTCATCTTTTGGGAAGAGGCGCATGGCAAGGGTGTGGGAGCAAGAAAAACATTTGTATTTTTTAAACTATTTTTAATGCCTGTTTTTCATTCATGCAATCCAGAATATTTTCCGGATGGAGCTATGGAACAGATATGAAGCAGAAGCTGCTCTGTTTGTTCATAGTTTTATTTTTGAGCTTGCTTTTATGGAAATCTGTCTTAATGTAAATCACAGTCTTGCCAATGGCAGCCTTGTTTGGAGAAATCTCGTGTTCAAGGACACGTTCTTTTCTGTGCTTGTGGAAAAGCTGGCTGTGACCAAAAGAAGACTGTCAGACACTGAGATGGGACACTGGTGACATGAGTGTAGATCAGAAAGCTCAGCCATTTTTCCTGGGAAAAAGCTGATTCCAAAGGAAAGCTAGTACTCCAGACTTTCTCTAGTATCCTTATATTATTGAAAACCAGACATTTTTTTATGAGGAAAGGGGTGGGGCTGAAAAGGCAGTAAGAGCATTAGAAAATAACTGCTAGCATGGAAAAATGAGTTCAGGCTGTGTAGATGAGTTCAGCTGTGTTGCTGTGGCTGGGAGGAGACCACTGAGCAAACTGGTAATTGGCTCACAGGAATATCTGTCTTAAATGTAACATGCATCTTAAAACTGGGAAACTTGCAAATATATTAAGGAACTAGCCTTGCAGTACAGTGGCAGCACATAGTCTTAACCATGCTGGAAGTTTCTCTTCAGATTAACAATGCAACTTGCACTTCTTAAAGCAGTAGCTAAAAGCAGCACACCCTCTATTTTTAAGTATGAAGACAGAAAGGACAATTTTGATCACCTTGCATGAGCCCTCAAAGACCTCATACATTTCTACATCAAACTAAATCTCAATTTTAATATATTGCATTACTTTTATAAATATATTTACAAAAGTATCTAACCTATAATTAAAATGTCACGTGGAGAATTCATTACATTCTTTAGAGGTTAATTATTTTACTGTTTAAAAAGATTATGCCTTTTTTTTTTTCTTAAGTCTGAAATTAGCCAATTTCAGTTCCTGGATACCATGGTAAATATTTCTCCCACTAGATTTTAAGAGGCAAGCCTGTGAACTAACTCTCCTTCAGTTTTTCTATGTAGCGATCATTTATGTTATCTTTTAACCTCCCTTTCAATAAATTAAATGGATTAAGCACTTAGGTCTTACACTACAGAGCATGAAAACAGCATTGACTCAAGGGGACCGAGTCCCCATGCAGTCAATTTGTGAGGTTGCCTCTAGAGCTGAGTCAAAAACATTTCCAACTCTTTGGATCAAAAGCAAAGTTTTGAATAAATAAGGTTCCTCAAACAGAAGGAATAGATTACTTAGCAAGCTTCATTAGCTTTTTCTTGCACTTAAGTGTTCTTACCTTTATTTTACTAACCAAGTTTATTTGAAAATGCAGGATTTCTGCAATATAATCGATTCTCAAAAATGCCATCAGAAAGTGACTTGACAGAAATCACAAGGAAAAGTTAATTGTCTATTAAATAAGAGTCATCATTCACCATTGTCTAGGAGAATCTGAAATTAATATACTGACTTTGCTTAAATATGTATATAGTGTATTCTCGTGGTTAGCCAAAAAAAAAAAAATATCGCAATTTTAGTGCAGACTATAATTAGCTGCAAATCAACTTGTCAGAGCATTCCCAACCTATGGGAATTTACTAACCAAGGAGCGCAGATGAAAAAGCAAGGTTTAAAATCAGTTATTTAAATCAAAATTCCCTGCTTGTTGGTTTAAATCACAATTATTTTTTTTTTGCTTTAGACCACTTTGATTTAACTTATTCCATCCCACACTGCAAAAAATCTGTCCCTCTTCTCATTTTGTGTACTTCACTTACATTCCTCCTTGACATCTGACAGTACGTTACACAGCATTGACCCAGCAGTGCAGTTGTGGTTATAGCCATCAGCTGAGGGATGTGATGTTCTGGTTGGTTTTTGGTGTTGACCTGTCTGCACTGACAAGTGCCATGTGGTGGCACAGCGGTTCTCAGTAATGGTGACAGCGTTGCTCTGTCCCGCAATACTGCCGCTCTTCTGCCAAGTTATCTTCCAGGGACCTTCTTGGTGCTCAGCCACTTCTTAGTAACAGTCTGCCTCTCAATTTTCCGCTGTTCCTCTCTTCAGTTGACTTCATCACATGACTCTACTGAATTTATTTATTTTTTTTAAAGCCCAAAATCATGCTTTATGGCAGGCAGAGGCTGGCAATGCTGCAGGTATCACAGGGAATACCATTGCTGTCTTGTAGCATTGTTTAAATTGGAGCATTGTTCACCTGGTTAAAAAAGAGCATCTGCAGATGTATTTTCATAAACTGGTGTGTGTGTGCCAAAACTTTAATGGCAGTGAAATAACTTATCAACCCAGTCCAGAGTCAGCAAAGTCATAGTCTGTCAGTGAAACCATGACACTGCTGGACATGAATTTTACAGTTACAAAGGAAACCTATTAACTTTTGCTGCATAATATAATACACAATATTTTTAGTAAGGCCCAGATTTTCCCTCCAAAGTGGTGCAAACCAGAGAATGGCACAGTGATGGGAAAGTATTTTGTAGTTTTAGGTACCTGAAAAAAGTCTGTATCTCCCCCATTTCTCCTATTGATTAAAATTAAGAGAGGAGGCTCAAGAGAACCAATTGCGAGTAGTCATTTTCAGTGTAAATCTTTTTATTTTAATATTCCCTTGACATAACTGCAAAACTAAGAAAACTTGATAATTTGGAGTCTTAAATAGGATTAGAACTAAGTAGGGCACAAAAATGAATGGTCCACCTAATTTCATCATCCTAGTCATGTGAAATATAAATATTATTCAAACAGTATATTCTGTGGTATACTTGATTATTAACTTCCTCTTCTGTTTTAATCATCTAAAGTAATATCAGTAACTCAGGGATATTTTTTAAATAGGATTTTTATCTTGACAGCTGTACTTTCATTGAAAATGCAGCAAAATCTTATCTGTCTGTATCTTCCAATGTGGTGATCTCATTATAAATGATATATGTGTATGGTTTTAGTTGGGTTTTAAGTCCTGGCAGATGAATTTAGAATCAGTTTTAATGGAAATACTGGTTCTACTCAAGGACCTCTAAGATACATTGCAATAAACCAGCCAAGATGAAATACAGGCAAAGAAAAAACACCATTCTCACATGCTAGAGCACAAGCTTGGGAACCAAACTGATGTGCTCATTGAAAGATTAGCTTAAATCCAATACCAAACAGTTTAAGATTTGCTTAGCTAACTTTACTTAACTCTGCAAGGTAATAAAACTCATTGCTGTGGAAGCTGCCCAGTGTCTCCGAGATGTCAGAAAAGTCACTGTTTTTCAGGAAGGACAGAGTCCAAATCCACAGCGGGACACCAGATTTGTGATACGTACGTGCAGGAGAAAGCTGGAAGTGCTCTGTTGCAGCTTGTTCTGGTTTATCTCAGTTTCAGTTACTCTGCTGCAGTGTGCCATGGTGCTAATATCACCTCAGTGTCATCTGTGAAGTCTGAAGGCTTTTTTTTGTGCATGGTGTCAAAACACATTTGTCCAAAAACATGCAGAGTTCATAAATAACCTGCGTATAGCTTCTACGGGGAGAGTCTTGGGCATTAAAAACAGCAGGTAGGAAAGGATCTGTATACTGTAGATGTCTCAAAAAATGGTCTTGTGTATTTCTCTTGGACTTGGCTGAAAGGAGGAAAGAAAATTGTAAACAGGATGACAATTACAGAAATCTCTAAGTTGGAATTAAAAAGGAAAGAGATTTGGTTGTAAAACATTCCTCCAGCTTTCTAATAAAATAGAAATACCAGTTGAAATGAACAGGATGTCTCTATCCAAGCCAACTTAAGTCTCAATACTGAAAAAGTATACTTTAGAATGTCAGAAAGGTCAAGGTTCATGATATCAAATCATGGATTGTGGGTGGCGGGCCACTTCTGTAATTTCCATGGGAATAACTGAAGAAAATTGAGCAAAGAAAATGTCTGCAACAACTGGGACATAGCTTGAAAAAAACTCTAAAAACCAGATGTCCCAGAGGAATACTTTAGAAGTGTAGAAGGAGGCAGACGGGGATGGGTTTTGTCAATTTTTCTAATAAGTCAGTCAACTCCTCATAGCAAAAAGCCGGTTAATGCAATGTGGAATAGTTTAAAAGTCAATTAATATTTTGAAACTAAACAGCCAGCCTTTTTGCAAGGAGATACTAGCTGGAGTAAATAAAAATACTTTCAAGTGTCACATTTACAAAAAACATGGATCTGGTATGGATTTTAGTGTATAACCAGGCATAAGGACCTCCCACTCGAACTAAGGGCACCAAATTCAGCCTAACAATACAGAGATGGAGGAAAATACTGCCTTTGAACAAACAGGCTTGAATTAATATCATAACATTTAATGAAGTTATGGAGGCCTCAGAAAAGAAAGCTGTATTAGCTATGCCTCCAGTGAGTAAAAGAACAAAAAACTGTTAGGGAACAAAATATTAATGAAAGAAAGAAGTGTCAGTACAAAATGGTTAGGTTGAGATGAAGGATCTGTGGAAAAAAGATAAGTGAATGAAAATTAAAAAGATGATCAAATTAAAAAACAAAAGCATATGTCCCATAGAATGCATCAACAGAGTGATGTGCTGAGTGAAACCTGGGGAATAAGATGTGTGCTACAAAATGCAAATACACCCTTTGTATTGTTGAGATGGATATTGAAATTGCTCAGGAGACCAACAGGCTGGGAAGCTCAGCTGGCTGCTTTGTAGGTACAGATATTTAGAATAAAAACGTTGCCACTTGTGTTGGTTTATAAATCAGAACTGATCAAAAAGTATGGAGTCTAGGCTCCAAAAGTGAGGAACTAAGTTTTTCTTTCTGTGAGAAAATTCATTGTAAAATAAGACAATTCCACTGCAGTTCTTGGCTTTGGCTTTCTCTTGATAAATGGGTCTGGAGGTGACTGAAAGATGGTTGTCAATGAACATGCTGTAAAAACAGCTACAAAAAGGAGAAATGTAGGAAGCCAACAGCATCAAGTGTAAATACGTATGATTTTCAAGGCTATTGGATCAGGATTTTTTGAGCGAGATTTCCTGCAGCTCTGACAGCATTGTGCATGAACCTCCTGTATGTTCTGTCACGGCTCAGCCTAGGTTCCTGTAAGCAAACAGCAGCTTTGTGATGGCTGCAGACTGCAGTTAGTTCTCCATAATCCATCCAGTTTCCTTATCTTCATCCAATCTTTGCAAAGCAGGTTCAGGAAAAAACAGGAAACTGTTAAAAACAACAAGGAAATAATGGCAAGTTTCAAGCTTCTAATAGCAAGCCATTTCAAATGAGTCAGTTATAGGTATTCTTATGTACACATTTATGAAAGAGGAAGAGAAATTATGATGATAAAGTAGGAGAGTGAATTGTATATGGACAGTCTTAATTGCATGCTGTAAGGTAATGACAGGCTGTAAAATCTTAAGAACTCAAATATAGTTCTGGGTTCTTTTACAAACACATAGGGGACAGAGTCATGAGCACTCAGCGTGCCACCCACCGAGAAATAAGAAACAGGGTGGAGGAGATGCGAGCCATAGAGAAACACACGGGCAGTGCTTTAAGCAGACCTGTGATTGTTTGTGGTTGTTATCCTTCGTGAAACCCTGCCTTCTGAGGAGAGAGCTTTTACATAAACTGGTGATAAAAGGAAAGAGGTGGCTAATTTGGGATTAAGAGAATCACTGAAGAATTTAATAGTAAAAACAGTTGCTAGAGCAGCTGTTTCAACACAGCTCATACAATTGGCAGCCAAACGGCTTCCATTTCGTAAGTAGGTGACATATTTAATTTCTCTGCACAGAAGTCTCTTAAACACATATCAAGAGAATATTCTAAATTCTACAAGTTTTTGTCCAGCTTTCTTTGCCCATATATTCACCTAATGCTTTTATGTTGCTCTTCAGCTATGACACTTTGGAAATCATGCTTTGGATATGTTGATCCAGGTTGAGTAACACCTTATTCTGCAAGAAATGTTGTAGAAGCTAGTACGAGCCTGATCCAGAACCACTGCAATCCATAGATGTGTTCCTACCGATTGCAGTCAGAAGTAGGTTTAGACTGAAATGCGATCACTATTAGAACATATTCCTTCATTTCTGTTCTGTCTGGGTCAGTCTGGTAGTAATTTGATAAACTCTGATTAGGATATTTGTTTTTCCCCTGGGAAGTCTGCCTACTAATGTTCACAGTCCAAATTTCTCTGTACTTTGGAGATCCGGGAAAAAGGAATATATCTTCGCCTGCTCTCTATGTTCTTCTCCACCTCATCCCATCTTAGCACAGATAAGTCAAGGAAAAGTAGGACTTAAAAATGAATGTAATTCAAAGTTGTTGAAGAGTTGCAAACGTTCAGTAGTTATGGACCAGTAACTTTAAGAGCGAGCGTGAAGCTGAAACTCCTGTTGTACCCTGCCAGAGAAAATAAATTCTTGCTTTCTTAAGAATCTTTACCCTCATCTCCAGGCTTGTAAAAGATTGCATTGTTCTAGCATTTAATAGTTACGTAAATTAGCACTAATGTTGTCACTTAGAACCTGTACAAAATTTTCTACTAGAACAGTTCTTTAAAATATGGCATAAACAAAGCACAAGATGCACAGTGATACTGCTCTGTTGTTGATGCTTATTTGGGAAAATCTGCGTGAGCTATAGAGCATCTTTACCACTGGTAAAGATGTTACGGGAATGTAAGAAGCACACCAGCAAACTTTGTAAGCACATGGTAGGTGTTAAATAGTACATAGGCCACTCATCAGACTTTCAGCAAGATGTATTTTGGAAATATATTAAATACCATAATGCATGTGCTAAAAACTTAACCACATCTTTACAGTAATGGTAGTGTCTTTGCTTGAAAACTTTTGCTTGCCAAATGTTAATTAATCTGGCTACAGAGATATTGGCAGAACTCATACCTTCTGCTGGCTTTTGTCTGGTATCAGTGTGGCCGCCACTAGTTCTGTGCTCTGTTCTGCACGTGAGCAGATGGGATGCTACAGCTGTTTGAATAAATATTAGTTTTAAAAGTTATTCTGCTCTGATTAACCATTCAATGAGGGGGAAAATGGTGGGGGAGAGGGCGCCTAAGGGTCTCTCCGCTTCAGGCCTCTTGCCCAACAGGATTCATTTAAATGTTTGAGTGGTGATGAGGTGAGGAGTCGTGTAAATTGGAAGCTGTTCCTCAAGTCACCGTCCTCTCTCTGCATAGTTATTGACAGCTTAGGCACTTGCAACATGAAAAAACAGAGCAGAACATGCAAACGCATCCACTGTATAACATACATGGGAAGCAAGAGGAGGAGGATGTTAACTTTAATAGAAAGTGAATTATCTGCCATTTTTGTTCTGCTCCAGGTGTAATTCAACAAGGAGATTGGATCTGTGCATTAGATAGTCTGAGACAGCACCTTGGAAACTGGCAGCCAGTTCCAGCCAAGGGCGGAGAGAGAGGGCAGTAAATGCATGAACAAACCCCAGCCCAGGTTATCGAGTAAAACCCCAAGCCAACAGGGGTCCTTGGATATTGAGTGGCTGACACTTTTCTTCATTTAAAGAAGAAAAATAGCCTTTGTTTTCCAGGTGAAGGGAAGTACTTTGAGAGCAGTCTGTTGTAGATCATGACAAAATCTGGCAAGCAAAAGCAATCTCAGCAGGATTTCACAGTTGAAAATCCATGTGAATGGCTTTTTGCTTGGATCTGGGTGTTAGTGTACTGTTGTACATACCCATGTGTCACCAGGTTTTGATCCCTCATTTAGCATTCTTGTTATGAATTTTGGCTTGATCTGAGATGCTATGCTTTAAAGAAAAGGAGTATTTGTTTACTGAGAACCGAGATGTCTTCAGTGTAAAAAGAATGTATTTTTAAAAGCATGGTATGGTCACAGTTTTTCCTTCTGTTTTACATTCTTAAAGAGTTAATAGTGATATGCTCTTGAACTGAAATCAATCACCCAAAACAAGTAGAGCGGGAATTCTAACATTCTAATTCTTTCCTCCAAAGATCCTCAAACAGCAAACACACTTTGTAACTATACATTCAGCAATTAAAGATTTCCAAAATCAGTTAAAAGCTTGAAGGATCCCAGTAGTCGCGCTCAGAAAGGCTGTGCAACTTTGCTGCGCATACTGTTTCTTACTGGCTGACTCGACTTCTGTTAGTCCTCTAATTAGCTTTGTAGGGGTCTCTGAAGGTATCTGGGTTTCTCACTGACTAGGGAATCAAGCTGAATTTAGGTTGCCTGAATACACCCGTGCTGGTTTTGAGCATTTTCTGTAAGGATCTCTTTACCGTGTGGTGTGTGTGCTGCAGCCCCCTCTGGAATGGCGAGTGGAAGCAGCTCGGTGGCACAGGCTGTGCTGCAGTGCTGACTGCACCACGCTTTATGGCAGAAAGCACAGAGCAGATCAGTTTGAAACGAAAGGGAATTTAAAAAAAAAAAAAAAAAAAAAAGACAAATTCAATTAGTCAGTTGAAATTGAGTTGGGGTTTACAACTGGAATTTTTAGGCCCAGATCCATAAGAGCACTTAAGCACCTGCTTTACCTTGAATACATTTTGCTTTTCAATAGCAATCATTTGCCTAGCTATCAGAGGCCTTCAGGAAACCTGAACTTAATCGTGCATTGTAAAGCATGAGGGAAGGATGGCAGACAGTCAGTGGTACTTAGAGAAATTTCACTTTTTCACTCCCTGCACTTTCTGTGGTTTAAATAATGCCTCCTTAGTGTTGCCTTAATGCAATGCTTTTTGTTAAATATCCTGTAAATAATATCAAGAAAGGTTATTTAATGAATAATCTGACTTCTTCTTTGAAGAGACTTGTTACTGATCTTAATTTGGAATTTCTTTAGTATTATTGAGGGGAATAACAACGTTAATGTCATTTTGGTTTGATTTCTTTGTGTGAAGGGCTGACAGCTCTCCCTTCTCTCTCGTCACCAAACATCTGAAGAAAGCTCTGTTATTGAGAGATTACTGCAGTGGTCCTTGGTCTTACAGAGATTTCATCAGAAACATTTCATTTTTAGTGGACAATGGAAAATGTTCAGCTGTCCATTATTACACTTCTTTGTACACAGTCTAAAAATATAAATGGAAATTATAATTACATCTGTAATGCTGGGTCCCAGCTGAAATCACTTTAATCCCAATGTGGAAAAAAAAAATCAATACAGAACCCTTAACCCTGGTCTTTTCCTCCATAGACATTTCATTTTCAGTTGTACTAGTTTATACCACAAGTTTTATAAGTTTTTGAAGGGACTTTAGTATATGGAGACCATTTTGCATCCTTAGAATAGTATTGCTGCTTTGTGCTTTTCTGATGTAGAAACTGCAGTGTTCTTCTTGAGTTTATATTGTAGCTGCTTGATATGATGCAAAATTTCTCCCTTTTACTTTTTGATAATTAAAAGAAGAGGGACATTTGAAATTTTGCAAAGTTCTTTTAAAGAAAACTGCATTTTACTGGAAGTAGAAGCACGTATATGTTTTATTAGAGAGGAACCCAACTCAGCATTAGAGATGTAACATTGAGGTTTGGAAAAGTCATCATTCTTAACTCATTACAGGCTTTCTACTATATTGTGCTTTTTTCCTATGGGTTCAAATAGTAGGTCTGTCAAGGTTAAATATAATGGATTTTATTTTTTTTATATCAATATCTGTAAGTAGAGACATGCCATCGAGTGTTTTGTGTTTCTGAAACCTGCATCTTTCTGCAAACCTGGACTTGGACCAATAGTTGCTTTTTTTTGAGTTAGCTTCTGGGGAGTGGAACTTGCTTTTACAATGTAAGGTCTGTGGAACCTACTAATTGCTGACTAACTGCAGCTTCCTCTGAAGCATCTGGTTCTGGTAATAGTCAAAGAGGTGATGCTGCCTTTTAGGGCACACTGCCACATTGCACTATTTGCCATGTTATTAATAATCATAGATGTAACATCCATGTAGCAGAGGTGTGCTATTTATCCTGGTAGAATGTCTTGTTTCTTGGTAATTGCATACATATACCCCTCTCTAGATCATGAGCACTCAAAAAGGAAAAAATAAATTAGCTGCATTTTTGTCAATCTTTTCTCTGAATACAATTGAAAAGGAATGTTTCCACGTGGAGTGAGGCATTTCAGGAACCTACATCTAGTACGCTAGCTATTTATTTGCTGTCTAAGACTGTCAGGCCTTAACTTCCTGACTTCATTCCAGGATACAGATGTCTCATTCTCTCCTTGCCCTCTCCTCCCCTTTCAGATACCATTCTCCTATACAAGAGCCTAATCCAAAGCTCATTGAAATGCTTCCATTGACATCCAGAGGCTTTGGCTGAGGCCAGATGAGTGTGGGGCAAAAAGCTCCTCATCCCATCAAGTCATTCCCTCTTCTCCATCTGGTATCTAGGCAGAGCAGAGATCTCTTTCCATCTTTACTTCCCTCTGCAAAGTGTCTTGATGGTTGTTTATTAACATGCCACTTCAAGTCTATCACACTGCACAATCTGAAAATACTTACAATGATACTGTAGTAGTGACCTTTATTGTTCATTAGTGAATCAGCAGCATAGCTTACTGTGCCTTTAAATGAGCTATATAAATTGGTTGTTATTTTCAATGATGATTCCCTTGATTTGAACATACTAGAGCAAAGATAATTGTTTGATTGATTCATTATGTAAAAGATTGTTTCAAGTTAGAGGGTGGTTTTATTTAATTTTTTTTTTCCCCTCAGCCAAATTGAGACATGCTGTCTGGAATCTTTGCCAGGTTCTTACCAGGTTCAGATCGGGAAGTGCTATTACTTCTCTTTTTCTCACTGATGGCACGTAGGAGCCTTCCTGGGCAGAGAAGGGGTGCTTCTCTGGTTGTGGTAGTGTTCATCATAATCTAAGCTGAACCTACTGACAGTGTCGCGTCTTGCACATAAGACTCTACTGCATGTGATAGTCTTTGACACATGATGTATATATGTGTTCAAAAGAAATTAATGTCTATACTGGTGGTGCTGTCTGAAGCCTCTCTCTATCTCAATATTGGTTTGCTCCTATCTTTCAAATGCTGTGCAGTCACCTCTGTAAGGTATCACTAATTCCCAGCTGTTGGCATCGCTTTCACGTTGCTGAGGGATGTAGCGTTTTGGTGAGTCTTTAAAGCATTTTTTTTCTGTCTTCTGCTGTGTGCTCCCTCCTCCAGCTTTAGCATGCTAATGTTTTCTGTTCTAGGTACCTGATTAAGCTGATACAACTGTGTTGCCACAGGCTGTGCTTGCTCTCTCTAGAAGGTTGCTGTGCTCCAAGAACTTTGCTGTTGCAAATTTTACCTTGTCATCTGGCATGCAGCATGGTGTGCAGATGGCAAAGAAGACATTTATTTAGAAGGTACATATCTCCTCTATTACAAGTGTTGAGGGGAGATTCATAGAGATCTGGGATATTGATGATTGCACCAGTCCCCAAGAGCCAAGGATGCTGCATGCCCAGGGACCATGCTACTAAGTCCCGCTGAATGCATAGTGCTGCCCCAAACCAAGAATGCATGGAAGAAAGTCACATAGGTCTGATGATGTCTCATAGTATCTTGGACTCCTTGCAGACATTGCTAAGGCTGGTGCTGCTGGGGAAGAAAGCAAAGAGGAAAACAGAAGCCAGGCCAGGAGGGGAAAGTTGCAAAAAAAGTGGTGGGAGCCATGGGCCTTGTGGAGGGAGGCAGAGAGGACAGCAGGGGATGTGGCATCTAACCCTGTTGTCATGTCCTCCCACCTCCAGCTTGTGCTCTAACATGATGTGCACTGACTTCCAGATTTGCTTTTCTTAAAGAAACAAAGTCCAGCAAATGAAAAGACGAAGGGGAAGAACTGAGTGCAGAAGTGCGTGAAAGTCAGCAGTTAAGTCATCTTCATCTGTGAATGGACCACATAGCTTGTATATATCTATAGGCATTAAAGTTAGTGCCATATATATGGGTAAAAACTCTACCTATGCCTGTAAGGCTAGGTTACAGGGGCTGGGAGCTGTATTGTGCCTTTCCTCCATGCTATGTGGTTCAGGTCTCAAAGCAACGTTAGAGTGATGTATTTGGTAACAGTGGCATCCACGTGTGTTTCATTCACACACAGCTGTTCTGCAGGGCGTGTTGAGGGGGTGTTTGAGGAACTGTGCAGATTCACGGCTGTGTCTCACCTCTTCAGAATCTGCTTCTGCTACCAGAATCTGGTGCCCTAAACCCTCCTCATCTGAGCAAGTCAACAGCCTGTCCCAGGCTGCTGCCTCAGAGAATGGCAGGGACTTTGTAAATAAAGGAAACAATTGAATGATAAGTTCACATTTCAGCACACTGCTTAACAACCTGATAACAGTTAATTACGTACAGTATTTTTAAATGCAGCAACAGGGAGATAACTGATGCAGAGATGGAGCACAGGCACTTGGGCCTCACAACTGAAGCTTAACCTTTTACTACCCACATCCCTAAAGAGGCCGGTGGCCCGCAGCTCTGAATCTCACCAGCGTTGAACGTTCACTGGCTAGCAGTGAGGCAAGGCCATCCACATAGCATTTCCTCTAGGGGCAGGGGAAAGCTGTGCTCAGCCCCTGTGACTTGTAGCGCCCAGCTTTCAAAGAGCAGCCTGCGTGCTGGGTAGGAAAAGCGGGGTGGGTAAAACAAGGGTTGTCTCCACCAAGGGCAGCAGGTAGAGCATGTCCAGTCGGCAGTGGCTTAGCTTGCTGCAGCTGCACTGATGTGCGTGTAACTGTAGAAGCTCTTAAGGAAGAAGTCAGCATAAACACAGCTGGAAGGGGCTGCAGTCGCAGGGCGCTCACGGCCGTCTGCAAGTCGCAGCAGCTGCAGTCAGCGCTACTGCTCTCTGGGCACCGGGTGGGACATTTCCGTCTCTACCAGCCCAGTGGGATTTAGGGGTTTGACCCTTGTTATTTAAAGCTCAACTTTAGGACGTCTGCTGTCAGAGCACCCGCAAAGTTTGTGACTTAATGCAAGTCTAATTAACTGATTTGCCTATCCAAATCTGGAGATTTACACATTTCTGTAAAGCCAGCTGTAAAGTTATAACTTCAGCTGTTTATCATGCCCTGAGCCTTTAAATCTCAATTATTAAAGGTGGTGTTTAATGGCTGGCTGGAAAAGGGGTGGTTACCAGAGTGTTAATGGAGTGCGGCAAGCCAGGAAATCTATAATCTAATGCCTGTATAGAAATTAATGGTTCTAACAAAAGAAAATATAGGGGGGGGAGGATGTACTTACAGGCTGTTTGTGCTGGTTAGGAACAAATCAGTACATGAGCGCTAGGGGAACAATGGGGATTGAAATACTGCTTGAAGAAAGAAATAAGAGCTGCTTGTTTTTAAGGTCACCCTTGCCCCCAAAAAGCAGCCATCGTTCTCCTCTGGATCTTGAGCTTTGTCTTTGTTGCAAAGGGGAAAAAAGAGAATGGCACATCCCAGTGAGTTTAACAGAATGTCTGGACCTAGAAAGAAACAAAATGGAGGGAAAAATAACCAGCTACAATCAGTTTCAAAAATCATTTTCTTTTTTCATTGAAGCATGGTTTTACTACCCAGTTTGTGCCATTGGAGGCAGAATTGACAGCCATGCTTCATCATGGCAATGGGAGAAAACGCTGCAAGGAATGCTTTAATTTAAATGAGAGATGCTTTAAAAAAAAAAAAAAAGCCTAAAAGCTTGGTAATAACATTAATAACCACTTCTTACAGGTTTTTACTAGCCCACTAAAGATCAGACAGCGTGTTAAGATCCCAGCGGCTGAATAGTAAAGACCTGGGCCCAGGTTGTTATTGCCTAGGAAGATTCTTTTAATGACTTCTGTTATTTGTTGAAAATCATTTGAACAGCACAGCTGAATAATCACCATACTTTAAATTCATTTCACGTGAAAAATGAGAACAGGATAGAATTTGGGTTTATGTGTCTTTGAAAGCACTTTACAAAAAGAGCGTGGATAGCAGTAGCGCTGTAAAGGATAGGCGAAGGGAGGAGCTCTCCTGGAGCCTGAGTTTATTTCCTTCTGAAGAAGAATTTTGACTATGGCAACAGAATTTCTTTTAAATAAAATGAAAATCTCCTGAACCAGCACAGGACCTTTAGTTTCTACCCTGATAGCCTCTAAAAAAGCAAAGATCGGCAGTATAGGGTAGGGTGAGGCAAAGAGATCTGGATAGTATTTCTGGCTTTTGTGTTGCTGCTGTGCTGGGGCCAGTGTTGGAGTCTCACCTCTCTGTGTCTCTCTCCCTTCTCATTGCTTGCCTGCTCTTGAGGGAAGTAGCTGGCTCTTTTTGTGGCAGGGGTAGCAGAGTCCCCATGTCCGTTGGAGCTCCTGCACAGTAATGCAGTACAAATATTACTGTAAGAGAGATTTCACTTTAGCATCTCGTTCTAGTGGTGGCAGTTCTGCGTGCATTCAGTAATTCTTTGTATTAGTTTGGGTCTGCATTGAAATGCAAAATTCAGCTGAGAAACCTAAACATTTGCTTCTCTTGCTGGCTTAAGATTCGTACATCCTTTAAAAAGAAGTTTTCTCCCCTCCAATGTGACTTGGCCAGCATCGTCTCAGAAATGTGATGCAACAGACCAAAGGCCAAGAACTCTTTTAGTCTATGGGAAGAGCTTTCGGCCCCTGCTGATCTGCAAAACAAAAGACCAAAGGGACCTTAAAACCTCATCCAGGTCTCATCCGACAGAGCATGGGGGTTCCTGAGCAGCAAGCATGACTGCTTAGCATTGAGAATGGGTTACCAATGCCAAGAGGTTAATGACTCACACGGTATTATGTTGTGTTGAATAATGAGTAACATATGAAATGACACATGTTGTAATGACTCGCTACTTAAAGTACCAATCTACTTAAGATCCCTTTAAGCTTGAAGAGATCACAGAATAGCGATGTCTTGTTCAATAGGTGCTACTTTATTTTACGCCTCCTGGTAGAAGAGATGTAGCATGCCTGAGAGCATATGAACAAAACAAGTGGGGGATTGAGTAGGAAGGATTATTGGACTAGTTGTTTTGAATACTTATTGGGCATTTATAGAGCGCCGGCTACAATATTTGGGTTTTTGTTGCTGTTGATTTGAGGGTTTTAATCCTGATTATCACAGTTCCTATATTTGTAGGTTGGATTTAGGGAAGGAAAAAAAGGGGAGCTTTGCCTGTAGGATGGGATTATCAAAAGCTGGTCTGAGATTTTCTGTGGAAAATAAACTAATGCTGGAGCAAAGGAGCAACACAATGTTTTATGGCTTTGTTGCTGATGAGAGAGGGTTTAATTAAATGGCACTCTAAATTCTGATGTTAACCAATCTGTGACATAGTTTGCTCTGTTAGGGATTGAGAACAATCAGTTTGCTTGCGTGAAAAATAGTGTTCATACTGTCATAAGAAAACTTATATAATCTTACAGTAAAGTTTCAAGCCTATCAGACTATGGTTTTCCTGTCTTACAGTTGTTTCTGCAGTCTCCTTATCTGTGTGGAAAGCTAGTATCTGACTAAACTTCATGCTTGGTCCTGGATGTAAAAACAAGTGGGACACATTAATGTCTCCAATTGTGAAAAACTGCCCACAGAGCTGCTGGGGCCCAACATCTTTCAAAATGTGGCCCTCTGCAAATAATAAAGGAATTTGTTCTCCCGCTGCTTTAAGGCTAGACTTCAACTAGAGTAATAGAAAGATGTCTGTGCACTTACCTCCAGGATTGTGGTGCTTTTTCTGTTTGTTTCTAAATATTCCAAGCTGTAATACTGAAGAGAGAGAACAACTATGCATATAAGCTGTTATGTTCAGGCTAGTCCAAGGCCACTGTTAAACTTTACAAAGCTGCATGCAAGGGAAAAGAATCAGGCCTGCCTGCATTGCATCTGAAATGTACTCTTGTTGAATTTGAAACAAATTTGTATGGATCCCTCCCTCTCCAAGTCCAAAGTAAATATGAATTCTCTAAAAAATGGAGGAGAGAAATTTTTCTGCTCTTTTTTTCCCCCCCAGTAACACAGTCATGTTCATTATTTTTATGGGTCTGCAAAGCCTATAGAAGTCAAAGCTATGTAATATACATTGCAGAGTGTTCTGCTAATCCAGTCCAACCGCAGTCGTGCCTGGCCCAGGGATGAGGGTCTGGTAACTGGAAACCTGACACTGAAGGAATTCCAAACACAGTCCTCAAACTAAAAACAGCTCTCTCCACATGGCATGTGCTACATGAGAGCCAGGGATTGTATTCGTTTACGTTATCTGATGTTTTAGCCTTGCATTGTTGATAAAAGAAGAGGAGAAGAAAGCACCTCCACCAGCTCAGCCCATAAATAATCTGTGTGTGGTGTGTTTGAGGTTAGTATGACATTGCTAGACATCTGCCGCCTTCTGAGAGGTACAAACCTGCTCACAGACAGCAGTCACTGAGCACTTCCTTGTGCTGCAGATTCTTCCTAGCACTAAGGTACCAGATTTGATTTCCTGTGGCTTTTTAAATATAAAACCCATCATCGGCTATAGAAAGTATTGGTCTGAAACAGCAAAGAATATTTGTTATAGGAGTATCTTACCTATTAAGATACAGAGACAGACTTTAATGAAGCTCAGAGTCATGCAGTGATTTTTTTTGAAACATGCAGTGATTTAAAAAAAATATTTTTTTTAAAGTTATGTCCACATTGAATATTAAGCAACAGAAGTTCTTAGTGCCACTGACTACAAACAGCACTGCAGTGTCTTTAATACTGTATCTGGAAAGATAGGGACTACACGGTCTTTTCAGTCAGTTGTTTTTAGTGTCTGTTGAGATGAGCTTTATAAAGACACAGTGTAATGTACTTGATACTGTAAGATTGTTTGCATAATTTAATTCTTATATCTGCTTCTCCTTTCTTTAAAAGTAGATCCTCCTGGCTGAGAACAAACAGCCTGCAATCATGATGCATACAATAGAGTTCTTCAGGGAGAATTTGGACATAGATAGGACCTTGTTGCTTTCTCCTGTTCTTTAATCACAGCCCAAGCTGCCTGATGCCATCACCCAGAGTCTCTGTATGTCTTGCTTAGACATGAAAGAGACTGCAGCCAAATGTGGGCTTTCCATTTGCCACTTAGTCTGTGACTGTCTTTGAAGTTTATTTCAAGAAGTAGTCCCTGACAAGGTAAGGAGGCAGTTTTTCATGTGAGATTATATCCCTTGCAAAATACTCCCTCAGCAGCCAGAAGGAGACGGTGATGTAAGAAGAGAGCGTTCCCTTCCTTGCTTTTTACCAGGTACTAAGAGGAGGACCTCTGTGATTCTGCCCATAGAACAGAGGCAAGAAAAACTCTTTGTCATGATGAAATACAAACCCCCAACATGATGGGGCACAGCATGAACAGCCAGACCATCATTTTGATTTCCTTTCCTTTCAGATAACCCAAGCATGTGTCTCATGGCTGATGTTAAAGGTGACCTGCAAATGGGGGTTAACAATGAAACACAGTAAACCTGAAATGAAATGTTTTTTTTTTTTCTGGTTGTTTTTTGAAGCAATAGATATTTAGGCCAGTCTACCCTGTAAGATTCTCCACAATGGAAGAATTATTGAAATGGGGGCTTTAAAAAAAATGGGAACTGCAGAAAGCAGAAAGTAGTTTAGTTAGTTTTTTTGAGACCTACAGATACCCATTTGACTTCAATGACTAAATAATATTTGGGGTAAAAGAAGTCTGTCTTAAGTATTTTTAATCTTTTGGTTCTGTTTTAAATAAACCCAGAAGCTCTTAAAAATTCTGCAGCAAAGCCAGACAATACTATGTTTTATATCCTTTGTGCTTGGAAGGTAAATAAAGCAAGGATAGAAAACCAAACTACTTCAGGCTTTACTTGTCATAGAGAAAATAACAACACATGTACTGTTAATTGAACATCAGTCGCAATCTTTATTTAGACAAGGCTACTTGGTGCTCTTAAAGCTCAAAAAGGACCATAAATTCTTGCCTGGTGAATCATTTGGAAGATAAACCAGTAGAGCTGCTGACCAGCTCTATGAAATATGTTTGCAGCTACCTCTGTGTGTGATCTATAATTTCTTAGCAGGGGAAGGTGAAATTTCGCTTCCTCACAATAAAATGAACATTTTGAGGGGCACCTTGCCCATTCTGTTTTCGAGGAGTGCATTTCCACACTGCCCCACCAGTTTGACTGCTTTCTTGAACCTAGTGCTCTGCCAGCCTTCCTTCCACTGCTTCCTTCAGCAGCAGCTTCTGCTTTTAGCTAAGACCCACATCAGTGATGCATCTTCCACTGGGCGCAGAGCTAACTATCAGCAAAAACACTTTCTGAGCTCTGAGATTAGTTCCTTCCCAGGATGTTGTGTCAGTTTCCCTACCTTCTGCCTGCCATTAATTTCACTGGACCCCCAGGTCAAACAACTGGCCAAAAATCTGGAAAACAGCTGACAGTCAGAGCAGTTCCTACTCAGCATGTTCTTTCAAAGGGCACACTCCTGGCCTGGTCCTTTTGAGTGGCTGGACCTGCTTGACCCAATTTGTGGATTTTTGATCACTCCCCTGGGTCACTGATTTTCCACTTGAGGTTATTGGTTTGACCCCCAAACCGTGGGTCACTTGGGAGGTGTGATATGGCCCTGTGAACTCTGAACTCATCAGGAGCCAAGAAAAACAGTGAGGGAGGCGAGAAGAATTTCATTAGGGCCTCCTCAGAGGTGGCAATGTCTGCCGAGCAAAAAGGCAGGGGTTGTTTTGTTTGTTGCAGAAACAAGCATAGCATCTACAAGGGGCTGCCAAGTGGAAAGTGTTTGGTTTGGTTTGTTATGGCATCTTTTTAAGGGACAAACAGCAGCATATACTTTTACACCATGAGCTATCAAGTGAAAGTGGCATTGCTTCAGAGGAGTCTTGCTCTTCCTGCCAGGAGCTGCCCCCAGTGTCCCAGGCTTACTCCTAATGGTTACAGCATTTCTACAGCCAGAACTTGGTATGTGTAGGTGTTTCTTCTACCTTAAAAAGACTGACTTTCTGATGGTTAATTTGACACACTTGGGAAGCAAAGGGCTGTTTTTTCCTGTATTTTTAGACTTGTCAGATACAGGTTCATGTCAGAGGTTCATGGAGACTCCCCAGGCTAGTGGTTTGCACTGTGAGCTGCTCCCTAAGAGCAGACTTCACTGGGCATGCCTGGTAGGTGGGGAAGACTGAATCCTCAGGAAATAACTCAGCTTCAACATGCAGTGCTCACCATAAAAGGGAAGAAAAATGTCATCATTGTAGCATGTGTATCTGCGTGCGTAACACCCACTGGGATCACCAGGAGAAGTGAGCCGGAGTGTGTGGTGCAGCCATGAGGATATCTTTCATGGGATTTCCCCCGATCATGCTGCCCAAGGACAGCCTTTTGGGCAGTTACCAGGGTTTCCCAAGGTTTTGCTCATGTGAGAGTTCTGATAATAATTGGTTAGATCGCTGCTTCTATTATTGCCAAGGATCCAAAAAAAACCTCACATACCTTCTGTCTTCCTGGGCTTTCCTAAAGGATCAGTGTGAAGTGAATTCAAGCTTTGTCTCTGTCTGCAGCCTCTTCTCCCAGCTGCTAAGCCCTGACTCTGGGGAAGACACTCAAGAATGATACCACCTATGGGTGTTTCACCCTCAGAGAAGGGAAACTGGTGCCAAGAGTGAACAGCTTGGATATTTCTTTACTTTTTATAGAAAGATTTTGCCCTTCCCACATGTTCCTCTCTGCAGTTTGTCTACACAACCAGAGACAGTATTAGCTGTAAGTGAACCAATGGTGGATTTAGTTTTGTAGCATAGGTAACAGCAATGACAACATGATGGCATAAGCTCAAGCTACTTGGGTACATGCTTCGGGTCTGGTATGCTTGTGCTTTGATTGCTCCGGCTCATTTTCACTGCACAGTCCTAGGTCAATAGTGCCTGGATGTGCTGCTGTCTGCACAGTCACACCTTCTGTGGCAGCAGTGTCACATTGTCTCCTAGAACAGGAGCTTCCCTGGAAATAGCTCTTCTGGCTGGATGGCAAAACACATCTACCTCTTTTGCGGCAACATCCAGACCTCTCGTGTGACTTGAGGGATGAGGTGTGTGCTGAAGGCTCAGTAGATGATGCTGGTGGGTCAGTCCTGTTCTCAACGGTTACTGTCATACCAATTCGTTTTGGAGCTGTTACTTTAGAGTAATTCCATTTTGCAGTTAGAGCTCTGTCCAAAAGCTACCTGACTCTTCAGCGAATTCTAGATCAGGTTCCAAGCACAGTCCCTTTTTCATGTGATCCACAAGAATTTGGTTGATTCTAGCTGCCAGTGAGAACATCTTCTAAAATCTAATATACAGGATTTTGAGCATTATCCTTAAATTAAAAGGTGATGGCTATAGGTTTGACGTTTGTTCCTGTTGTTTTGCTGCTTGACATGAAGCAGTTCCTACCATCGCAGAAGCCTTTTATGATTGGAAGTGTGCTTTTGCACACAGAGGAATTAAAGGCTGAGTGTGATGGGTCTGTCTAGTGAACAAGTCTTCAAGTAGAAATACACAGAGAAACTCTTTGGCCTGCTGTGGAAATTAGGTTTTGTTGCAAGGCGTAGGTGTGTGAGCAGAGACAGCAGTTGTCTCAATACATACATTTAAGAGTCCTTTTAGTATCTCAGAGGGTGGCTTCAGGCCCTTCAGCACTTTGTCTGGACTGTCTCACCAGGAGGAGGGGGGGGAAGCCAGGAGTGCCTGTCTTTTATAATGTTCTGTTTTTAAAGCAAAAAGTCTCTGGGGAGCACAGGGTCCTAAAAGTCCAAGGCCTGGAATTCTTCCTTTTGCTCTTTCCATTTTAAACAGGAAACATTTGCACTAAGTTATTCCAGGGGGAGAATTGTAGGTTCATTTCAAGGCAGATAATGTTTGTTCATTGCCTATGTCCATGATTTACCCCATGGGCTTAAATGAGTGCAGCAGAAAACCACATGTTTTGTTTTACTTCGTGCAAAACAAGTTCCAGTGGAATCTGGGAGCCCAGATTAAGAAAGGGGGAGCATGCTTGTAAAATCTGTGTGAACAAAAGAGAGGCATTGATGAATTGTGAACACCTGATCAGCTGTACCAGAATGATGACTTTTTTAGTAAATCTATGCAAAGAATATTTAAACAGTTGATGAGTTCAGTCCCAAAGCCACAGAGCAGGTGTAATTGATTTATACTTTCAGCCCCTGTTTTGGGTCAAAACCCTGCTGTCTTCCTTCAGCTCTCACTCGGAGAGAAGCTTCCTCTGCAGTCAATGGGAGGTTCTGCCCAAAGTGCAAAGACATTTGCAATCAGACTGGCAAAAACTCCTAATTGAGTTGAACTTTTGGGGATGCTCTGGTGACATGTCTGTGAGAACAATTATTTTTGCCATTTCAAAAGTATCACAAGTTAAGCTGCGCTAGGGAAAAATATCAATGCTTCATTAGTGCAAATCATGGAATTAAGATGCAGAAATCTAGAGAGGGGGCTTCATGGCACATCCTCAGGGATGACATGTTCACATGTTGCTTTTCACGTGAACTAGAGCTTGTCAGATCCATACTGATTCAGACAAGTTACAGGGCTGTTGTAATATCAGACCTTCTAGATCACAGGAGTTTTTTTCAAAACCCATTGGCAGCTCTCCCGTTAAACACAGGTATTGTAGCCTGACATCCCGAGTGTTTCTTCCAGGAGTTCCAGTTTTTCCAGCTATGGTGTTTGGAGAGTTTTAGAGTCTGACGTGTTAGGAGAAAAAATAGTGGGAAATGGCTTGGAAAGCGTGAATATTTGTGCATGTAAAGCTTATGGGATTTGCAGAGTTGCAGACCCAACTCATCTGTTTATCCTCAGGCTAGATAAGATTCATTCAAACATGCATTGTTTAAAGGAGCTTTGTTTCCATTATGGCAAATGGATCACAGGAGGCTGACTTTGGGAGTTGAAGGGCTCCAGTGCTCCCCCATTGTAAAAGGGCTGTGATGTGCGCTGGACCCTTCTTCCAGCATCCTGGGTGTTACAGAGTTTTGTAGCATGCAGGTGGAAGGCTTGTTATCCTTCAGAAGTTCTTTTGATTCATCTGGATCTGTCATGCTTGAGGTGGCATTTCCTTTCCTAAAGTAAACATAGATTGTGAGTAGAATGTGTCACTGAGCTAGTAGACTGCCTTTTTATGTGCTTTATTATGTTTTTCCTCCTCAGGCGTGGACCTGCAGAGCCACTGGAATATTTAACAGGGCCACGGGTAATATACAAAGAGAGAGATCTTCCCTACTACCAAGGAGGACAGCCTGTTGTCCACCCATCTAAGGGGAACTACATCCGTGCGCCGGACACAAGAGTGGCAGAATTGAGGTACCCCCAGTACTACCCAGCCCAGCCTGTCACAAACCAGCATAAAGGACCCCTCCGGCAGGACGTGCCACCTTCCCCTCCTCAGTCCCACCGAGCACCAGTTTATAATGAAATTGTCCGACACCGTGGGACCAGTCCAGATCAATACCAGTACAGGCAGCAGGATCCCAGGCAGAAGAACCCCATGACTGCAGCTGTATAGCCATGCACCGGACTTGCCAGCAAAGCCTGGGAGGAATCCCATCAGACATCACCCTTGTAGAGTTGTTCCCAAGCGTAGCTGCCTGTAAGAATGGCACACGAGACCTGGAGTCATTCTTACTGAGCTGGGCTCAGCGTAGGTGCTTTCTAACAGGCGAACTAAAGCCACGTGAGGTACGATGTGTTTTGAGTACGTGAGGTACCAGTTGAGTATTTTTTAATTCCTTTTAAAAATAGAAAAGTGGCTGCTGGAAACGAAGCGCAACACTTAATACACCTCAGGGCTATTCACCGAATCCAGTTACACCTATACAGTATGTAGCCATCTGTAAAAGGGCAGCGGTGTCACCAGAGTTTACTTCAGAGTGCTGTTGTAGAGCCTTTAAGTGAGAACACAGCATGCAGTAGGGATTTCGTGTCGAACTGGGGATCTTGTGTAATCCAGTGCTGTGATTGTGAGTTGACAAGGGACTGCTGTGGAGTTAGCGGCTCATTCCAGGCACGTTCAGACCAGCAGCTCTGCGCTTTATAGGATGCTACAGTTCCAGATTTGTAATCTGGCCTCTGTCTTCCTCTTTCTCTTTGGTGGTGGCAGCATTTATCTTGCAGCCTTCATTTTTTGTAGTTTGTGTAGCAAGATTCTCCTCTTATTGCACCTGCTGCATTTGAAGGAAGGTGAAAAGCTTTATCCACCATGCTTGGGCAGGCTCGCAGAGGACAAGGCAGCCAGCCGCCTGAGAAGTCTGTGTCTGTAGATGTGTGTTTGTGTGCTTGTGAGCATTTCTTAGTTGTACAGTGTGCACTCTTTAAATGTAAACCCTGGAGATCGGATCCTCAGCTGCTGTCAATAAGTGTCGCTCTTGGGGTTTCAGTGGAGCTGGTTGTGAGAAGTGGCTGAGCATGGACTCCATAACTCATATTAAGTTACTGTATCAGGCGCTGCCTTGGCTCCAGCAGGGCACCCCCTTCCCAGCCCGCTCTGGCCAGGGTTACAGCAAAGTGCCTGCCAGCGGTGCGTCCTGCTGCCGCGTGAAGGCACCTGTCCCTGCGGGACCCACCCTCAGTCCCCCAAGGGAGGCTCAGCCTTGGGCAGCACCAAGCCAGTGCCAAGTGCCAAACTACTCGAGTTCCTGCAGCCAGAGGCCATCAGGCCAGCGGGGAAAGGGGCTTTTCACAGCGAGGGGTGAGGGAAAGACAAGGAAAGCAACAGGGAGGGCTTCAAGACCCTGTAGCCCAGGAGGAAGAGGAGAGAATAGCTGTTCATAGCAAGTTATCTGCAGCAGTGCATAGGAAGAGAGAAGGTGTGGGAGAGAGGGGGCCTGCAGTGCAGCAGAGCCAGGGGCAGAGCCATGGGCACCCACAGGGTGGTGGGGTACCTGCCAGCTCTTTGCCCCATGCAGCCTGAACTTACTCTGCAGCCAGCCAGCCTGCCTGGGAGGAGGTCAGAAATCCATGTCCCCAGCCACAGGGACCTGTGCTACCCAGCCCAACAGGGCTGTGGGTGCTCAGGGCTTTGGCTCAAGGATTTTGTCACAGGGAAACCATACAGTCTTGCCACCTAGAAATATGTTTTGTGAAGTTTCCAAGTGTCCTTAATTCCTCGACTATTGCCTTTTGGGAGCTTTATTAAACCATTTGGGCTCGTCTCCTCTTTGAGGAGAAACTGTGACCTGGCCAAGGATTAAGCACAAGGATTTCTGTGATGTCTTTTTGACACCTTTGGTATGCAACAGATTAAATCACATAGGTTACTTCCCAGGTATTAAGTATCACCGGGAAGGTCTGTCCTGCTAGGAGCATGTCCCTTTACTGGATATCCCTGGGAAAAGGGCTCATTAGAGTAAGAGGTCCATAAGGGGCAGGGCAGGGTGCTTCTATGCACTGCTGCTTTCCAGAGGCCACTGCCGGTAGGTAATGGCCCTCATGAGAAGCAGCGTTTAATCCCAGTCATAATTTCTTCTGTGCTGCTAATGCTGGCGAGAGGGTGGCATAACCCTGTGGCATGGGGAGCACTTGTAGCAGCCCAGCTGGCCAGCAGGCCCTAGCGTTTGTATTCACACCAATCTCTCCCACCAGCCGGGCTGGGAAGCAGGGGAGAGGAGACAGCTTTGGGGTGGTGGGGGAACATCTCTGTAATTCAGATGTAGGGCTGGACTCCCTGGGGCAGGGGCAGGCACAGCTCTAAATCCAGTCAGGAAGAAGCATTGGTGGGAGGGAGAGAGGGAGAGGAATGCAACCGATTACGAAGCAAGTTTGTTTGATTCTTGTTCCATTTCTTTCTGCCTTCTTCCCTAGTAATGTATGAGGGGAAAAACCTCTGGAGGGAGGGTTGGATGTAAAGCTGGTTGTCTCTCGGTACCCTCCATAAATAAGGCGCATTCCCTAAGGAAACTCTGCCTATCGTGTACGTGCTGTACACAGCCTTGTACTTCTCTCAGAGAGTTTTAGATGCTGTCAGATACTCAGCCAGGACTTGGCAGCCACAGGGTAGCCGCTGGTGTTATGAAGGCCCGCTGAAAGTGATGCGAAAACAAATTAAAATACTTTCCTTTCCCTTCTTGAAATAGAACCCCTGATACATTTGATCCAGCTGTAAAGAAACTAATACGTTTGCGACAGTGGCTTTATCAAGCCAGGCCACAATTAAGAACAGCTCTGAATATAAGCTACTGCCTTTATAAATCACTCTCAACTAACCCTTCAAATGGCATCGCAGCACAGTGAACAGAACTTATTTACAGTATTTCAAGAGCCAGGGCCAAATAAAATCTGGATGGAAACAGTTCCTGAGTTATTTATAGCCTTTGAAGGACCTGCACAATTGTCTCTCCATAACCTGAATTCTCTCCTGAACAGCTCCCCTTGACTGCATCGGCTCCACTCGGTTGAGGTGGACAGATCAAACAAACACCTTCTGAGCTGTTAATCTTACCCAACAGGTTTTTAAATGATGCTTCTGCTGTTAGATCAGTACAGAGCTTCAAAAAAAAAAAAAAAGTAAAAAAGTGCTACAAATATAATATACGGATGCATCCTACAGGTGAGAAGCTAAGGGGAGGAATGGTCTGATTTAGCTGGGGGAAGAAGACTAAAAAGTATTACAGAGCATCTCATCAATCTCTGGTGCCATTGTTCTGGGAGAAAATTTCTATTTGCTGGTTTAATATCTGGTAGAGGTACGGTATTTTCAAAAGTATAATGTGTAACTACAGTATATATAGTCAGCTTCTCTGCAGTGTAAAATGTATGATTTTAGCACCATATTGTGGAAAAATATGTACCGTGCAGAATTCACGAGGTGCTACAACTGACGGTTGAAAATACACACTTGCAAAATCCAAAAGAGCCGTTAAGTAACAAGTTGTTCTTTTCCCCATATGTCCATATGTTTGGGAAAATTATGAGTCTGAAATGCTCTTGACACGTAATTGCCTCACACTCCCTCATCCAAAATGTGCCAGTCCAGCAGTAAAGTTATTGACGTAGCGGGTGTGAAGGGAGAGCTTGGGTTTGCCACAGGAGCAGCGTGCCGTAAGTGTGCGTGTGAACAGGAGTCAAGACAAGGGAGAGAGAGGCCCGCTCCTGCGTGAAACTGGAAGCTTTGATTTCCTGAGCTGGTGGCGTGCAGCCTGCATTTCTGGCTCTGGCGCAGGGCCAGCTGGGCCCAGCAGTTGAAAGATTAAGAGATAGAAAAAGAGCCTGCGGATTTTCTGAGTGACCACCCACTAGTGAGCCATGATCTTGGCCTGCAAGCAGACATTACCACTGTGATATATTATGATGCAGAAGTCTCTGTAGGCACCCCTGAAATGAATAAAGAAATATCAGTTGCCCTTTGTGGAAAAAAAAAAAGGGGAACTAAGCATTAAAAAAAAAAAAAAAAAAAAAGGCTCCTGCCTTGGAAAAGTGCATGCAGCCCTGAATTCCAATTCACTCCAGCTTCCTGATCTAGAAATAGCTTCACATGCTGCCTAATTTTTTTACAGATGAATTGTGCTACCTCCTCCTCCCAACCATCACAGATTTGTTTATCAGAGAGTTTAGCGTGCTGAGTGAATCCTACTGACTGCTCTGCCAGGGCCGCATCCTGACCCTCTGCTATGAGCAGGGGCTGCTTTGCACTTCCAAAAGGCCCTACACCTGTGCTCTCCATCACAGTTGTTCTGCAGAGTCTCTAAGCCTTATGTGCAAAATCAGAAGCGCTATTCACTATCTCTGCATAGAAGAGAAGGCTTTATAAGACACTATTCTGTTATTGTGGGGGAGAGAGAGGTGTTTGTGATCCTGATAATACCTGTGTGTTTAGGTGAAACTGATTTCAAAATCACGTGTGATTGTTTTGGGGGAGAAATTCAACACACAATTTGAGAGGTTTTTTCTAGTACCACATCAGAGATTTTGATCTTTTGTTACATATGGCTATATAAATTTTACCTGTTTTATTTTGCATTAAAATAAAGGCTTTAAGACTATATATGATTATGTATTTGAATGTTGAGTCTTTCTCTTCTTTGTGTCTACAATGTCATCCTCACCACTGGATATGATTTGGTAATAGAAGATCATGCACGATCAGGCTGGATCAGAATTGGTAAGGTGGATTTTTTTAAAAAAGACAAACCACAACAGCCATGTGCTGCCTTGTAGAAAAAAAAAAAAAAAAATCATAAAAACATCACGGTGCTTAACTTGATTCCCTCTCAAATCTGCATTGTGTTCAGTTGTAGAGCCAGAGTCCTGATTTCACAGCCCTGACTGAAAGGAGAAGCGAGAAAGAAGTCCCTTGCCATCTCAGCGAATTTCAGCTTAGGCAACTGCATGTTCATTGCTAAAGTTCCCCAGACAGTTTCATCTCAACATCGAGCTCTTCTCTTGCTGTCGATAACAACAGAGCTGTTCTGCGGTGGTGTAGCAGGTACCAGGTCCAACAAGCCGAGGCTGTATTTCAGTGAGACAGCTGCAGCACTATCTTGCCAGAGATTTAGGACTCCTTGAAAGTTTTACACAGGTACTTAACTTGAGGTACGTGGGTCATTTCACTGAAGCTGATGACACTACTTTTCATACTCCAGATTATGCGCAAGCATAAATCTT
Organism: Numenius arquata; assembly: GCF_964106895.1. Classification (NCBI taxonomy): domain Eukaryota; kingdom Metazoa; phylum Chordata; class Aves; order Charadriiformes; family Scolopacidae; genus Numenius; species Numenius arquata. The sequence continues at coordinate 29,235,750 of NC_133578.1, forward strand.
TGAGGGATCAGAGCTATGGGTTGCAGAGCACACTGAGATTCAGGCACGAGCATTATGTTAGATGAAGTAATTTTCAAAATAGCAAATATTAAAGTGAAAAGTCACTAGAACAGGGAGAAGGAAGAATGTAGCCCGAGATTAAAATTTTGGTTTACTACAAAGAAAAAGGAAAGAGTAAAAGAACAAAATGGAAAGATACAAAAGTGCAGGAGGTTTACAACACAAGATATAGCAGAAATTGTAGTAATGGTTCAGTAAAAATTAATGTGTACTATACTCCAAAACATTTTGAATGCAGATTTTTGTATTTATGGCCAAGACAGTTCATGGGCAACTCTGAGTCAATTTTAGCATGTATTAAATTATAATTCATATAGATGCCAAGTTTAAAAGTTATTGGGTCATAACTTGCATTCATAGCTAAAAACTGGACAAATAAAACACTGATACCTCAGTTTCTTCTTCTGCTAAAGTTGTGCAAAGAGTGACAAAAGACAAACTAGGAAAACTGAGTGGAAACGTAGTGACCACAGTTTCAGAAGGTGCTCCTTCTGCCTTGGCAGTGGTCTCCCATGGTTTCCCTACAGCAGCACTCACTTCCCTGGGACCTGGGCTCAAGGTAAAATCTGTTCTGCAGTCACTGCTGTGTCTGTGTAAAGAAGTCTATGGAGCCATTTGACTGTTAATTAATTTTAATGAACAAGACTACACCCTCATAGAGAGCTGTACTCAGCTGTAAGCAGCGTGGGATGTAGTGCCTTTCCCCACAGAGGGTCTCAGAGCTGGATTACTCACCTCAGCAGAAATGCGGTGACCTGCTGCAACGTGACAGCGGTTGAGCACTACCTGTGGGCAGAGCATAGCAGCAGCTCAGGAGTGAGGACCATGGCAGCTGGGCAACTTGGGAGGCTTTTGGGAAGCAAAATGCCATTATCAAGATTAAAATGGAGCTGGGCTGCTTCTGCAGCCTCCCAGGAGGCTTTTAATAAGCCCCAGAGGCTGCTGGCTCAAAGGCAACTGCTCCAGAGGCCTTCTGAGGAGGTTGCTCAGGCTCCCTGTGCTTGGTGGGCTCATCCCTGCAGAGAGGGTGTGGAGGTGCCGAGGCATGGCTTGGGAAAGTGTGGGAACAGATGAGATCGAGAAGGGATCCTACTTCCCAAGCATGAGATCTGCTCCATGGAGGACAGCTCTGCTGCTGTTTTTCCCTGTGGGCTGAAAGGGAGTGCCTGATCCAGGCAACCAGAGAGACGTGACTGCTCCAGGAATTGGGAAGGAGAAGTGAGGGAGGGAAAGTGGGAGATGATGGGGAAAGGCAATGGGAACAAAGGAAAAGGGATAAGAAATTAAAATGGGTTGGGAAGGGGGAGGCCGGGGGGAGCAGGAAATAGGTGGTGGAGAGAAAAGAGGATTGTCCCCAGTGTGTGAAGTTCATGTGCCAACGAGGAAGGTGGCAATTTCTCGTATGCTGACCACTGCTCCCCAGTTTCCATTTTGCATCCCAGGCTTGTGAATACCCCTCCACTGAGCCCAAGCTTAGGATCTGTTTGCAACACACCCATGCCTGAGGGAGGAAGCAGAAGGGCAAGTAGGAATTGTGTGGAAACCCACTAAACAGCATGGGGAGAGAGAAACACCCCTCACCCATCACCGCCCCCTCCCCTAGATCACATCTTGCCACCCAGATCTCATGGCCTGCTCCCCATTTGCCTCCCTTCACCTCCCTGGGTACCACTGACACCACAAAGTCCCCTTCCCTAACTGCCTCTTTCATCCCCAGTTCCCCCGATCTCTGACATCCCCAAAGCCACATTGACCTTCAAACACAACTTTTGCCTTCACTGCTGAGAAGCCTTGAGCCATCTGCAAGGGTAAGTAACCAACACCAAGAGTTTTACTGGCACCTGAAAGCGATACGGAGACAAAGCATGTGGCCCCTGGGGCCAGTGTTGCCGCGCAGCGTGGGCTGGGGCAGTGCCATCACTACAGACAGGGACAAGTTGCAGTCACTTTTGAATCAGTTGCTTTGTGGGTATAGATTTCAAGAAAGACACAGATTTTATCTCCACTGTCTTTTTGCTTGTCTAGAATAAGCCTTTGACGTGCGCAAAAGCTGTTTTATTGCTGGCCTGGCACAAAAATCCTGAACTTGTTTCAGGGGCCAAAAAGGTGATTATAGTCTTTAAAACAGAATTAATTCTCAAACCATTCCCAAAATATGCCTGACAAACTAACCCAAGCCAGACGAGCTGGCTGTGCTCACAGCAAAAAAAGTCGGTGCAGAGGAAACAGCCCTGCTTTGCTTTTCCAGAAGAATATCTGCATCTGAAAGAAAATAATTTATTGGAAAATATGTACAGTAGAGTAAAATTGCAAAATAAGACATTCACTGAGGATTCTATATAAAACTGTGCCCTTTGCCTCCAGCAGGTAATGAATAAAAATGATATAAAGAAGCAATGAACATTCAATGTTTTATATTTAAAATACATTTTGTGAGGAAAACAATGTGGCATAGAAACAGGACTGAAAGGTTCTCCAAGATAATGCCAGAAGCTGCAAGATGTTAGCAGCATTGTCATATAAGTTTCAAGGTGTAGGTTTTTAATTTTCTCTTATGAATCACAGAAGCAGTCGTGAAAGCTGTCATTAAAATTCATTACAAGAAAAGTAAACTTACATTAAAATCTACCCATTCTTCTCTGAATTCTTGGTACTGGTTAGGAAGCACTGTCTGCTTCTCTGCCAAAACCTTACCTACGCAATGTGATTTAATCTCTAGGCTCTGTTAAATTGGAGTTTTCATACTTCACATCTTTCAATCCAGAGTACAAAAAAAAAAAAAAAGATAAAAAATTGCAGCCTAGATTTTCAAACCAACAAGTTACGACTCTAAGTGGCTTCATCTGCCATAATTTTTCTAGGAATGAAAAGAGAATAAAAAGTTGAGCAAATATGAAGAAACTGGTTTATAAGTAAATAAAAGTAAATAAAGCAGCTCTCCCTTCTTCCCTCCCATTTCCCTTCCTCCTAGGTGTATATATGCAAATAGATATGTGCGTATATACTTAGGTATTGCTGCTTTTGATCTAAAAGCCAGTTTACTCTTCCAACTTACAGCCATTCCCTCTCTGCGAAGGAGCGCCAGTAGTTACAGCGATGTTTGCAAGTGAGACAAGTAGTAAAACGGTGACCTCCTGGTTGGTGAGTGGATGGATGTACAGAACAACTGGGACTGAGCCACGCACAGCAAAGTGAGGAGGAAGTTTCCACATGCTACACGTCACTCCAACATCTGCACCTCTGTAAGTGACAATTTGCAGAGATGGGTTGAGTTTGCAGGGAGGTCCCTGCCCCGGCTGTGGAAAGGATTTGCCAATGTTGCCGCAGTTGGTGAGTGCTCCCAGGCAGGCACTGGGGCCATGGCACAGGGGCAGTGTGCTCACTGGCTTGGCCAGGATGGCAAAGGCAGGTGGTATGTCTAGGGACCAGAGCATAAGTTAGAGCAATCATGAGGCTGCTCTAAGATTATGTTAAGCAGCCTGACAGCCTGCTGGTTATTTCAGTAAGTAGAGGAAGTCAAAGGCACTCTTAGCACATCCAGTTGCCAGCTCTGCATTCAGATTTGACCAAATCACTCACAACTAACTCAGTTACGGGAGTGCTAGGTGTAAGAAGGGTGTTTCTGGGTCTGTTCACAGAGGCATGTGCACACATCCTCTTTACCATGGAGAACGTCTTTCCTTGCTTCCCTCCTTCCTTGTTCTTCTTTTCCCTCCCTTGGAAGTAAACCCTCCAAGCCAGTAATTTTTCTTTATATGTAAGAAGAGGACAGTGAGGCCTCGGTCCAATGTACATTTAATGCAGTTGTGCTGCTTGTCTCCCCCTGCTGCCCCATCCTTCCCTCCTAGCACTTGGTCCTACCCCATCCCCCACGTCCTTTCTCCTTCTCCGGTTGTAGGGATTTTCATTGCTGTGAGAGGACAAAGGTAGCTGAGCTGCTGACTTGTTTTTTCTTCACTGGGCTGTTTTTAACATGGATCGTTTCCCAACTCAGTCCTCCAAATTGCTTTGATGGCACTATGGAGTGGATAGAGCAGGGAAGGGAACAAAGCTGGGGGGTGAGGATGGGTTGGAGAGTGGTTAGACTGCCGTTGCTACAAAACAGAAAAGGAAAAGAAAACCAAGAACGCTAAATCACAGCCAAAGTGCAATGTATTTAGGGGCTTGGATTTGAAAAGCGAAGCACCATCTTCTGCAACGGTTACATTCCTCTGCACATTTACTTCTGGCCAAGTTTCCTGAGAGCAGAGGCAGCGTTCACCAAGTTGAATTCCTGAGGCTCTCGCCTGTGGATTGTCTTCTGTGTTTAGCATTAGGAAAAGAGGGAGAATCGTGAGGCTTCACTTAGGCTGTGGCTTTTCCCCTTCCTGGGATGAGTTATGTGTGGAGGCACCAGGGAGACCTGGGACCTCTCTCCTCCTTGCAGACTGGAGGTAACACACACATTACCTTGATGGCCTGGGGACATGGGGTGCCAGGCGAGATGGTATAGTTGTGGACCCAGCTGTGCAGGACACACTGAGGTTGCCACCTACTTGGGCTTTCTCAGCTCAGGATAGCTGCTGCCCAAAGACTCCTGTGTGAGAGGTACAGGGGACAGCAAAGTGGTGACCAGAGCAGCAGGTCCCAAAGCATGGCCGGGGTGGTCACTGTCACGGCAGGGGCTCTATTGTGGTGTTTTTTCTCTTCCCCTGGCAGGGACTGGCTCAGGGATGCCAGCAAATGATTCAAGTCACCCTGCAACGTGGTTTGTATCAGTCACGGGTTTGGCCGGCAGCAGTGACACTTGGCTGGTGCTCCCTGGTCCCCAAAGGCAAAAGAGGACTCCGTCTGCCAGCTGACCTGGGGGTCCTCCCTGGCCCTGCAAACTCTGGGAGAACAATGGGAGCCCTTGGCCCAGCACAGGCAGCGTTTGGGGCAGTGTTTCAAAGAGTGCAACTTTTGTTTTGGCTGTTTGGTTACGTGTCTCCTCTTGGATGTTTATGCTGAACAAGAGGCACTTGTTCTCTCACCGACTTCAGTGAGGTTGAGTCCAGCTGGTTTTGTGCTTTAGGTATAGAGAGCCAACAATGTGCCCATCAGCTGCCCTGTCCTGGGAGAGCCTGGGCACAGTGCTGCCCTTGGCACAGTGCTTGTCCCCATGCTCCCAGGACCAGGAATGAAAACACACCTTGCAAACAGCCTCGCCAGGGCAGCGTCTGGGTACAGAGCCCACAGGGCAGCTCTCAGGGCCCTCTGCTTTGGGGAATGCTTTCAAGCTTTACGTACCCAGGGTGTCATTCAGTTTTATCCTCTAGCTGCCAAGTAATCTGCTTGTGTGCTTTAATTTGCTAAGCTTTTTTATTTTTAAGAAATCCTTTATATATTTAAAAAAAAAACCACTTCCAATCAGTTCGCTCTGCTCTGTTCACCTCTATCTTGCCCTTCTCCCCACAACTCCTGTAGCCAGAGCCTTGGCTCACAAGCCAGAATGCGGAATGGTGTGAAAACATAAAATAGACCCAACAAACGCCAAGCAGAGACGGGTGCATTGCGTGGGTCCCGGTGCAAGGCAGGCAGGCAGACTCCAGATACGGTGATTCAGCTGCAGGCAACCAAACGTGCCGTCCCTGCCACATCCGAGAGGGTCTGTGCGCAGGGGTGGATGCCGGGGGCTGCGCTGGCGCGACGGGCCAGCACAGGCTGATGATTAAACAGGGCGTGAGCTCAGTTTACTTTTACCCCTGCTGCGAGCCTTCTCAAGCTAAGATGTTTTAAGTTGTCCTTAGCCTCAGATTAATAAATGCTGCTCTGTGGGAGTGTAAACACAGGAAAAGAACTGGACAAAAAAAAAAAAAATTTCCAAAAAAAACCACCCAAAAAATTCAGGCTGGTGCTGTGCAGTCGGGAGATTTTTTTCCTAACAGGATATGGGATCAGAGGAAAGAAATATGCATTATGATCAGAGGAAAAAAAAATTTGCATTATATAACGTGTCTGAGGGGCAAGAGGGATCAGTAGACAAATTAAACATGTTGTTGGCTGAGCTGCGCAGCCCATTAGATGAGAGGGTTTAGCAGTAGGTCCGTGCCGTGGTGTGTCCGGGGCTGCAGGCGGGTGAGGAGGCACAGCAGGGACCGGCTGTGGTGCTCGGCTGGTCTTGGTTCAGCCCCCGGCAGTGAAGCAACGAGCAGCAGCAGAGGTGGCTGGTCGGGTGAGGGTCCCAGAGAGAGCTGCTGCCCCACAGGCACAGGGCTGGACTGCCTTTCTGGCTGCTCCACCACAGCTGGTGAGAGGTCTACAAGTGAGCTTCCAGTGGCCGCCCACGCGCGCTCCCGTTTCCCCTCAGTCGGAGAGGGAGATGGCGATGGAGAAAGCATGGATGAAACAGCCAGGCAGCGAGCGGAGCGCCCGGTGAGAAGCCGGCCCCAGCCCCCGGGAGGGCCGGGAGCCGCTGCTACCGCAGTGAGGCCCCGGGGGGCGGCGGAGCTCCGCCGGTAGGCCCAGGTGGCGTACTGTGGGGCAGCTCTGCGGCGGGGCGGCCGTGCCCACAGCTTCTTCAGGGGGCTACTGCTTCCTGAGTCGGGGGGACTCACACTGCCATCGGCCCCCCCTCAGCCTCTCTTCTCAAAGGGGGCCGAGAGGCAGTTTCAAGACTCAGCTACCCCTCCTTAGGGGTTTGTTTCTACCATTCACCCCCAAAATTCCTGGGGCCTTATGTGAACTGTGGCTAGAGCACGTGTGTCCCTGTGGCTTGGTGCAAATGCTTTAGCTAGTGTGGTTGACTTTATGCTGAAGTGGATGAAGAGCGCGCTTCTTGTCAGCTCAAGGAGTTTTTCGCTATGAGGCACTGGAACAGGTTGCTCATAGAAGCTGTGGATGCCCCATCCCTGGAGGTGTTCAGGAACAGGCTGGATGGGGCTTTGAGCAGCCTGATCTAGTGGGAGGTGTCCCTGCCCGTGGCAGGGGTGCTGGAACTCAATGATCTTTAAGGTGCCTTCCAACTCTAACCATTCTATGAGTCTATGAGCAGAGCTCTCGGTCAGCTTCCCTCAGCCTCAGAGGGAAACCAGGGTGAGATGGGCTGGCACGTCATGCCCCGCAGCCACCATGGCCAGACATGGAGAGCCTCCAGGCTCCTCAGCTAGCCTCTGTGAAGCCAGGGGAAGCACCATGTTTGTGGCCACCCTTTCCATCCCTCTTGTGTCCCAGCAATATGGTATCGTCTCCAAATGCAAACCTCCTCTTGGGACATTGCCGGTTTTCTCCCCTCACCAAGGTTGGTCACAGAAAGAGAAAAACCCTGGTGTGGGTGCATTTTCACTCATCAGCCAGCATCCCCTCTGAGGTCCCCTCTGTGCAGGCACAACACACAGAGGACTGTCCCCCTAAGCAAGCAGCTGGCTGCCTCCGTGCAGCTTCCCCCTGGCCACACCAGAGGAGGGGTGGGATCCAGGCTGTCAGGCTGCAGACAAAGCCAGGAAGCTGTTGTTGGTCAGGCATTTCAGGGGAGGGCATGATTTCCACAACAATAAACGTATCTGATTATTTGATTAGAGAGAAGATGAGGTCCCCAGGAGGAGGGCCTCACACACAAAAGAGGAATAACTCATGCCCCTGCTGGCTGTGACAGGGCAAGAGGATGAGGGCAATGTCCTATTGAGGCTTTGATCAGCCGGGGTCAAGCACGAGGCTTGCTAACATGGCTGAAAACCAACTAGGAGGAGGTTCCCACTGCAGTGTCGCGTCTGGCCCCCTCCCAGCCCTCTGCTCCTCTTTTCCGCAGCCCTTCACCCCCTGTCTAGGGAGCAAGATTGGGACCTCCCCGGGCAGGTCCTGCTTCCTGGCCTCTGCTGGCTCCCGCTGGGCCCCGTCTGCTGAGCCCCACAGTGCCGGGCATCGCAGCATATCCTTCTATTCCTGCTGCTTATTCATCTGCATCTCCTGTGAGAAGCTGGGGAAAGAGGGTCCTTGTGTCCCCTTGTCACCCCCCTTACTGTGGTTCAAGCGGAGAGATGCTGAAGTGCTGGCAGCAGCGGGGATGCAGGGGAGGGATGGTAAGGCAGAGGGGAACTTTTTTCCAATTCCACCTCTCCTGGGCACTTGCATAGTGTGACCAGAGTCATGGGCACTTGGGGGTTTTCCTGTCCCCTGGAGGGTCAAGCTGTCCCCTTTGCCTCCATGATGAGAGGCCCCAGGGACTTGGCTGCATTTCAAGGATGGTTCTCCTTAGTAGTGCCAGCAACTGGTGATACTGTGAATAACTGATGGTCCTGGATGGAGGCGGGATAAAGTGTTTAGCTTAGCTGTCTTACAGCTGTTCTGTGCCTTCCCAAGACAAGCGGCCCCAAAGCCTTGACACCCCAATAGCCTGACCTATGTGAGTCCCTCCTGCGGAGAGCCCCAGGACACAAAGGCACTATATATGTATAGAAAGGTCATGGAGATCAGAGCTGCACCCTTACTCTCCCTTGGACTGAACTACAGTGCATGTAAAAGTAACTTGTGTTTGGCCCACAGAATTGCAATACTTGGAAGCGAGAGCAAGCAGGAGATGACTTGGCACTCAGAGGTTGGAGCTCTCCAAGATCTTTACAAACACAACAAAATTAACCCTTGCAAGAGAGATAAACCCTTCTCGTCTCCTGCGTGGAGAGGAGCACTGGCTGCACACAGAAATGACTGGCACTCCAAAAAGCAGGGTAAGCCAAGAAAAAAAAAAAAAGCAGCTGTTATTTCAAGTACAGGTCTGTACACAGAGTTGTATTGCATAGGTGCAGTGTACAGATCAATGTGTGGGCAAGCCCTGAGATTTTGATCCCAGATTACATCTTAGGTTTATCTAATACCAAAAAAAAAAAAAATCTTCTCCCTTTGATGTGTGTGTGCTCTGTGAGGATTTCTGTGTGGACGCAGAGTAGAATAGGCTGGGGCAGTGGAAGTTTCTGCTGTGCATGCTTCATAGTCTCTCTCACTCCTCAAGCTCTTTCCACAAGGAAAGGTTTGCCACAGTCTATTTGTCATCTCACACCCTCAGTAAATCATCCCAATATCATCTGGCTCAGCTCTCCTAGGAATCTGGATAACCTTGACAGAAAGTATGGATAATGGACTGGGAAATCCAGCAGAAGAGTTTTGGGGAACATGAGACTGTAAGATATGACTCTTCCCTGATCTGCCTCGAGACCTTAGGTCTCTGCCTAAGAGTGCAGCTAGAAAGCAGCCCTTTAAATGGACACTACTTCAGAGATATTGACTTACCAGTGGCCTGGGTACAATCCCCCATGAAACTTCAACCTGGGATATGCGTATCACTAAGAGACAAACAATACCATCTGCAGCTTGCCCCTTCGAGATGTCGTCTCTGTTTATAGAAAAGAAGGGGGTGGCAAGCGTCTGTTAAAATGTATTGCTTCCCAACGTCATCTTTGAGGAGCCATTTATTTCAGTGGGACTAGTCAGTCAAAACTGTCTAATGGCACAACGGTCAGTGCTCCTCCTTAGCTTCCTCCTCGCAGTGGCTGCTGCAGAGGGGCAGGAATGCTAAAAATAGCATTTCTGTCCCAAAATATCCTGACTTATTTGAGGGTATATGTGTAGAGGGAGCACTAATGTTTCACATGGCTGGTGCCCTGTGACTTGTGCATCCCTGGGGAAGCAGAGCTCTCTGGAGACCTGCAGGGAGAATAGAGGAGTGAAACCGTGAGCTCAGGGAACAGGGAAAATTTTGTGGAGCAAAAAGAGATGTTTCTGTCACCTTCCCATGACTACAGGCTCTGAGGCAATTACCAACAGAATCAATAAGTTCAGCTTAAGGTAATGAAAAAAACAGGGAAGAAAGATGCCCTCCCCAACCTGCACCCACATTCTCACTTACCTTGGGCAAAAATCAAAATAAAACCTGCCTAGATATGAATTCTCCACTAGAAGCCGTATTTTATACATGCTCACAGAGGGTAAGTGCCTTCATGTGGTATACAGCAGTGGGAATTCAGGCATGTAATGTAATAACAAGAAAGGATTTTTAGATTTGTCTCAGGAACCCTGCTAGCTCAGACATTATAAAAGAGAATCCCAAACCTTTATGTTCATCTAGGTCTTAAAAAGAGTGAAATATGTCCCCAGTTTGAGCATTGTTCTTTACTTCGAAAAATTGCTGCAGGAAACGTGGGCAAACAGCACCTCACATCTGAACTGCACATTACCATCCCTCAGCTCTTTACTAATGTAATTAAATCCCACAGAGCAACTTGATTAATCAACTTCTTTGCTTAGTAAACTTTTCACTAGTCATTGGCATGGGATGTGGCAGTGCAGGGTCCAAGCCTGGATCTGGGCTTCCAAGCAAAACCACAAGGCAAGTAAAAGGGAAAAGCCTTCTAGTGCTGCCTCTGGGGGTGAAACAGCAACACAACACAGCAGACCAGGACAGGACATGAAAAATACAGTAAGCGCTTAGAGCTGACAGCCATAATGTAATGTGACCCCAGTCACATTGGTATTTGATTAGCGAACACGAAGGGATTGGGAAACAGCCCTGCTCTTAGGAGAAAGAAATCTTTCATATCCCCTATAGTCAAGCCCTCAGCTTTGTTTTATCTGGGAGATGGTATCTAAACGCTTTAGCAGAACAGGCTGTTCTACCAGAGTGCGTTAGTCCCTCTATGTCCCTGTGCACAGGACTTTCCCCTGGAGGTGACAGCTGAACGAGTAGTGGCTTGTGGCGTTCCCAGAGGACGTCTGTGGCAGACTGTGGTGGTTTGTGAGCCTCCTGTGTGCCTGCTGCATGCAGGGCTGTGGCTTCACACCATGGATATGAAGAGCTTGGGAGTTTCTGTGCAACGCTTTTAAGCTCCATTACTGGGAGCTGGCCTGGGGGAGTGAGGGGGAGACCAGCTTTGTAAGCTGCAGTGGGGGTCAGAGGCTCAAGCTACCAGGGTCTTGCTTGCTTTTTCTCTGTGGGATCTCACAGAGGGACAACCAACACGTCGTCTTCTCCCCCACCTCCTCCTCCCAAGGCTGCAGGTGGCTGGGTTCAGCCTGCACACGAGCCCAGGCAGCTGCTAGTCTCTGGAAAGGAGCTGAGCATAGCCAACCATCACAGGAGAATCTTTTAGGGGCCAAAAGTAGGGGCCCCATCTTTCCTCTTCCTTCTCCACACTCCTCCCTGCACCGCACCCCTGTGATATTTTATTTCAGTCAGCTCAGTTTTACTCCTGAAATCTTCCTCCCTTCCTCTGTCCCAGCATTTTGTTTCCCTTGGAGTGAGGTAAATAAGTAAATAATGGTAGTCAAAACCCTGTGTGTGTACCAAAGCCTGGAGTGCCAGGAAGCAACTGGTGTGGTCTGATTTTCTAGTGAGAGTCCAGGTGCAATCTCGGCAGCGCGGCTACTGTCTGCCTTTCAAGCAGATGTCTTCATCTAGAGCCCCCGCCGCCACCCTACTCCCTTTGTGTGTCGGCGCAGGGAGGACGGGAGTGGGAGACAATATAAATTAATATCCATTGGAATGACAGCAGCTGGTGCCTTGCATAGCTGCGAACACGTGTCTTAGAAGTAGAGTGATTAGTCGTAAAACTGTAGAGCTGAATGTTTATGCTTGATCAATTACAGGAAAACAATAGATGGGGTTTTTTTCCAACTGGGAGGAGTGAGGGGAGGGAGGCTTCAGCCATGAGATGATTTTCTTCTTTTTTTTTTTGGTAATGATAGCTGCAAAGAACATGGGGTCTAGTTACCAAAGGGACTAGCAAACAGCAGCTTCTGGGGAGGCCACTGGCTGCTGGCTCTCAGCAGCACTTTTGAAAAACAAGATCTGTGTGGGGTTTAGACTGGAAACGTGTTAACATTTAAGAGGGACAGACTCAACTGCCCAAAGCAAGGAGCACATGGGAATGAATTAGGCAAAGCTTTCTAATGCACGAGTGTACATTCATTATGTGTAAAGGCCTTCAGCTGTAAGAAGTCGTTTTGTTTGTTTCATTACCTAGAACCTCCCCTACTCCCCTGGTTACACAGAAGTGGTCCTGTCAGAGGAACATCCCGTTGGTGGCTGCAGCGTGGCACAGGAGTGTGCGTAGGGTTTCAGCTCTTAGGAGCTCTAATTGCAAACACAGCCTGTGTCCCTCCCCACATCCGCCAAAAAAAGAGAAATTGAGTTTCATTTTGCAATAATTCTAATGGAAATGCTAATGGGATGAACAGCGATACGAAGCCAGTGAATGACCCAGCAATTTCATCTGTGCTGGCAACAGATGACCATCTAAACCATGTTCGGGTAATTCTTCCTCTCATTAGCAGCACAATAACTCATACGCACAAATCCATAGGCATTTGCTATAATTTTTTAACATGGCTGGAAATAGAAGTAAGTGCATGCAGTATGTGAGCGTTACAGCATGTGTTGGCTGTAAATCTGTCTGGAAGTGGCCTGATCCTGTTCCTGGTTAAACTGGTGGGAGTTTTGCCATTGACTGCAATGGAAGCAGGATGTGATTTTTTGGACTTATTTTAAAGTGGAACTTTGTTTCTTTGGAACAAAACTTTCAGATTCACAGCTACATTTCAGTACTTGGCTTGAACTCCCGTCAATTCACCTTTCATGTGTTTAACAGATGAGGCTTCTTTGCTGCTCACCTTCTGTTTGACATCAGCACTGTAACCGCTCTTTTCCAGGTGACGGCCACCAAGGACCTGGTGCGCACAGGACCCATGGCAGTGCTGTGGGACTGAGCCAAGAGAAGGAGGGAGCTCACATTGCCTTCCCTGGGCATCTTTGGTCTGAACGTGTCAGAGCACTTTGAAGAGAAAGCCACTGTCTCCATATTTTTCAGCACTGGCAGATGAAAGGCCAAAATGTTTCTGAGAGAACAGAGGAGAGAGGTGAGTGGTGGTGAGGAGCACAGGGGCTTCTGCTCTGCCCAGAATGGGTCTGGTAACTGTGTTGTGTCGTGTAAAGTGGAGTAACTGCAATCACTATGGCCTTCCTAAGCTACCTGTAGCCCTTTGGGATAGCACTGTGTTGCAAGTATTAGGCTATACACATACATTTTTAGCTTAAGTTTGTAATGAAAATAAGAGGCTTTTATATGGTATATGGCCATGTGTTTCTGTGCTGCTGCCACAGTAACTTTTGAACCATTGGGCAATTTCATCAGAAATACAAATCTCCTGCAAGGTTTGTGAAAACCTTGGGGAGCTGGGACAGAGAGACCATCACAATGGGAAAAACCTGAGCTCAACCTTTATTATACACCTGTGGATCCAACCACATGCTAAGCACCTCTAGAAAAGCAGTATTTGTTTGTCCCATTGCTCACAGAGCTAATTGCTTCATTGATACTCATTTTTGGTGGCCACAGTACAATGAATCCAGCTCATTTTTTTTCTGTTCAAAGAGTATGCTCTCATGCTGTTACTTTCTAGTACTGGTCCCTGGTCCCACCTGGCCTCCTTGCTGAGCACTTTCCACTCCCCCTTCCCAGCTCTGCCTCCACCCTGCTCCCTGCAAAGAACCCCGGGCTCCTCTGCCAATTGTCTTCTCACTTTCCAGGGAGATATTTCTTCTCCTTCGCACTCTGCTTGCAGCGTGTCGTCTAAGCCCCCTCTCTCATTACTCACCCAGGGCACCCCCTCTCAGACATTGATGCTTTACAGCTCATCCCTCCACCCCACAATCTGAAATTTCCACCACAACAAAAAACTCAGGAATGAGGCAATTAATATGTATTATTTCAATAGGATGCTTAAAAACAAAAAGCTTTTGCAACAACTTCCCAGTCAGAACCACAGAGACTATTGTAAGGCAGAAAAACCTAAGAAACGGCAGCTGTAAAATATATTTAAAAGCCTTTATTCTTTCCTATCACAATGTGGCAAAAGAGACTAAATACAGCTTTCCATTTGTTTAACTAAAAGCTGCCATTCCTCAGTCTCTTTGATGATAATGATACCCACAGTTACAATCAAACTCCAGCACACACATGGGAAACTTTGAGCTCTGTACCAACTTTGCACGATGTATTATTAATAGCAAGATTCGCGAACCCAAATGCTCTGAGGTGCTGAGAGCAAGGGAAAGCCTGACTGTGCTGGGCTCGTGGCTGATGCAGATAAATGTAGCACACTGAGGAAAAAGAAAAACCTGCAACTGGGGATTGTTTGTATTACAGTAGCTACTGGACCCACTGTGCTGTGCATGGGGAGAGACCATTCAGGAGTTCAAAAGAAGCCAGACAAGGGGTGGGAGAGAAAAGATAGTGGCAGTCCTATTTTGCTAATGTGGAAACGAAACACAGTATGGTAACGTTCCAGTACTGCCCACAGGCTTACACTGGGTTGGGTCCTAGGTCACTTGTCTGGCTCAGGAAGACCAAAAGAGCCTACTGATTCTCCTAATCTGTGGCTGCATGGCCACGAAAGCATCCCTCATTTCAGAGTTCCTGATAGTTGTTATTCTAGCGCATCTCTCTCTTTCAGCAAATTCTCAGTGCTAAGCTCTAAGTTTGAACTTCTGAGAAGCACAGCCTGAATTTGCAGGCCACGTGCTTCTAATGTCCTGTGAAGGCAGCTGAGCACAAGGGCAAAAACGCTGCCCTGCCATACAAGCTGCCCCAAAATGGGCAGCTTCTTGATTATTGTTCTTCAGGTCCCAGTTCCCCGGAGGACCATCCAGTGTAGTTATTTGAGGCATGGGCCTCAGTGCCATCCTATTGACTGTGAAGCAGCCTTAGCACCATTGATTTCCATGAGAAGTTACACTGAAAAATCAATGGGGTCTGTGCGCAGCATCCTGGGGAGAGAGGGAAGACACCTCTTGGGGAAAAAGAGCTACTCTGCGATGATAAGGAAGCAGCCTCATCCCCAGAGGGGAAGGGTGATGACTTTGACTCAAAACATTCACAGAAAGGGAAAGGAAGCAGGGTAGAGCTCCTCTGAGATTATGGGTTTCTTGTCTAAGAAGCAGCGTAAATGCAAAGTCTGACTTGAGATGTTCATATATGTCAAAGGGAGGATTATGAAGACAATCTTCAGCCTGATACATCCAGCAGAGCTGTCTCCAGCAAGATCATAGCATCACTATGACACTTTTAGGAAGGTAAGCACATACGTAAGTTCTATGCCAAACACGCTTTGAAATGTTCTCAAGGCACAGGAGTGTTTGGCTATGATGAAATCACAGCTCAGCCTTGCTTCCAGCTATCAGCTGGGATCCTCTAGATCTGTTCCATTTCTTGTCCTCATCTGTCTTTCATTAGCAGAATATACATGGCTTTTCCTGTTACAAGATTGCTTTTTGGGGTCACTGACATATTCTTGGTGGCATCAGCTGAAAAGCAGTGGCTCCCTTAGGAATCGCTGACTTTCTAGGACAACCTCACCTAAGCGTCCCATGTTGAAAACCCATCTCCAAACAACTGGGTATCCAGCAGCATCCAGCAGAAAGTTCCTACCTTTGATATTGCACAGGCATAGTCAAAAGGCAATCTCTCCCTCAACAGTTTACAACTTAACTAAATGCAAAAGTAATCCACAGGCTTGTCATCCACATTGTATCTGGCTGTTGGATTTTGTCTGCTTTGTCTCTTCAGACTGTAAACTGTTTGAGGCAAGAACTGTCTTTGACTCTGTGTTTGGACAGCAGAGGGGTCCCAGCCCTTGCAGAGCCAGGTACCGTAATACAAATAAGGCACAATAATTTATTTTAAAATGAACATCAAAGAAAATAAAAGATTAAAAGGGAAATAAAATCTTTCATAGCTCAAGGCTTCCCCTCATGACAGTGCTCCAGAAGAATGTGCTATCTGCTGGAGGGAGTGTCTAACCCCAGTTGCTGGGAGGGCTGTGCAATGTACCACCACGGGAGCCAACACCGGAATGCGCCTGGGCAAGGGGGGAGAGGAGAGGTCAAAAGCTAAAGCGTGATAAGCAAAGAAGAAAGCCCTTTAAAATATACACACACATTTTCTTGCCAGGATCTATCAAGCCAAGAGCCAAAGCATGGTAATGGCATTTTGTTTATAAGGAAAAAGAAATAGCTTCTGGCCTAAGAATTTGTTTGCCAAGTTTCAGGCAAGGGGGGAATGTGAGTGTCTAAATGACTTGTTGGTTTAAGAATTTGTGTATTTTTAAGGAGGTGTTTTAATAAGATTGTTGGCATGGCCCTTTATAATACAGAGCACACAGCCCTGCAAGTGCTTACTACAGAGCATGACACTTACACCATGGAAGCCAGCCCGGCGGAAGTCGATGGCAGCACTTACAGTTAAAGACGTCATGCTGGCTTTGCAGGGCCCAGCCACTTGGGTCACATCCAGATGTCAGTGAAGTTGATGGATGAACTCCCACCAGCTCTAGCAGACTTTGAATGAGGCCCTTGGTTTGTGACTATAACTGGGTAGGGGTCCACAAATCTGCCCCTCTAATTCAATCTCTGGAAAATTTGCTGTTGACCTTACCTGGAGTGTGGTCCAACTGGAGCTTCTCCAGCATGAAGCTGTCCAAATGATGCTCTGTGGGTAGGGACCTGCAGGGACCATGGTCAGTGGGCCATTTTGGGTGCTTTTAGCAGATGAATGCACAGTGCTTGGGTGATCTCACACTAGAAGGAGGTTATTTGATTTTTCAAGAGTCTTAACTACACCCCATGGTTATAGTTGGGTAAGAAACTCAAGCCCAGTTCAAAGCCCTCAGTAGCAAAGCCAACACAATTGCCAGGGTCTGATGGAGGGACAGATGGCCTTTACTGCTCCATGGTCTCCTCTTTGCAGGTGAGGAGAAGCTGTGGGGGATCAGCGCCTTCCTCACAAGCTGGGGGCCAGCAGCAGTGGCTGTGTGGAGGAGGGTACCAAAACGAAGTGGAAACCAAGCATGTTATTTGCGAAGATTGGGTCAGGAGGGATGGCTCGCTGCAGGCTTGGGGTTTTGCTGCAGTGGCTTCTGCTGCTGTAAACAAAGGGCCAGGCCCATTGGTGTGTTACAGTGGTTCAGAATCTGTCCTCTACAGTCTGGGTCACTGTGTGACCCCCTCCCCTCCTCCATTTCCCCTCCCTGGGCCATTCACTGTGCCAAACAACACAATGCAATCATCTTGTGGGGGTTATTTCTGACTAATGTACCCACCCAGTGGGATTTCAGTGAACATTAAAGCAGTTGATGGAGCCTTTAATGAAGTTAACCTGCTGAAACCAGGAGACCATTTGGTTGAAGTACACCTGAAAGCCCTGGATTACACAGCAGCTGCTTCAAAAGGAACCCATTGCCTCCTTTCATACCGCTGCTGTATTGAGAAATAATACAGCACCTTTATATTCAGCTTAATTTAGTCAGCCTGCTGAAGTCTGAAAGCTTTTTTTTATTAACTCTGAAGGTGCAGGGGCTTTCCTCCCCCCACCCAGCAACGCTGACCCCCCCACACTGGCTGCTGCTCAGAGCAGGCCCCCAGCAGCACGCCTGCGCCTCTCCCACGGCTGAGTACCTCCCGAGCCACGTGGAATCACTCTCCCTCTCTCTGTTAATCCGATGATGGATTTTAACTCCATTAGTTTGCTTCCTCTGTTCTCTTCCTTGTTTTCTGCCATTTATTCATTTCCCTCCATCCCCTTGTTCTGTCTCTTTGTTTCTTTCGCCACCTCCCTTCTCTGCTCCTCTCTCCTTTTTCCTCTGTTT
This sequence comes from Numenius arquata, assembly GCF_964106895.1. Classification (NCBI taxonomy): domain Eukaryota; kingdom Metazoa; phylum Chordata; class Aves; order Charadriiformes; family Scolopacidae; genus Numenius; species Numenius arquata. The sequence goes on from NC_133578.1 coordinate 29,253,456, forward strand.
TTTCCCTCCCTTCTTTTCCTCTCTCCTTTCCAGGCTGCCTCAGTACTTCCCTCATTTCCCTTGCAGTGGTGTTGCTCCCCAGCTCTCCCGGCAGCCCTCCGCCAGCTCCTGGCACTGCAGCAGGGCGGTACTGGCCCGGGGCCCACGGTGGCCACCTGAGCTTCAGTGCAAAGGCTGGAGTAGCCTTGTGTTGTGTCCTCCTGTACAAAATATCTGTAAGCAGGAGATGTGGAGGGGGGGAGAAAGCAGCTCCCTGCCTCCTTGCAGTTGGGCTGGCAGCTTGGAAAAATATGGGGGGGACATGTGAGGAGAAGGAGACCAGTAATGGGGTGGGGAGGAACGGGGTGGGTGGGTGAGCACTGGCCTGCCACAGCATCCACAGAGCCAAAGGGGCAGCCTCTGGGCTCCCCAGGCAGCCACTGCTTTCAACCGCAGATTAGCAGCCACGGTACTGCCCATGAAAAATTAACTGGGAAGCTTGCTAATTAAGCCACCTTTACACTGGAAGTTTATGAACTTGCATGCAGTGTGCCAAACTGCTTTCTCCAAGTTGGGGTATTGGCCTGCTTTTTGAATATGGACGAATTCCCGAGCAAATAGTCTGGCTGAAGACTAGGGCTAATGGGATGCTAAGGTAATTATTGGCTATTTGTGGCTATAAAGTGAGATCTCGTAATCATGCACCTGATAGACTAATAAAAACATTTTATATGATGCACTTAGAGCTTTTTAGCTGAGGATCTCAAAGCACCGTCTGGAGGAGGAAAACTGCAGCAAGAAGTCTGCACTCCTGTGGGGAGCTGGGGAGACAACGCACGCTGTCTGCCCCCATGCCCTGACTGCCGCTCTGTGGGTATCTTGCCAAAAATGTTTGAGTCCCTGCTCTCCTGCTGACTGACAATACTTATGGTTTTATCTAGGCTGGGTATCATTTTTCCCCACTCTCATTCCTAACCCTGTTTCAGTCCTGCCGTGTTGTTTTCTCTGGAAGGCTGTCAAATTCTGTGTTGGAAATAGTGTGTTTTGACATAAAACTGGGGGAGAGACCCTGTTTATCCAGCTACTCTAGAGCCCGGAGAAGGTTACAGGAATATATGATGCCTTACTTTTAATTTTATTTTCTTTTAAATCAGGATTGAGAAAGGCTCTAAGGAAAAGCTGGGGGGTTTCCTGCTTTACAGACACCTCCTGATGGTCAGTTCATGGGGTAAGAAGGACTCCTTTAGAAAGCGGAAGCTGTGATTGCAAATAAATGAGGCTGTATGATCAAATGTTGGAAAGGAGCTGTGATTAGAGGGAAGAGAAGAGTTGAGTTGAGTGCCAGGGAAAACCCTGGTACGCAGGCCTTCCGGTCAGCAGCAGGGAACAGGGCAGTGTTTGAGGAAGAGAAGGCTTTCTGCTGGAGGGCAGGAGAGGGATGGGGGAAATTTCACTGCATCACAGCTCTGACTAATGCTTGGGCTGCAAAATTCTTTCAACCAAATCTAATGCAGATGGTACGTTAAATATTACAGTACCATTAAATTACATATTATCTCATTTTCAGTGAGGTTTTGTGGATGTTCCTGACATATGGGTATGGAAAAATGCTGCAGTTCCCAATGGGTTTGGTGAATGCTTACTCATGGGTTTTAAATACCCACAGGAGGATTGAACGGAGAGCAGAGCCCTGAGCCCTTTGGCAGAAGCAGGACTTCCCCAGCATGGAGAGCTGATGAGGTCCAGCCTTGCTTGGGGCAAGGAGCAACACTGACAGCAGCAGCAGCTGCCCCTGCAAACAGGCAGAGGTAAGTTCCAGGTGCATAGCTTCACCTTGTGCATAGTTCCTTCAAACCGGAGAGGGAGGATCTGAGTCTTAAATGCTCCCCAAAAAAAGAGGTTTTGACTCTTTTGTACCTGAGCTGGACTAGCAGGTGTCACCAGCTTGGTGGGCATCCTGTCCCAAACACCTGCAGCTGTAGAAACTGCAGTGGCACTGCCTGATATTTCAGCTGTGCCTTTCCTTCCCTGACAGCGGCATGTTGTGGAGAGGAGACCTGAGATCTGACACTGAACACAGGGCTGGATTTGTGGAGTGCTACTAAAAGCAGCTGAGAGAAACCTCTGTGGAGCAGCAAGTAACTTCATTTCCCATCACCATTTCCTTTCCTAGGGTTGTCTTCTCTTCACTCAGTAGCAGATCAGAGCTGATATCAGTTCAAGGTCGTGTTTGCACTATTCTATTGACCTTAACCAGGCAAAACTCTGACTGAATGTAATGGGAAGAAAATTGCCCCTGTGCTGAATGGTGTGTGAGACGGGGCCATCTCTGATTAGGGTTTGGTAACCTCTTCCTTTTCCATGCACATCTCAAGAGAGGAATGATTCATGCTGTGGGTTTATATTACGCTCTAATATCTGTGTTATGGTCTGCGAGGGCTATTTATACACACAAAAAAATCACACTTTGCTAGCTTGATAGTAGTCTAACTATAAGCAAGTAGTAAATAATAGTTGCATAATTCCACATCAAAATACAATAAATAAGGCAGTAGACTCAGTTGCCACTGGCTTTGCCTTGACTTCAACAGGTGGTGAAGCACATTTGAGCCACAGAAGATGCAAAATTGGGTATCAAAACACACAGAAGGGAGAGAGATGCTACAGCCCTCAGGGTAGCGGCTGAAATATCAGATCTATCTGTCAGGCCAAACCTGTTGCTGTCAATGAACTTCCACAGCCTCGGAGGAACTCAGTGCATTCGTGTTGTGTCAGTGAGCTCAAACAGGTTGGCATTGTGATTTCATTGACGTGAGCTGGTGATGCTACCCGTAACTGATAGACAGCAGAGTACAAAATAATTAGTCTCATCACCCTAAATGAATACCAGTGAAATGTTCGTACTTTCCCTCTCACCCACACAATGATGTATCTCACTTCTGCCACATGCCAGTATCTCTTCACTAATTACCAACTTAAAAAAACTGAGGTAACAGTTTTAATCCCTTTGTCTACTGTATATTTGGAAATTGGAATCTATAATCTAGGGACTGATCAACAACAGAAAGAATTTGTTTTTAAGTAGCTTTTTGGTGCGAGGTTTTACAGATCTTTTCACTTGTGTGCTTTGAAATTTCACCTCTCAAACAGGATGGAGGTGTGAGTTAGCCCTTGTTTGCCAGGTACCAGCTTTTAAGCCTGTTGCAGTCTGTGAATTTAAGAGGCAAGTAAATGCAAGGTCTCCCGGTGGTTCTGACCCAGGGAGGGACTCCTCACCTTCTCGGGCACAGAGACGTACAAACTTTCTGAGCACCCTTAAGGTGACCGTGTGAACGCTGCTCTCAGTTTGCGTTTTTAAAGAGCATCTTGGAGAAAACTGGTTGGGAGCGTGGAAGCCAACTGCGGTGCCGTCCCGGAGAGCTTTTGCGTTTATCCCTTAAAGCAGTCTTTACACCGCAACACGGGCGTAAGGCTTCCCGCTATGGCGCGGCGGCTGCGGCCGAGGCACAGCGCTTCTGGGTCTCGGCCGGCAGCGGCGGAAACCCACGAGCAGGGACAATCCTTGTCCTGATGCTCCCCCATCTGACAATTTCTGGGTGTCTCCCCTTTCGCGCAGCCCTGCTCTTTTGCAATTATTTCCATCGGGTTGGGGTGGGTTTTTTGGTTTGGGATTTTTTTTTTTTTTTTTGATTCCTTGCTTGAGCTGCCAGGCCAGGGAGCGCTCGGGGAAGGAGGCGCAGCCGGGGATGCGCCCGGCCCCGCGCACCGCGGAACCGCTCCGCGCACCGCGCTGTCGTCCACTCCCCCACCGTCGCCCCATCGCTGCGGGAGCCTCCGCGTTTCCCTGCGCCCGCGTTACCGCCCCGGCGGGGCGGTGCGCGGGAGCGGGGCGGTGCGCGGGCGCGGGAGCCCCGAGGGGGCGGTGCGCGGGCGCGGGGGGCGGTGCCGGCGCTCGGCGCTGACAGCCACATGCCGCCCTGCCTGAAAAGGCTGCGAGGCGCCGGCGGGGAGGGAGAGGAGGCGCAGACGGCGCCCCAGCCCGCACTGCTACCGCCGCCGCTGCCGCCGCGCCCCGGGGGATGCCGAGGCGCCGGCCCCGCGGGTCGCCCTAGGGGACAGGCGCTCCGCCGGTACCGCAGCCCCGGCCCGGGGGAGGCCGCCGGCCCCCGCTGAGCCCCGCCGGAGCCGCTCACGAGTGGGGCGCCCACGCGGGGCGCGGCGCTCCCGGGGCAGGGACGCGAAGCCCGGCCCCGCAGCTTCGGGTGTTACGTTTTATTTTTTTTATTTTCATTTTTTTTTAAAATTTCTGCCGAAGGATGGATACGTTTCTTCTCGCGTGGGGATTTCTAGGGCTGTGCTTGCCCGGCTCCGGAGGCACGGCGGAGACAGGTAAGGCGGCCGCCGGGGCGGGGGATGCCCCCGGCCACGCGTGGGCGAGGGAGCCCTCCGCGCCCGCCCAACTTTCAGGTGTCTGTGCGCGGTGCCGGGCACACGCACAAAAGCTTTGCCCGGCCTCGGGCATCGCATAAGGAAATAAACGAGGAATCGGCAGCGCCGCGCAGCTTTCGTAGTACGGGTTTTGGGGGGGCTCGTGCGTGTGGCGGGGCGGAGATGGGGCGGCCCCCCCGGCAAGGCGCGCAGCGGGTGTAGCCGCGCAGCTCCCATCGCCCGGCGTGAAGGGGCGAGGGGACGGAGCCGCATTGGAAAGTTGCGTGCTGGGATTTTTTTGCGGGGCACGGGGAAGGGAGGGGAAGCGGTAGGGACCGGCCGCATCACGGACACCCGCGTCCGGATGCCCGCGGCTCCGTGCCTGCTTACAACCTCGGGAAACTTTAGGTGAGAAATTAAAATCATCTGGCAGGGAGCAGGCAGCTGAGCAGGGCGGCGCTGGGAGCAGGCGAGGCTTGCGGTGGCCGCGGCACTCGCCCGTGGGAGGCGTCCTATGGGCAGCCCCCCGGGAAAGCCTGCCCGCGGTACGTGCGGGACCCGCATTTACTTTACAAACGCCGGGGTGTCCCGGGACCTGGGGAGTTCGTGGCAGGTTTTGGGGCGCGGGTGTGTTTTTCTGGTCTTCGCTTAAGAGCTAGGCTGGGCTGTCAGGAGGCGCTGGGATGAAGCCCCGGCGCTTGCGTTGTCTCGGCTTAGGGACAGGAGAGGGGCAAGGGCGGACTAAGGCTGGGCCCTGTGCTCCCCGGCCGCTGGCTTTGAGTCTGGCTAATGGGGGCAGAAGAGTCCCCACCTGGAGCAGTCACTGGTGGGAAAAGGATGTGCCTCACCCAGCTGTCCACTGCTCTCTTGGGGCTCCTTCTGCGGTCAGCAGCCCGGGAGCTGCCCTGGTAAGATAGTGGTGCCAAGCCACTAGCTGCTGAGCTGTGGGTTTCCCTTCCCGTTAGCCGGGGCCTCGGGACGTGTCTGGGACAGCCCTCGGGGACGCAGGGTCCTGAGCTGCGGTCTGACCCGGGAAGCGTTAGATGGCAAGGCACAATGTGCGTGCGTTGGTCCCTGTCTTTCCCCACGCCGTGGGGCGGCACAGCCACCAGCTCCCCCTTGGAAAGGGGAGAACATCTGCCACCTGAGAAAGTCCCTCTTTTTTTTGCAGCAGTGAAGCACAGACATTCCCGGAAAACACGCTCCGTGTACATTCAGTTGCCGGTTGGCATCGCCTTCTTCCTTATGCTTATAAAGGAAAGAAAAAAACATAGTCCCATCTTTTGTTCAAATAGGAAAACAAATGAATAGGCACTCGATGGGGTGAAGAGAAAGGGCAAGGTCCTGGGAGGACCCTGCCAAGTGCGACAGTCTTTTTAGATGGTCCCTGTTGCAGAGGCAGTGTCTGGTCTCCTGGAGTGGGTATTGTGCTGAGGCAGATCGGGCTGTAACCTGAGGCTTGCTCCTGAGGGTGCACTGGCCAGCCTGGCTGTGATCCCTGTGACTGCTGAGCCCAAGTGTGTGCTTGTGTCTGTGTGTGCACCTCCTTCTATCCTTGAGTGGGCTTGGGATCAGGACTTCTAACTGGGAAGGGGTTTATGAGCCAACCATGTCTCTGAGGCCGTTCAGTTGCTGTAAGAAATGTTTATTTGAACGCAGGGTTTTCCCGGCTAAGCAGAGCATCACATGGTGTTGGAGCCAGCAAGGAAGTTGTCTCCCTGTGGCTGACACTGGCGGCTGTTTGCCGAGATGTTGTTGCAATGCTGTAAAACCCAGTCAAATGACTTTATTGCTACCCAGTGAGTAAAGGTATGGGGTAACGGGACACGAACCTCGATCAGGCAATGCTCCAGTAAATTAGCCAGCCTAGTAAGAAAAACATGCCAGAGGTAGATGGATTTATGTTTCAGTCTGGTGTATCTGAAAGCTTTCCCCCATTATGAAAGTCCCTCTAAGGTCCCCTAAGGGAGGTTAGTAGAGAGGGGAGATGTTTTTAATAGACAATAATATGATAATCCACATGGAAAAAACCGTCGTGCAATATTTCTACAGTAAGAGATAAACAGTGCAGCTGCCAATTTGTATGTAGCCAAGCAAACCCTGAGATAACCATGGAGGGGAGTGGGTGGGAGACCCTGGAAGATAAATCTGAAGGCTGCTGGATGGCTGTGTGTTTTTCATCTTCCCGTAAAAAGCAATCAAGTAAGAAAGTAACAGATTCGAGTGACCCAAGTACTGAGCGATTCAGACGATGTTTATGCAGCTCCAAGCAAAGCTCACTCTTGAAGCCTTCCAAATACTTTGCTTAAAAGCTAGTATTTTTAGTAATGACTTAGGAGATGTAGCAAGGTGGAGAGAGGGACCAAAACAAATTGCTGCCAAGCAGGCACACAGCTGCACACATACAAACATGCGCACACACACACCCACGCAAGTGTTGAGTGTAATGCCTTTTGCCCGTTGTGCTGTTAACTTGGCTCTTACTGGGAACAAAAGCTTTTTTAGCCTAGGAATCAGATAGTTGTCAGGAGCATCACTGAAAACAACTGATACAAGCTCAGTGGGGGGCTCTGACCCAGGTTAGGATGCTGCATTTTGTTTTCCTAACTTTTCTGCCACAGAAAAATCATGGTGTGTGGTGTCTGGAGAGACAGGCAGGCATACTAGTCCCAGGGGGCTCTATGGAGGCACTTACCATCTCCTTGCCCTACTGCTTCTCCTCTCTTTCCCCCCCAGCCCCCTCCTCAGTATTTACTCTGTGTTTGATATCTCGTGCATGGCCTAGAAGGTTAAAATGAGAAAGCGACCCACTTTGCTGGGCTGGAGAAGGCAGCACTCCCTGTCCCGGCAGCGTGCTGCTCTGGGCAGGCGGGTGGATTGATTTCCTAGCAGAAGCCTCCCGTGCCACTGGGCTCCAGGACTTGGTGGCCTTGTATTGCAGATAGCCTGAGAGGAGAAAGCATCCTTCATAGGGTTTAGGAAGCTGTCAGGTTCAGATAAGGCTGGGATCCTATCCTGTGGGACCCCCAGTTGTATTAATAAGGAAAAATTAATTTTTAAGCACTGGGATTGCTGCCAAATTATATGACCTCTGACAGACCAGCTGCGCTAGGAAAATAAATTGTCTATATCTGAGACCCGTGATACTATCTGAAATCGAAATAGAAAAAGTCTGCATTTAGCCACGATGGTGGGGGCAGATTGCAGCAGCTTGAGAGCAAACTGGAAGCTGCTAAACTTGCTCTCCATTGTGTGGTGAAGTCACCGCCACCATGTCCCCATGGGGTCTCGGGAATACAGTTGTCTAATCCGGGAAGTGTGGAGAGGTGATGTGTCTGCACACACCCAAGCTGGGGCTGATGATGTCGGCACGGAGGTGGGAGCAGAAGCGGGGTGTGAACACTTCCAGCTCTACCCTCACTGTGTAACAGCCCTTTGACACATTTCTAATTATAATACACAGACAAAGAGGTAGCTGGGCTATTTTCAAAATCCCTGTCTACACCCTGGTGGAAACCGCAATACTAGCAACAACATAAATCAGGGCTGTTGCTAGCAGTGTTGCACACGGCTTAGTGCTACAGTAGCATGGTTTTAGTCTTACTCAGAATCAAAGGGTCAGCCTCCTCCCTGCCTGAGCCAAATCGCAGTCTCAGAAGGCCAAATCCTGAGCCAGGCTTGATGCCTGTGCAGTGAAAAGAAACAAGTGTAGACACAGAGGAGAGGTTTTGTCAGCACGAGGTCGGCAGGCACAGCGCCAAACACTCGAAATCACAACTCGAATCTGTAACCCTTTCTATGTGCAAGTGGTGCCTGTGGATCACGTGGAGGAGGACAGCTAGGGTAATGCTGCGGGGCCAGGGCCCTGGCTGCAGCCTTGGTGAGGCAGCCTCTTCCCAAACAGGTTGGGGAAAGGGGTACAAGCATTGAGTCGGCACACGGAGTAGCCCGAAGTATTACTTGCAGGGATGGATGGCTGCAGAGACTTTCTGTCTGAATGCTTCTCCCCCTCTTCATACTTGATGAGCCAAAGAAAATGGGCCCCAGAGATGAAGTGCTGGGCTCTGGGTCTTTGAAACCTGCCCTGGTTTCTCCCCGTGCATTTGAGACAAAGGCAAGACATCTGCCCTAGCTGTTCTGGTGGGTCAACCCCTAGCTGTGAAGTGCTGTCTATGTGGGGCTTGAATGCCTGCCTTTCTCTACGTCCCCCCTAGGAAGATGGTGAAGCCAAAAGGATGCTATCCTTTTACTCTGCTTATGTTTTGTTGAAAGGCTCCTTTGGACTCTGCTTTGGGGGGGGATGCCTGTGGGGAGAGGAGGGAGGAAAACCCCAAGCCCTTGTGTGTGTAAACATATACGCACACGCTTACCATCTCCCTGGTTCCTCGCCCTTCCTCACAAGCACACAAATTTCTACCTCTTCTCTTACGCATAAAGCCCCCTCCGGTCCCCCCCAACCTTGCTGCCTGCCACACACGTGGTCCTGCATTCTTCCCTTTCCCATACTCTCCCTCGTGTTCCCACAGCCCCTTGGCAACTTTCTACCTCTTGCACACCCCCAGTCTCGCTCCTGCTTTCCTCTCTTTCTGTTTGACCGCTGACTATGCACTCAGCAGGAAACAATGTGTTTAAGACACTCGCCAGAATGTATAATAACTTCGGCACTAGTAGTGAGGCTCAGCAGTAGCTGGATTTGAGCAAGCCATCGTAAATGCTGAAGCTGCTGCTGCTCGGCAGCATGTGTGGAGGGAGCTGCTGTGGGGCCTCTCCCCGGGTAGCTCTGTACGAACTGCTTCTTCTCCCATCCCATCCGTGGGGCTGCCCACTGCTGAGGCACTGGTATTTGCTCTGTGGCTCCAACAGAGCCGTTGGGAGGCAGGACTGAGCCAGGGGTGGTGCAGGATTCAGAGAGGCTCTGGCAGCTGCTTTGGGAAGAGGCAGGAATAAACTGCCATCGCCGGGTGGGGAAAGCCAAGACTCAGTTTTTGTGAAGAACGGACCCTGACAGATGGGCTCGAAAGGTGTGAGGGAGCTGGGAGGGCGCAGGGGGAGATGAGAGAAGTTTTTTTTTTTCTTCTTGGGTTTGTCGTAATAACAATACTAATTAGTATTTCAGAGGCATTGAAACACGCTTCATCAAGCCTGAAGCTCTTTAGAGAGGAATCCTAGGTGAATCCATGGCTTGCTCTTTAATGTGTGGAATTAGAAATGTCTCTTGCTTTTTCTCTGTGGCCCTCAAACAAGCCTGTTATTGATAGCATTCACAAGGGTGGCTCAGCAAATTGTTTCATCCTCATATTATTTCCGAGTGTAACCCACAGGTAGGGTGGCAGGCTGCTATGCAGGAAGCCTCTGCTTTATTTCTCCTTCTGCTCTGAGCCTTCAAGCTTCCCCAAGTCTCTGTTTCCCTGCCTGTGATACCAGCAAAGTTTCCTCAGAAACTGCCCGATCTGCAGCTTGAAGGTCTCCTGAAGCTGCCACCTATTTCTGGGAGATGGCAGTGCACTTCCACAAGACTTCAAACCCTTGGGAGCCTAATATAGAGGCAGGTGAAACAGTCATGATTTCTGCACGTTCAATATGCAGTTATCGCCCTCCCTTGCATGTGCACACACACACACACTCTCCTGAATGATTACTGAAGTAGCCAGGAGTTGTTATTCCAGACCCACCGATTACATTCGCAGGCAAGCCAGGAGGATTGTGTGCACACGTATCTATATAAAGACTAACGCTATTAAGCTGGTTGCCCTATTGGAATTGCATTTGCCTGTGATATAAGATGATAAATAACAAAGTTAGTGGAGGTGGCACCATGTAAAACCAGGGTAGGAAATCGCATCAAAGATACAAAGGTGGGGGGGGGAGGAGGAAGGGGAACCACCAGCACCCCAAAGTGGCAACATTTAAAGCTCAAGGTTACCACTGACTCGGGTGGTATGAAGTGATGCCACCCCCTGGAAGGAGGCTATCCAGAACTGCAGGTGTGGAAATCACTGGAGTTCAGCTCATCTCAAGGGAAATTTACCTGGATTTGCACACAGGATTTGGCCCTTTCATTTTCTAGGGTGAAGCTTGAGTAGGTCTCTATTTCAGGTTTCCACTTAATTCTTCTGTGGATTTAGCATGGCAAAGAAAGTGCAGGTATCAGAAATCTCCAAATCTCCTCTTTCTTCCTCTCTCCAACACTCTCTTCTTATTTAAAATTATCCCTTTTTGCAAAGGCTCACAGCTAAAATGTTCCATTTGCTGAGCTTTCCGGCACTCCCCTCTCACTGCTGTCCAGCGTTATAAAGTGAATATATTGCATCCCTCCCCGGTTGCCTTAGGAAGTGGTCAAACGGCTGCATTCCTCAACTGATGGATTGGCGCGTTCCCCTCTTGCTTAAGCTCAGACAGTGTTTTTATGAGCCTGTCTTGTGACAGGCTTGAGACACTTGGAATCAGACAAAATCCTAGCTCAGATCACAAAAGCACTCTTTAAATTCTGCTTTGCTGTGCCTCTATTTTTAAGTGAAATTTTAGTTAAACTGGTAAAGAACATTTTCCCCTGATGAAATGTTCAGGGGACTTTCCCTGGCTGTGTGAAATCCCAGGGGGTGGATGTGGGTATCGCTCTGGGATGAAATGTGCGTGTAAGTGCTTTGTGGTGTTTGGGTGTGTTTGTCCATTAATTTGTTCAGGAAGCCTTTGAAGCTTTATCTCGCAATCCAAAGCAAACACGCTTCTGCTAAAATGATCTATGCTACTGGGGATAAAATATCTAATCTTATTAGCTTCCTCTGCTCTATGTCTCTCTCCTTGGCCAATGGCTAAGCTGTATCATTTAAATCCGAGAGTTCGCATTTGTGTTCCTGCCTGATGTGAAAGTTGTGCCGTACAGTTTAGGGGGAGAGGCCGTGCCACATTAGCCGTGCCCAGACTTTCCCCCAGGCCCAGAGCTTGCGGAATGAGGCAGGATGAACATTAATGGTAATGAATCGTCGGCAGAAGAGACCTGTTTCTCCCCTCCATGCCAGGGTTTGGCAAAATGCTTGGATGTACATGGACCTTGAAAAACTTCGCTTCTTGAAGAGCTGTTTGACTTTAACAGGACCGAAACAGAGGGTTTGCTGCACAAAGGCTCAAGCCAAGTTCAGCAGCTCTGAGAGCAGTAGGTCGTGCATGCCAAGACCTGTATTTTGCTGCGCAGTCAGAGGGCTGGCAGGGAAAATCTCCTCTGCCCAGCGCTGAATCCCAGGACATAGAAATCTTCTGCATTGGTTAGATGAGAGTGTGGAGCTGGGGTGTGAGGGCCTCATGCGAAGAAGAGAAATAAGTGATGAGGCCGGGCAGTGCATCCCTCTACCATGGGACTCCCGGCATCTCTCTCGCTTGCTCCTTTGCTGCCCTCAAAGGCTGCTCTTTCTGAGCAGCACAGACATGGATGCTGCTGATTGCCTCTAAGGCAACAAGAACGTCTTAAATTTTCTGTGCAGCCCTGAATTACATCCCCAAAGTAAACTGAACCCAGCAGATCAAAACACATGATAGTTTTCTGCTGGACGCTACAAGCTCTGAGAGGCTGTAGTATGTGTGTTTGTTGTGAAATGGGCCTCTCTGGTGATGATTATTTTTGTAACAGGCAGAGTTGGCTTTAGTTTCTGTGTTGAAGGTCCAACAATAACAGTGAGCCCTGCTCTCCCGGGGTGAGGGAAATCCAGAGGGGTTTAATCGGCAGGAAATTCAAGTAGGAGAATGCTCTGCTCCTCGCCTAAGGTTTCAGCATGAGCTGATGAGCTGCAGAGCTGAAAAACCCCAAGTGTGGGTGGAGGTTCCTGGAACCTGGTTGTTATTTTTGGGTCCCCTGAGTGATGATTGCTTGTTGCAGCCTGGGGCAGGCAGGGGGAGACTTCATCAGCCTGGATGTCTCCAGCAGGTCAGGGCAGGGAAAGAGGGGTTTGCCCCTTGCAAAGGGTGAGGAGCTCAGAGCAGTTACCCATCTCCGTGGGAAATGTTGGAGTTGCCTGCTGTATGTTGTGGCGTTTGCAGGAATCCGCCCTCCTGAGCATCTTCCTTTCCCATCCCTATAGCTTGGTGGTTGTCCTCTTGCATAGTTCCCCTGTTGGGAGGTCCTGTAAGGAGAGGATTGCTGGGATAATGTAAGTCATGTGGTGGACCTTAATGAAGGAGGGGATCTGGGGATCCTGGACATAGCCTGCTCTGACACTCCTGGGGAGTGCCAACCTCTGTGGCCTCTGTTGAGGAGCATGGCTTCTCTCCTGTGGCCTTGCCATCAGCACAGTGCTCCCCTGGCCCCTCCAATGCGCAGGCTGGCAGGGGCCCCAGCAGTTTGCTTTCAATGCCTGTGTTTTGCTTACTGAGCAATGGGATGTCCCATGCACCTGGCAGACTTGGCTTATACTTCAGAATTTAATTTTAATTTTATTAAGTGAATTCAGGGCTGGCAAAAGCTGCCAGAGCCCATTAGCTGTGGAGCACGTCTTGCTTCCAAAGCACACAGCCTGGGCAGTAGTCATGCCACTCACCTTTTTTCTTTTTCTATATTTTTGCATGGATTGAAAGGACACATTTATGTAGAAACTTGACCCTCTGCTGTGTACAAAACAGGCCTGATTTTATTCAGAAAGCCAGTGCTTGGCATGTCTGCTAAGGTAAACCCTTTGCCTGTCAGTGGGCACAGGGATAGATTTTGTTTGTTGTTTTTTTTTGTTGCAGATGTTTATCTGCTAGATACCAGTGAATCAAAAGAGAAAAAGCTCAACAGAACAATTACAAAGATATTAAAGTCATTTTGCCTTCTCAGACAACTCTAAGAAGCCCCTGTTTCCCTGGTATGCTATTGCCTACCACGTGCACTGGTGCTGTGCGTGGACAAGGCAGTGCTGTACTGAAGCAGCCCCCTTTGTTTCTCTGGACCTTCTTGGGGAGGGATGAATGAAAGGGCAAAATCTGTTCCTCAGAGACACAGATAAAGTTTCCTGCAGGTGGAAGGCTTTCCCTACTACAGAAAGATGGCAAAATTTTCCTGGTGGTATCTGAACACCTGAGGGATGTGACTGGTTCTTCTGTCTGTTTAGTGTTTTTGCCTGCTTGTCCTGTTATGCTGCAGAGATCGCAGTCGAAGAGAGCTGGGCTCCAGGCTCTCCTTACCAGCACCAGCAGTTTAACTTGGGCACCAAACTGACCTGAAATCAGGATCAAGCCCAGGGATTTCCTTAGCTCAGTCCCACTGACCTGGGATGGCCTTGCAGAGCAAGGGAGAGGTTTTGAGATCAGGCTAAACCCGGGTTTCTGCTCCTGAGTTCATTTATCAGGGAAGAGCCAGAGCAAGCTGGAGCTGACACCCCTGTTCACATTGCAGTTCCCCTCCAACTGGTTGAGTTGCAACAGCTCACAGAGTATTCATAGTATCCGGTGCGAGTAAGGGGCTAGCAGCTTCTGAGTGGTGGGTGATGTTGGTGGTATCAGCCTAGCGGGTAGCATGTGTGCGAAAGCTGGAGAGACGGGGAGGGGATGACGAGGTGTGGAAGTATTGACTGTATTTTCATTGCTTCGAGACTTTGCCCTTTCCAAGAAAAATAATCTGCAGCTTGAGTATTTCTCTTTCCTGGAGGGGGTGGACATGTGTGCAAACGAGGTGTGAATTTTTATGAGAAGGTGTGAAAGTGCGTACATGAGTGAAGTGTGAATTACACGTCTATTTGTACGTTGATGTCAACAAGTCCGAGAATTTCTTCCTTCCACGTGAATGTCTCTCTCTCTCTCTCCCCCCTCAAACCCACATAGGCACGTGTGTGGGCAAATATGCCTTGCTGAGAGAAGAGATTTGTGCAAGAACGTAGGTTTGTAAATGTTTGTCTGTTGAGCAAGCTCTCCAGTGGAACAAAACCAGATGTTTTTGAATATTCTCAGCTCCTCTGTGGTGGTGTTGCAATTTTTCCCCTCGTATTTTTCAGGATACTTACAGGATTATTTTAAGAAAAAAGGGAAGGCTGCAAAGATGCCTTTGGGTGTGTGAGAAGAAAGTTATTTTGAAGAATGAATGTGTTAGAGGGCATGAAAAATATGGGGGAAGCTGAGAGAGTGCTTTTTCATGGTGAAGGAAGCATTGCTCCCCCATGAAGGGCCCTCCTGTTGCCCTTGTTCCCGTACAGGGCACGTGCATTTTCTGCAGGCAGCATGCAGGTAGTGTGCAGGCAGCAGGTTGTTTATTCAAAGTGCTTTTTTCCGAGAAGCATTGCTGCTGAGGGGTCCTGCCTCTCTCCTGCTGCTTGCGTTGGCTCTGGCAAGAGGGCAGTTTGAAGGTGGACTGGGATGTCCCCACTGAGAATGGACAGGCTCGTGACGACCTGGCGGAGGGACAGAGCCAGACCGGCAGCATGGTGTTGAGCCCACAGAAGTCTGCGCTGCTTTACTTCTCCTGGGTGGTCCTGGGGCTTTGCAATGAGTGCTGCTGTGGGAGGGACAGGGACAACTTTCAGGTCCAGGGTAGTGGGGAGCAGCGCAGAGACCTTTGGCTCACCGAGCCGATGGGATGTGGGATGTGTGGTTACTCTCCTGTGCCTCAGCTCCCTCGGGGGCATGGGATGAGCCTCTGGCCCCATCACAAGTAGTGGACATCTGGGCCCCAGGAAAGCCCAACTGCACCCTCCTGTGGCACCAGAGCCCTCCAGGACTGAGGGGAGGCTGTGGGGACAACCCACTAGGGTTTGTGTCCCATGTTGCTTATGATCAGGGAGGGGAAAGCCTTTCTGCGATGTGGACTGCGGTCACCCTATACTCTTGCCAGCCTGCCCTGTGAAGGGGTCTAGGGTTTGGGTTTTTCTGGATTTTTCCCATTTTGCTGGTTCCTGCCCATTTTTCTGGGTGTGAGGAGGCAATGCTGTCTTCCAGGGGCAGCTGTGGCAGCCCATCAGGACGGGGCGGTGGCAGGGGAGGTTGGCACGCAATAGGGGCCCTGTGGAGAAAGGGACTTTGTTGGGATTTGTAGTGCGTTATCAACTGACCCTGTGATGCAGATTTTCCTCCCAGCAAGTAATGCAATAATAAATTTGATTTGCAGCATTCATGAGATTAAGTGTTTTTTTTGAAGATGAAATCACCCTCCAGGGCCTGTTCTAACCCAAAGCTGAGAGTGCTTCCTCCACTCACCATGCAGCTGTTGCCAGCCATTTGTGGGCTAGCCCCACAAAACCACCACTGCTGATTATCTATGTCTGCAATTCCAAAGGCTAGGTTAGCTTGAAAGGTTTCAGGAGGCACAAGGCCAATCTGCCGAGATGAGGCGGTGGGGGCAGGTGGGGTTGGGGAGGGAGAGCACAGCGAGCGGAGAAGGGCTCTCATGGGGCTGTGGGCCAGGGCCAGGAGGGCTGGACGCTGTCCTAGGCTCTCCCACTGGTGGACCTGGACTTGCCATCAGCCCTGCTGTGCCTTGGTTTCCTTACTTGGGTACAGCAAAGCTTGCTATGCTCTTGCAGCTGGATGGAGGACCATATGTGTCTAAATTTTGGTGTCTCCTGAAGCAGCTGTGGGAGACTGCCACAGAGCAGCTTGCAAAGGAGGCAAAAGAAGGGATAAAACAAGGTGGCTCCAGATGATCTGATATCACTCTGTCTCTTACTTTATGGCTCTCTAATTGCCTCAGCAAGAGCGTTTATTTCTCTTTTCTGGTCTGTGTGAAGTGCGATATGTAAGTGTGGCAGGAGGTGGAGGGGAAAAGGAGTAGGTTTGCTGTGTAGAATAATTGCCCTTGCCCGGAGATTAATATGAAAAATTAGAGTACCAAATGGATGTCAACAGCCAGGAGAATGGCCTGTATCAGACCACCCATAGCAGTGGCCTGGAGGGACTGGCTGTGTGCAGCTGATGCCCAGAATCCGTTTCAATGCCTTTTTCCCTTCTGTGTCTCTGCAGCTCAGCCGTGTGGGGGCCGCCTGAACTCCAAGGATGCTGGGTACATCACCTCCCCAGGGTACCCCAATGACTACCCCTCCCACCAGAACTGCGAGTGGGTCATCTATGCCCCTGAATCCAACCAGAAGATTATCCTCAACTTTAATCCTCACTTCGAAATTGAAAAGCATGACTGCAAGTAAGAGCCTTCTTCTTCCTCTCTAGTACATAGTCACCTTCTCTTCCCACTATTGCCTAGTGGTATGAGCCTCATGCTTCCTTGCACGTGAAAACAACCATCGTCCTGAGCCCCTGTAGCCCTGCTTCTCGTTGCCTTTCAGGGGCAAGTGTGCCTCTTCTGACTACGTGGTTATAAGATGCTGCTTTGGACACATAGGATGAGCCTACTCTGGATTGAACTGGTGGTTCTTAACTCAACCTGATACCGCCTGAAACCAAGAGTTAACTGGCTTTCAATCTGAGTTTCACTTTGGTTCAAAGACAGCTTATTTTTCTCAGTGGCCTCACTGAGAAAGTGGCAGTGGCCACAGTCCTTTTAAACATGCTGGGAGAGCAGAGCAATTTCCTGGAGTGTAACTAGGCAGTGGTATGGCATAGAGAGCCCTAGGGCTGGAGACTCAGGCTTGGGCCATGTGAGGCTGAGGGTTTGGGGGTCCAAGATGTTTGGGCTGGATCTGACTCTCCGCAGTGCTTATTCTACTGCCTTTGGTATATGGGGAGTTTGGGGCTGTTTGCTTTTCTTTTTTTTTCTTTTCCCTTTTCTTCTAAGAAGGGACTTGGAAACTAGATGTCCGGGAAAAACAATTAACAGCTAGTAAAGAATAATTAACAGCATCAAAGGGCACCATAAAGGGCTGAGTTAATAACATGGTCTCAGCAGACGTATAAACCTGTGTATTTAATCTGGAATCCACAGCCAGCTACAGGGATGCCTGAGCTGTGAAGGAGCTTGGGGTCTCCTAAAACAGGCCTGACACAGCAGTCTTGCCAGACACACTGGTCCTGTTGATTAAAAGGGGGTTGTATATGGAGAGGGGAACTCTGTTTTCAAAAAGGACAGAGGGACAGGGGAAACATTTATGGGGCTGTAGAATCAGTCCTGTGGAGAACAAAGAAATTCAGCATGGGTTTGATGATGTACTGAAGGTTATGAAGTGTAGGGCTGGATCCTCAGCTCTGATCCATAAAGATCAGTGTAGCTCTGCTAACTCTAATGAAGGTGTGCTGATTGATGTCACTGGGGATCTCATCACCCCCTACAGATAAAGCCTGGGCTAATGAGGCTTTGAGCACCATGAACTCTCCCTGAAGTCACTGTGTACGCAAGGCGTTTAGCACTTTGCAGGATCAGGCCTGTGTTTAGAGAGGGGAGAAGGTAGAGAAAGGCTTAATGTGGGCATAGATGAACACAACAAGGCCTTGGCAGCGCGTGTAAGAATGATGGTTGCTATCAGATTTTATTATTGCTTGTACAGGCTGAACTGTATAGCCTTCTCATAGCTAATGCAGTCACAGCAAATTCACAATAATAAACGCTCTATAGGCCTATATTCGCAGTCTGGAGAGTATGCAATATGTATTGGGCAGGGCAGGGGTTCTTTGCAGGGCAGGGGTTGAGCTGGGCAGGAGGGACTCCAGCTTCTGCCTTTCCAAGGTCTTGGGCTTGGAGGGCTGCCTGTGCTCTCAGGGGCTGCCTGTGCTGGAGAAGTTGTCACTTTGCTGTTTTCTGCTTTACTGTGGCAGATCTGAGTGCTACGTGGTCTTATCCTTTCCATTTCTGCATGTACATGCATGAGGGAGCCTTTAGTTTAAGCTTTAGAAAGGTTTGAGTTTGAGTTTTGGTCCCCCATGTGGGACATGAGCGGTGGAGGATTTGTCAGGGTCTCTGATTCAGTTCAGCTCCTGCAGCAACATTGCTCTCTAGAAACCAGGTATTAACATCAAACCTCTCTTGAAAGTGAAGTTTGCCTGCATCTCTATCCCCCCAGCTGCCAATCTGTGTGCAAGTGAAACAGGGTTCATCCAGAGTGCACTTGGGTTTCTGCTGGCCACAGGTATGAGCTGGGAGCCAAGCTGACTTTTTGGGTGCCTGCTCCCCAGAGACAGCACTGCAAAGGAGTGGATTTGCAAGAACTTAATGGACAGTGCTTTACAGGAAGCATAACCAAACCTATGGAAACAGTACACAATAATCACTGCCTGAATGATTTTGACAGGAGGAAGATTTTTAAATTTTTTTAAAGTGACCTACCAGAAGGAGACAAGTATTAACACTGTGTAATGCTTGGGCGTTAAGCGGTACTAATAGGTGACCATCTAGTGATAAATCTCATTTGAGTGTCAGAGGGTATTTCATGAAGAAGCAAAGGCCTCATTGCAGCTGCAGGTGGGAACCTTAACAGAAACAGGAGTTCAGCATCTAAGAAATATATTCTCAGGGCAGATACCTTCTTTTGATATCTGTTCATTAATATAGAGCACATTCACACAAATGTGACAGGCCGATCAACCCCATTGTGGCACTCTGTCTCTGGCCAGACAGGGTTCCCCCTACTCCAGTGTTGCTACCTGGCAGCTATCGGAGTGGGAGCGGGGCCAGTCTGTGCTTCCAGCTGCCAGAGGTAAACACCATAACCCCTTCCCCTGTTGCTTCTTCCTTCGGCATTTCATTTTACCTTATTAGGCTAAAGTTTCTTCCTCATAAAGCATAACATTTACATTCCTAAAACCCATTCTAAGGCCTACAAAAATATCTGCAAAAGTCTTTTTAGTTTTACTGTGTCCTTTCTGGCCTTCCTTGTATCTGTTTTAGAATTCCCTTTGGGACAGGAGGTGTTTCCTCCTGTGTTTTGTACAGAACCTGGCACCCTGGGGACCTCTGCGGAAAGGTCAGTGATTTCCCCTTGCCAGGCAGCTGGCCGGAAAGGGCCTGTGTACCTGCTGCTGCCTGGACGCCAGAGCAGGGAGGAGAGCGGCCTCGGCAGCCGGTCCTCCCTGCACGGAGGCGGGAGCATCAGCCAGGGATGGAGCTTGGAGATGGCAGCCAGGGGCGGCTGCTCCATGCTGATTGTTGCTATTGTTTTTCTGGAGGCACATCTGGGCTTCTATTTTTCAGCTGTGTCCAGCTGCATTAAGAAGTAACTGCACTCCCACCATCACCATCCTAAAAGGAGTGTAATTGAAGCCCCAGAATGTTATTTTGTTTTTCTCTCTCTCTGCTTCATCTGTGCCCTGAGGAAGCACCTTGCTTTGGAAAGGCACTTCAGGTTAAAAAAAATTGGTTGCCTTCTGCTGTTGTGGCTCTTGTGCACTGGCACAGCAGGGATCCCTGTTGCGGGAGGGTGGGCACGCTGTGACAGGGAGTATGGGACCCGAGCCGTTGATCTCACTGTCCTGCAGCCATGGGGCCACAGCAGTAATGGCAGAGCCAAGAGGGAAGTTTGATGCTCCGATAAAAGACCTGCCAAACTATTTGGAAATACTTATAGTAGCCTGTCTGCTCATCGTTTCTTCTTCTCCATGCTGCAAGCGCAGCTGCTGCTCGGGCACTGTGGCCTGCAGTCCCATGCCGTCAGTATCTGCTCTCTGAACAGGGAAGTGGCACCCAGTGGAAAAGAGCATGCTGCTGCTGCTGTGGCAAAATGTTTCCGCTCCCCGCATGGCATGGCGGTAGCTAGGCAGCCTTTTGTGTGCCAGGGTTTATTTGTGATCTCAGGAGGGACCTGAACCATTTGCAATAGGGGTGGCTGGCCCCTGGCTCGCACAGTCACGTAGCCAAGCTGCCCGCTCCTCCCTGATTGCCATTTTGCCATTCTGTCTGTGGTACTTTCTTGGAAAATCCAAGTCAGAAACCTCAGCTCTGTGTGAATCACTACATTTGTAACCACCTTTTCCATTCATGCCTCCCTCCCACTACTGGGCTACTCTTTGGACCATTAAAAGCTCCCTCCCAAGATTGGCTACTGACTCTGCCATCCCTGGCCACACTTGGGCTGATTCTGCCAGAGAATTAGGCTGGGCAGAGCTGCAGCTGATTCCCAGGACGTTGCTGTACACACAGGGACATGCTCCCTCCAGACTGCAGCGGACGGGCTTGGGCTCCCTCTGCAAGCAGAAGACCTTTCAGCTGAGTCATAACATCTGCACCAGAGGAATGTTATTTTAAAAAAAAAAAAGTCTGACTGATAATTTGACTGTGCCAGCGGGTTTTCCTGTAGCCCTTTCTAACATGTGCTGCAGCTGGGTCGCAATCCATCGCATTCCTGCCTGGGAAGGATTTGGGGGACCGCTGCTGTGGCTCGCAGCCCCCTCTGGTGGAACATGCCGAATGCTGGCAAAGATCTCTGGAGACAGGGGCCCAGGGCTCCAAAAATTGGCAGAAGCTGTCAAATTGGAGACAGCCCAGAGCTGCACAGTCAGTCTCTTCCTCCTGCCTTTGGCTCCCCATGTCAAGCCCTGGGCGTTTCCAGAAACAGGAACTGTGCCCACCATAATGAGGGAATTTATGTGGTTGTCACTGTGACCTTGTAAGTACCATAGTGGTGCCAAGAGAGTTGAACCAAGTTCAGTATCCTGATGTGTGCTGTATACCAGGCAGCCATGGCAGGAGATTGCCCTGGTCCCAGCCTGAAGGGCAGAGGGGACCAAGGTTTGGCAAGGGAAGACACCATGCTCCCAGTGCCCATCTCACAGACTGCTGCCTGCCAGGGGACACTGGCAGTAATGTGCTGGTGGTGTTCCTGGGCCACAGCACAAAGGCTGAGACATGTGGGCTCAGCGAGCCAGTGAAGGCCTCTAATGGCAGCATGGCCATCTCCTGTGCTTCCAGGAGGCTGGGCACTGGAACAAAACAGCTCTGCATCCTTCCTAGAGAGCAGCAGAGATGCTGGCCTGAGTCCCTTGATCAGGCAGTGGGGGGAGCTGCAGCCAGCCCCAGTGTCCACAGACAGGCAGGCAGCTGGTGGCTGCAGTATTCAGCCTGGCTCTCTTGACCATCTCCTTCAAACAAGAGCATAACATTGCAAGAAGCCATCCTTCCATCAGTGAAGGTTAAGAGTAGACAAGGCAGCAATTATGGACAGCTAATTAGTAAATGCTTTGAAAAGTATGCATAATTATCTTAGTAGTATACATTTTAGAAGCAATGCAGTTCATCTTAAGATTGGGAAAATGCTTAGAAAAGAGAAATACTTCTGAAGCACTACAGAACGCCAGGGCTTGGGAGCATTCTTGCAGGGATGCAAGGAAATGACTGCGTCTCCTGCAACACTGGGGGAGTCGGGTTTTAACTTTGCAGAGAGGGGAAGTCAAGATGAGATGTTGAGGAAGGCATTTGCTTGCTCATACATTTGTGGCATGGGTAGCCAGAAGCAACGTTTCTAACGTACAGGAAATCATTCAGTCTGGGTAACATGACACTGCAGCTCAACTTGCCTTCAAATGAGTTTCTACTGTTTTTAACTCTGTCCAGCATCCGCTGTATGGTTCATAATTTCTGTCAAGCCCACGTCATTTTCCGAAATGAAACAATGAATGTGTTAGCTGTGATGGTGTTCAACCAGTGCATGAGTTTACAATTCAAGGTTGTTCGCGTCGCTGTTCTCTGCTGCCCATCCACATAGCTGTGAGACCTCCGCTTACTCCACGGCTGTGCTTACCCGTGCCCCAGAGCCTCCCCGGAGGGACAGGCCAAGTCCAGGCTCTGCAGAAGGTGATGGCCCCAAAGGTACTCTCCTGGGGTCTTTTATGTCCCGCCGGCTCACCAATATCCGGTGCGTAGGAGTCGGATCTGGTTTTGCACCTTGTTTCCTGTTGGAATGATGACAAATTGAGGGCCAGCTGGTGACACTGGGAACAATAGCATTAGAGATAGAAACTTCTCCCCCTCCTTCCTGCTAGTGAGAAGGAGGAGGAGGTAGTGGTGTATTCTCTTCTTTTTCAGCCTCTCTGGCCAGTGAGGGAGGGAGCATGGGTCACCCGCAGCGTCATGGGGAGGGAGCAAGCACAGGGCTGGCTGTGGTGATGCCTCACTAACTGGCTTCAGGATCCAGCCAAAAGTGTCAGAAACGTGTGCCTTTTGTGATCTTGCAGTGCAAGCCATGCTCAAGCTCTAAGCCTCCTGCATCTTTGCTGACCCCACTTAGTGCAGATGCCATAGGATGGTAGTAGAGCAATCCCACTGAAACAGCCTGATAATACCCACAGTGTTGAGAAGCTCGTGCTTTCAGCAAAGAGCCCATGACCCTTCCGTGTCTTTGCAACAGTGCTCCAGCTCACTAGGTGACACCATTCACAAAGGCTTATCCCAAACAAGTGGGTCTCAGGAGCCTAACTGTGGGTCACTTTTTTGCATCACACAGCCGGGTTAGCAGTGTTCTTCCATGTCACAGAATTGCTGTCTCGTTGCAGGAGTTAGAAGGTTTAGTGAATGTAAGGAGGGTGCCAGAATGATATTTTAAAAATTATCCTTTTTTTGTTAAGGACCAGATGCAAAGTACAGTAAAGGCAATGGGAGGTTTTACCTTGATTTCCATAGGAACTGGTTTAGGCTTTTAATGAGCAACTGTTTGCGTTAGCTACATGTAGCCTTTTTAATGGATATCATCCCTATTGTCAGGCTGTAACAGAGGAGTGGCAGACTCGTCAGCAATATCAGGGCTGGGAGTTGTGAGATTTGGATTCTTCCCCTTCACTGCTATCGATTTACTGTTCCTGCTTTGGCAAATCACTTTAAATCCCTCCCCCCCATAAAGAAGAGAAGACCTGGGCATCTGCAGGCATAAAACCCAGTCTAGATAGCAACAGTGCATTGCACACTCCCCTCCAAAGGCTGCCGCGTAGCAGCATCACAGAGGAGCAGGTCAGAGCACTGCAGAAGACGATTGGTTCGTTCCCAGCCTTTTCTGGCCGGGTGTGAATTCTGCAATTAAATATGAATGCAAAATAAAAAGAACAGACTGCAGAGAGCAGACTGAAAACAGAAGAAATTTCTGGTTGCTTTTGGCCAGAGCTCAGCACGGAGCTTATTTGAAAGAATTGGGGGAGGTTAGTTTTCAGCCTGAGACTAGTTCTCAGTTTTCTTTAAATCAAGCGGCTGCACACCAGCATTGCATGGCAATGTAATAATATGTTGCAAACCACAGTCTGGTGATCCTGGAATTCCTTATAAGTTAATAGCAGTCATGGTCTACTAATCACAGCTAGGACGCTTTAAGCAACTGTCTTTGATATATCAGTTCAAACATACCATAGAAAGCCTTCCTTTTGCTGCCTTAGCAAGTAGATCAGTGGATCGTTAGAAAGAGTGAATAACCTGGGGGTTTTGTTCCCACCCCCCTCCACCCCCACCTGGATCCCAAGGAGTTATTGGGATCTACATACAGCATTGCTGAGCAATCATAGTCCAGTAGTATGGTAGTGGTTTTAAAGTAGTACCGGGTCAGACATGGAGATACTAGTGTTTAATAAATTGCTAGAAGCAGAGCCTGAAGCAGTATGGTCTGACAGCAGAAATCCTATGCTAAGGACTTAGTCCTGTTACAAATGGCACAGAAACTGGCAGGGCAGTTGCCCTGTGTGTGTGCTGTAGCTGCACTGCCCCAAACATCACTTCTTGCAGAGGTATTGTGGTTGGTGTGAAGAAGGGTGCGCCCCTGTTTTTCGAGGTGGGGGTCCCCTTTTGCTGAGACAGGCAGCACTTGCCCGCTGGTGGTGGGACAGCCCCTACGCTCAGCCCCGTGGCTGCCGAGGCCGTGCCGCGTGCAGGGTGTTTGCATGGGAAGTGCTCAACGTAGTAGAAACCCCCAGGGAACCCTCAGAGCTGGGGTTGTTGACGGATATCCAACAAGGAGTAGGACCCTCCCCCGCTGCCAGCACGGGAGTTTGAAGCATGTGTTCAGCTTCCTTCCTCTTTCATTGGTGTGAGGTTTCATTTACGTTGTTATTTTGCAGTGAAAAGGGAAGGTGTAATGCCTGGTTCCCACACCTTGTGCCTTTGGTAATGCTGATATTCGACTGATAATCATGGGCAGGAACAAGGTCTGGGATCTCCATCAGCAGCGAGAACTGACTCACCATTGATCTATGTTCACTGCATCTTGTTGAAGTTTTTTGACCCATTTGATTTCTTAGGTTTTCTTTTGTGAAAAGCCTCTGATTTTTCTGCCATTCAGGAGCAAAACATCTCTCTGTGTCTTTAAATATGGCAGATGGGGATTTCTTCAGATGTCCAACAACTCAATTGAAGGAGACCTCAGGAGACCTCTCCCCTTCTCTGTCCCCCTTCTCAGCCTGTCTTTTCATCTGCAATCTGGAGATGTAAGGGCTATAGTAATAGAGTGTCAGAGGAAGTAATTGATTCATCACACACCAAGAGAGGAGTCTGTTGCCTTCAGTGTCAATGGAGCTGAACCACAGCCTGGAAGGGTGAGGGAGGCTTGTAAACATTCCATGGCTGAGCTGGCAGGACAAAGCAGACGCACTACCGTGGCTGAGCAAGAGGGTGACACAAAAGGTTGCTTCAAAGAAAATCTTCCTGAACAAAGCAGTGGCAGGGCCCTTTTTTGTGGGAGAAACAGGGATGCTCCCGTCCCCCTGTTCCCAGAGCACATTAAGGAGAAAAGGTACCAACCAGCTTCCTGCAGCAGCCCACTCCCTTGTACCTGCCTCCATCTTCCGTCTTGACAGGGCTGCCTCTCTGACCTGCTGTCCCAGGCAGGGCTGAGCTCACTTCAGGGGTACCAACCAGCCTCTGCAAGTGGCTAATTCCTCCCACATCCAAAATAGATACTGCTGCCTCCAAAACACAGGTGGGAGGCCATCACTGCTGCAAGGTATGATGTGTGCACGGCACAGTGCTCGTCCTTGTCCAGGCATTGATTGTGCTCAAACCCTCCGCAGGGCTCAGTTCAAATGACTGTTGAGCTACAAGTGCCCATACTTTGGGGAGAGAAGAAGGCAGGATATGCTGTGCTACCTGCAGAGCATGCAAGGAGGGATCAGGCAGGTTTGTTGGGCTGTTTGCCCCAGAAATCGCTCTTACTACAAGCTGGCATGGTTGGGTTGTTGTGGAAGTGCCCAAATAGCAGAGGCTGCAGGCCAGCCTTGGTGGCAAAGCTTTGCTTGCTTGTGTATTGGCTAAGGCAGGAGCTGGGCTGTGAACATACTGTGTCTTGTGAACATACCGTGCCTGAGAAACTGCGCGGTCAGAAAGCCATCCCATGGAGGACCAGTCCTGGGGTGGCCAGCCGTCATTAATGAGGGATGTAAGCAGCCAGGAGCACGAGGGGTGGGCTGGTCAGGGCTCTGTTCTTGCAACCGTCTTTATACAATTGGTGCTTAACGAGGTGTTTGTTTCAGTTTTGTGCTGAGAAAAGCCAGTGCAAATGAGTGATATGTGGAAAGCTGAGCTGCAAGGCTCCCATCTGATCCCAGTTATTACCAGCTCTTTCATTCTTCATGGCATGTTGCGTCTAAGGCCATGATACCTGCCAGTGTAGGTGCTGATAAGCCAGTGTAGGTCCCATGAAGGCCGATACCGTGCCAGTGAGGTGTGATGGGACATCCCTCTCTATGGCTCCGTGGAGGGGATTCCTCAGGGAATGGGGCTGGCACAGCAGAGTGTGTGAGCGTCCCCTAATCCTCATCAGCACCCACTAGACAGTCCCCAGACCTCCAGCCACTGGAGCCAGCCTGGCTCAAACTGGTTGCTGTCTATCACCTGGACTGTCGGGCACTGGATCCTGACAGGAGATGAAAGCCTGTTCACCTGTTCCCCTCACTGCAAAGCAAGCAAAGTGGACGTTTGCCCCCTGCCTTCTGCCTGCTCTGCTGCTTTTCGGCAGTAAATTTTCCCCTTGCGGTTATCTTTTATTATATCCTTTTTTTTTTCCCCTTTCTCTTAGTGATCAAGTGGCTGTGAGTGGTGACAGGAAAATGACATAGAAACCAAAGTCTAATTTTTTCCACAGATGGATTCTAGCAGAAGGAGGAAAGTGCAAATGCAGTTTCTCAAGTGTCCTGCATTTTGGGGTATGAAAAGGTTGTGAGTTGCTTCAGTTCCCTTAGAGCAGCAACAGAAGGCAGAACGCCATGGAAAGGGGGGCTATTCTTACCATGCTTCATTTATTTTATTTCTAGTTTCACCGTCACTTTTTCCCCCCAAAGAATACCAAAACCATCTTCCAACAAAAGACCCCTGTAGCTAAAGATAGAAGGGTGAGGAATTTACAGAGATGGTTTTGGAGACAAAAATAAAATTAACAGCCATGTGTAACTCCTGAACAACAGCCTGCAGAAAACCCCTGAAGTGCACATTAGCACATCTTGTTTTCTTATATAATGAACGGTTTTCCAGACATGCCCCAGATGAGAGCACTTCTCTACTCCAACGCGCCTTTCCGCAGCGATCTGGCAACACAGCTTGAAGAAGGCAGCCTGAGGATGAACGGCAAAGCGCGGGGGAGCCTTTGCTCTCCTGTCTCAGGGGGGGCAGCAGCATGCAGCAGCTAGGAGCTGAAATTCCCTCCTGAATCAGAACTTGCCACAGGAGCAGTTTGCAGCTATGTTTTATTCTTTCCTTTGCAAGATGTATTTTGGCTACCTTTTTTTATTTTTTTTATTTTTTTTATTTTCCGCATAAGTTAGCAGTAACTGCTGAAAGACTCTTCCCATCAGTGGTGCTTGTACGGGGGTGAAAACAACCCAAGGAGTATAAATAGAGGCTATTTGTAGTTTCCATTTTTTGTCTTCAAAGCATTTTTGAAGAAGTTTTCCAATCTGTTAGGGTTATTTTCTTTCCCTCTCTGTCTCTTTTTTTCTTTTTCTTTTTTTTGACTGACTGGATGACTGGATTTTTCTCATTTCTCAGAAATTCTGGTCAGACTTTTGAGGAGATAAGAAAATAATCCAAAGCACAGTGGAATGATTACAAAACCCCACAATACTGTTATTACACAAGACGTAATGGGCTGCAACAAAATCAAAACAACCTTCTGAGAAATCCTAAGCAATTATGCACCCCCAGGCCTGGCTCTCCCCCTGCTGCCATCAGATTTTGGTCATTTTAGTCACTGGAATCTGGTGAAACCCCTTCAGATTTAGAGCAACGATAGCCTATTTCTCTCTGCTGTTGCCAGGGCCAGTTATTTCCATCAGGGCAAAACCAAGGGCAAGCTCTGCCTTCTCTGTGTGTGTCTTTTGCCTCATCATGGGCAAAAATGGTCCCACAAGCTGCAGACTGAGACCAGATTCATCTCGCCAGTGTTCAGCCACCCAAAGTCCAAGTCCAATCAGTGAGTGATTTAAACTATCTCTGTCATCACTGCAGAACAATTAAACCCATCCCAAACTGGGTGTGAGGAGTCTGCTTCTACAGAGAGTAGAGGACGTTTAGTTGGCTAAGGGTAGATATGATACAAGCCATTTTTAGATCTGTGCACAAATCTGTATCAGGATCTGTGTCTATGAGGACTTATTCTCTTCTCACCCGAGGATAAATTAGGAGTGATTACCCTTAAAATGATGAGTTATACATGTGTAAAACCAGTTCAAGTCAAAGGAGAATCCAATTCATCTGCTGTACTTATAATTAATTACTCTGATTAAGGGCTGGCAGCTAAGATCAAACTTCATTGCTCTAGTTTCATCAGACAGCAGAGGTGCTTGTCTCTGCTATCACAGCTATAAACAAAATATCATTTTGTAGTAGATTCTGCAGCAATTTAACCTTTGAAGGGTATGTCCTGCAGTTGTTCAAGATTGTATAAACATTACAGAAAAGTTTTCTTGCCTTTCACAACATAATCAGCCATGAAATAAGGATTTGGTTTGAAGGTGGCATATGAACGAGCATGAAGATGGGTGGTGACACAGAAAAATCGACTAAGCCAGCTAGCATGTAATGGACATTAATTCTAGCCGCCCCTTGATTGCAAAACAAGCACAGAGCTGCTGGTTCACCATTTCTTAACCATCTCTATACTGCAGCTGCTATTTTATTTCTAAGAAACAGCTTTTTCTTAGAGAATGTTTAAAAAACCTTACACTTTTAATAACAATTTCTGAGAAACAAACCACCCACCACCTTTTCAAAGGGAACAATTGCATTTCCCAGCTGCTGTTGTGGCTAAGGAGGTTCCCCACACCTTTCCCCAGCTACATGCAGAGTATTAATGCCTGCTGAATTTCACTAGACATGCAGTTTCTCTTCCTATTCTCAGCAGATGCATCTGAGACACCATGACATATGGTTCAAGCAGACCAGGGATCGCAAAGGCTCAAGTCAACATGGGACATTCCTAAAATTGGGGCTGTTGGCATGCAGTCAGTACCTATTTGTCTCTCTGTCTATCTAGGCCAGACTCCTCCAATATAATATAATCTGTCTAATCAAGGCTGGCTTCTATTCTTGGGTGTGCTGCAAACTTCCTCTGTGACCTTGGGCCAGCCACTGCTCTTTGCCTCCCCACCTCCCAGGGTCTCGTGAGGATCCCATCATTGCTGTTTGCCAGGTGCAGTCATGAACCCCGTGGAAATGCCTATAAATAACAGCTCCAAATGAAACATTGGGGAACTTCAGGTTAGAGCCTTGCAACTCTCTCCGGCCCTGGCAAGCACTGGAAACCAGGCTTAGCTGCATACGAGCCCTCACCTACTTCAGAGCTCTGCAAAGAGACTGAGAAAGCTGCCAGCTAGGTCAGAGCTCGGTCTGGGGAGCCAACTCTCCTCGGGCTTTGAAGCAAGGCTTGCACAAGTCTATGTATTAGGAGGACTTGTATTATGGCTGTAAACATATGAATTATTTATCATTCATATTTTTCTCCATCCTAAGCTTATGTCCGCAGAATGTCCTTGAAGCATGTTTCGGTTGGGAAAGATTCAGCATCTCTTAGGAGCTGGGGCTGAGGGGCAATACGTTTGTTGATTATGTGTGGAGTAGTATGAGTCCCAAAACTCTGCTTTGTGTGCTTCAGGAAAGGAGCACCCAGAGGAATGGCACAGGCACTCTGGTGCTGCTCTCCAGATGGGTCACAGTGTTTCTGGATCTCGCGAGGGCCTGGGTGGGAAGCCGGGAGGTCTGTGCTGGCCTCGGGGGATGGTGCAGCACAGCTCAATGGCCAGGAAGCAGACTAGCTGTTTCACAACAGAAAAGGACTGAAAAGGTGGAGGCCTTCTCATAATCGCTGCAATTGAGGCTTGTTTGCTTTTATTGTGCTTCATGGCCTTTTTTTTTGGACAGCCAGCAGCAAAGTGGCCTGGGGAAAATAGAAAGGAAAGACTGTGAAGCAGAGAGGGTTGACTGGAGGAAAAAGCAAGCAAGCAAGCATGAGTAATACAGGCATTAGAAGTGCTTTATAATTAGTTTATAAAAGCTCTCTTAACATCATAAAAGCACTTTCTACTAAAAATCTTTAATAAAAACGCAGCAATATTTGTAATCATTGTACGTTTTCCATTTAATTTTTTTAAACAGCTCCAAGAGCATCTAAGCAATGCATTTCCCTCCTTTCTCAATGCCCCATTGTCTAGGAAGTTAGAAGCACTTCAGCTTTGCCTCCCTGCCTTAAAACTTCCTGGTGGAAACCTCTGTTTGAGGTAGTTTCAAACCAGCTGTCTGGCCTTCCCACTCAAGCAACAGCTGAAAATATCCTGCTGCTGGAGGAGCAGCAACTGCAGCCACCTTCCCTGCAAGAAGAGTTGGTTAATCCATCAACTTTACTTGTGGGATATGAATGCTGCACCCTGCCCTCACATATTTATGGTTGGCTTATTGGAGCAGTGCCTAGATGGGGAGAAGTGGCCATGAAACATGCTTGGAGATGGCAGCTTGCCCAGTGGAGGTAATGCCAGAGAGGTCAACCCGCAAGGATGTTGGTGCATGTTGACTGAAACAAAGGGTTTGGTTACATAGTGAAATGCAAATTGCTGGCCACTGGATGCCATCGCTGCATAATGTGTCCCACCCAGCTGTGCCCTAGTCTGTAATTGTCTCAAAATGGTTAGAGTAGAAAGCATCCCCAGGGTTAGGTTTTCTTCCCTCCTATTTTGCTTTTTGTTTTTCACATGGGAAGAACAAAATCTGGAAACCATGCTTAAGCTTAACAGCAGCAAAAGTCTGGCCAAACTAGATTCTAATGTGGCCAGTGACCCAACATAAGGAGAATGGGGTTTATCAGCTTGTTTGATTGTGGGCCAAGGCATGGACACAACTGAAGCACTTGATGCCAAGAGTCTGTGGTGGGGATTAGCCGGTGTTCTTGCTGAAGTTTGAAAGTTTCACGGTTTGGACTGGAAGTCTTTGATGTTCATTTTGAAAGCCTAAAGCTTCATTGCTATGTTGGAGAGGAAGTAGGTGCTCCTGCTCATCTGGGCAGGAGTTATCTACTGAGTGTAATACTCTCCCAGTTCACACTATTTATATGACCTGAAGAAAGAGAGCTTTGCCTCATGAGGAGCAGAGGGCTTGGGCCAAGATTGTTTTAACTAGGAAAGAAAACTCTTATGCATTTATATTCATTTTACATTCGGCAAAAATGATTCCCTGACCTTCTCCTAGAGGCTTTTTTAGTTGCTTGTAACATTTGATTTATTAAGGATTAGATCCAGTAGGAGAAAGCCCAGTTAGATGCTTGGATGAAGCCAAACAGGGTTTAGTTCAGAGAGGCAAATATTTCCTGATGATTTACTTATTAGATTCATTCTTTTAATTTTCCATTTGCAAATTACCCATGAGCAGATTGCAATATTCCCAAATTGTATGTATTATTGGAAGTTATTCACCCATTCAATAAGCAAATATTTCTTGGTCCAGAATTTGCTTCTGAAATTGCCAGGGCTCCTACAGCACTGGGTGATTTGAGGAACCATGCGGACAGTGCTAGGATGTTTAGTGTGTTGGCTACAGCAGAAGCTGTGATTATTACAGTCAAGTAGTTGAAGCCATGTACCGTGTTGGCGAGTCCATAACCCCACGAGGACACTAACAGATGTGATTCCCTGGGATGTAGCTAACTTTGTCTCTGCCATGCAAATGGCAGCTTTTGCAATCCACTCCGTTAACTGTGTTTTGCCAACATTCGTGTTTTTGCCAAATTAATATTTTGCTACATATTCATGTTTTCACTAGTAGCCGGTAGTCCTGCGGCACAGATGTATACTTCAGATGTGGAAGGGCTGCAGGCACACTGAGACCAAGTAGTTATTTAGAGAACAAGATGTCCCCACTGTTTGCTCAGTGTTACTTTAAACAAATAGACAAACAAGGAGGAAAAAATTCTACTTAAAAGGAGCACTAACACTGCCATGTTCCTCCTCCCTGGGGAGGTGGTGGGATCAAGCCACACATGACGGACATTAGTGGGGTCATGCAGGGTGCTGCTGGACAGTGTCAGGGTAATAAGGGGTCACGAGGTGATAGGGAGCTACACAGAGCTGGGGAGAGAGCAGAGGGAACAGATCTTTATTTACATCGATGTGTGTCCAACCACCAGCAAAGCCAAATGCTCTTCCGGTGCGAGTGCCTCTTCTCAAGACCGCTTGGATTTCACCTTGGCCAAGCCAACTGAGTCTGTAACGAAGTTAAAGGGTGGGTGATTACAGATAGCCGAGTGCTTGGTCCAGCATAGACAGGATTTTATCTGCAGGCATTTTTCTCCTGGCTCTCAGCCTGATTTAGTCCCAGAAAGGAGTGAAACTGAAGCTGTCCGGGCCATCTTTCTTTGTGGAGGAGCACACTGAGTTCCTCTAAGTTTGTTTTCAGATTGTTGCCTGCCGATGTGTGCTTTGCAGAACAGGAATGCGTCACATGAGGATCATTGCTGTATCCAGCAAGCTACTTCTCCTTTCAACTCTCCATTCCCAAACAGGAGATCTTGTGACAAAGAAGAAAGGCAGATTCCTGGCAGCCTGGAAATACTTTTTCCCTCCCTGGCCCCGTGAGAGGAGCTGTAGTATGTTGTTCAAACAGGTTGATAGAAAGCGAATAAACAGTTGAAGAGAGTTGGGCAGTTTCTGTAAATAGCAGCGTGCTGGCCAGAGAGGAGAAGAGGGGTGGGAGCGTGCGGGTGTTAGAAAGCAGCTGAAGAACAAGATGTTCACGTAAAAGCTGTTTGTTTCTTCACAGCACACAGAGCCTGATAACTACCTTGCCATTAGTCGTGGCCTAGAAAATATGAAAAAATATGAAGGAATTTAGAAGTTTTACCTTTCAGCCAGACTTTGCAACAAGCTTTTGTCTCTGCATCAGTAGGCAGTTCTTCCAACCCTACACGTTCCTCCCTGAGATCATTCAGATGCCCAGGAGCCACATCAGTGGGCAGGTGCGACATCTCCAGGTAGAGTTTAGCCAAGCCAAGTTGTGGTTACAGAGTGTACAAGGATCAGGCAATAGTAATTGTGGTTAAGCAGCTCTTATGCAGCACTTCTCATCCACAGAAAATCTTCATTAGCACTTAATAGAAGAGGATCAGTATTACTGTCCAAGTGCTAAGTAAATGTACTGGCCATGCTTGTTAAAGGACCAGTATCGTGTCAGTGCACAAAATAGCTGCCCGCTTACATGGATTGAACATTGACTATTTTTTTTAATGCTGGTGCATGCTTGGCAAAATCCCACCTGGATAGTGGAATAAACTGAGCTGTGCTAAGTAGCACGATGGCACTTTAGAAGAAAGGAAAGGGAAGAAGAGCAGCCCCAGGAGACTTGTATCTGAGCTTCGCCCATGCCAAAGAAGTGTTGGGGAAATGGTGGTAAATTTTGTTCTAAATTTTGCGTGTTGGCTCTGAAGTTGAAGTGGACGCGGGTGCAATAAATTAATGAAGTGAGGAGCAACAGAGGAAGAGACTCAAATGTAGCCAGACAGACAAAAGGGAAAAAAGGTACTGGGGAGGGTTTGGTGTTGTGTGAGTGACAGAGTTCCAGGTGCCCATCTGGAAGATGTTCTGTGAAATAAGCAGATATAAAGAAGTGTTTTGTGTTTGTTCCTGGCATACTGAAGCATCTCCCTGACAGATGGTTTGACTGCCATTTCACCTGCCTCCACAGGTACGACTACATCGAGATCCGAGATGGGGACAGTGAAGCAGCAGACCTGCTGGGCAAGCACTGTGGGAACATAGCACCTCCTACCATCATCTCTTCTGGCCCCTCTCTCTATATCAAGTTCACCTCGGACTACGCACGGCAAGGTGCCGGCTTCTCCCTGCGCTATGAGATCTACAAGACAGGTGAGTGTCTGAGTCAGTGCCTGTCTCCCAGGCGGTTTGCCATGGTGATCTTCACAAGGAGATGTCATTGGGCACCTTTTCAGTGTGATTTTAGCATGCTTTACAGAGATAAAAGGCTCTTTTTTTATATATATAATTTAAGCAAGTCTGCTGCATCACATTTGCAAGAAGGTAAAGATGCATGATAGTGCATTTTTGGATCACAGTGTGGCATCAAAAGCAGGATTCCTCGTTAAATGCTCTCTTGTATTTGAGGCATTCTCTTGTATTCTCCCTGGCATGTGTGGAGCTTGTTAGGGCTAAGTGGGGATTGTCCCTCCGTTAGAAGTGCATGGAGCTCCCCCTCCTGTGGAGCTGTGATTCAGGGCTGATCAATGATGTTGTGTTTTCTCTCCCTGGAAGTGGGGTTTGTAACTGGGGAGCTCTGGTTTTCAAGGGACTGCTGTCAGCAGTGCTGTCAAGGGCTGAGACGGCGCCTTTCCAGGCAGATATAAGAGGAACTATTCATAATTCTGTTTAATACTGAACTATTATTGAGGAAAGGAAAAGCTGCTCAAAGGCCTTTTAATAGTGTTTCTGTCTAAATATTTGCCAGAATTGTGTGTCTGGGAAGAAGGAGGCTTGAGAAAATAAACCCCACTCTGTGCATGCTGTGTGTGTGCGCGGGTGAGAGAGGTGTGCCTGCTCACCGAGGGAACAAGAGTGTGCTTTGCATGGGGACATGGGTGCCTGCTCTGTGCCCACATTCCTTCAGTGGTGCACTGGAAGAAAACACACGGCTTTCATGTCATCGCATCCAGCATGACAAAAATGCCCATGCCTGGTGAAGAATCAGAAAGGAGCATGACAGGGTGGCGTTCCCACCCTCTTTAAAGGGAAGGCAAAGAGCACAGGCACCAGTGCCCTGGGGCCCTGGCCCAGCTGTGTGTGCAGGCAGCCCACAACCCGGTCCCAGGTAGATGTGAATGCGGAAACTGCTGAAAGAAGATGAGACTGGAACTCCCCAAATTCATTGTGAAACGCTGAGGATAGAAGGTGTCTGGAGGTTCAGGTGGATGAGGAAAGTGATGTTGCTGGTGGTTGCCTGGGCTGTATAACTGGCCATCAAGCTGTTGTGGTGTAGCCAGCTCACACTGCTGTTTGTTAATGGTTAGGATGCAGATTAGTTGCAAAAGAGTTTAATGGTTCATTTGGCTTTTGGGGTTTGCTGAGGCCAGTTGCCAGCATGAAGGATGGCAAAGAATGCTGTGTTCAGTTGGGAAGACTACTGACCCACATCAGCCTCCCTTGCCTCTCACTCCCTGTACACACAACCCCTCTGAGCCCAGCAGATTGCGCTGGTTTGTGCTTGTTCTCACATCAGATCCATGCCCTGAGTTGAGGCATAGGGCATTGTGGAGTGGTCCAGCTGGCTGAGGTGGCAAGGCTAGGCTGAGTGGGGCTGTGGGAAGGGATGGCAGGCAGGAGCCTTGTCTGTCTGGGTGGGAGCCAGGAGGGGCCAAATTCATGGGAGAAGGAGATTTTGTTGCTGCTGATAGGGAGGGAGAGGAAGCAACGGCCAATTTGGGAGAGAGTGGATGTTGGATGGAGCCTGGAGCTGAGTTTGAGACCTCAATATAGGCCCCTGCAGAGCCGCCCTCAGGTCTGAACTGGTGTTGGCACTCCTTTAGCTACCAGCCACCCCCGCAGGCAGCCATCCTCTCCAGAAATAGCCACACTGTCTTCCAGCTACAGCCAGGAAATCCAGCCTGGCAAGACAGGTTTTGGCACAGGAGCGGGGATGAACCTGTGATCTGGGGGCACCCCAGCCCACCTCGCCTGCCCAGCCCCTGTTCTTCTCCGGGGCTCCCAGGGAGGGCAGTGGGCAGCACTGGCTTTGGGGCCACCGAAGTACAAGCAAACCCTGCCTTTTCTTTGCAGGCAGGCAGGCACGGACAAAGCTTCTGTCTAAGCAGTCAAGATAGCCAGCAAAGGTGTCACCAGCTTTAAAGGTCATCGGATTGTCATTGTCCACATCAGTAAAGGCAGCGTGGCTGCAGCTTCTTTCTTTCTTAAAGGTGACCTAAAAAAACAACTCTTTTCAACCCAGCATTTATTTCCACACCTTGTGCTAAATTTCCCTTATCATGGTGTGAGCGAGGAGCAATCTGCATGCAGACAACAGCATACCAGTCCCTGATCCCCTGATGGGTATCAGTCAGTGGTCTGTGGGCTGACAAAAGAGCCACCTGCCCAGGCTGGTCCAGCCTCCCTGCTGCTCACTTTGTGAGTCAGTTTGGCAGGGCTGGCCTGAGCTCTCCATCGCTGGGCATCAAAGTCTCCTCTCAGGCTGGTTCATGCTGCTGGAGCCAGCATGACTCACGTTGATTATCTGCAGCTTCCTTATAAAAAAATTGATCATTGTGTTTTCTGGTATCAGCCAAACTGTAGACGAAGATGCCAAATGCGATAAGAGCCCCACATGAGGAAACTGTTGTTGCCTAATGCAGTGACATAGTTATGTCTCTCTCCTGTCTCTAGAGAACAGTCCCTGACTCTGGGTTTAGTCTTTGATTTTCTCCCTAGCTCAGAGCTCCTGTTATTTTCCCTATTTATCTATTTGTCTTTCAAGCTGTTTGGAACGAAGTACACCCTTATCCCTGTTCATGGCATTATGCTGTGATTTGTGTTTGGCCTTATTTTTTGCCTCTGTGTTTTACCCCATAGGTTCACACTAGAAAAGCTGGCTGCTTCATTAGGTAGTCAATTAAGAGCCTCTCCTGAGTAGCTCTCCAGCTAGGCGCTGCATAATGCAGTGCCGAGATCCTGCTATTACTGTGGGCTGCTGGCCTGACTCCTGTAGGTTAATGCTGAATTGAATAACAAGTCTCCCATTAGTCCTGGGAAGGCTTGTGCTGCCTGGAAGAGCTGGAGCAGAAGGGTTTGTAGAGGAGAAGGAGGGTGTCCCAGTAAAACTGAAGCAGAAACCTTTGCGAATGCTAATGCCGGGTTGCAGCAGTGGCCAGCAGCCTCTCTAACTCCCCTTTTGCCTCTGATCGCTTCAGGCTGCAGATTTCTGTTGCCTATTGTCCTGTCTCCACAGCGCAGAGGTTTCAAAGTCACCGTGGTATGAATATGACACAAATTCCCCTTTCCCCGGCCACCCCGAGGCACCTTGGCTGTGTGAGAGGGGGCACAGAGCTGGCCTGGCTACAGCTGAGGCCAATGCTGAGGTCAGCAATAAATAAGAGGCAACATTGTCTGCTATCCTCGCCACGCAAAGGTCTTCCTTAAGGATAGAAATAACTTGCATTTCTGGTGCGGATGGCTCAGTCTGTGAGAAAGAAGGCTCTGTTCCTCCTCTCAGCAGAGATCCCCCTGCCACGGCCCTTGTTACCCCTGCTCTTGCTGTGGCCACAGAGTGGAGACGTATGCTGGAACTGGCCCTCATCCCTTGCGTGGGTCTCAGGGGGCCGCAGGCTAACCGCGCGTTTCCCAAGGGTTTCCAGCTAACAGTAGAGACATTGGCACCCTCCCTGAGCTCTTTCACTGTGTAAATATTTGTGCTTCCTGATTTTCTCAAGAGGAAACTGAGGCACAGATGTCCATGCCAGAGGGGGAGAGGTTGCAGGAGACCAGCCCCTGGGGCCAGCTTTTTCCAAAGAGATAACATCCCCATCACTCCTTTCTGCCCCTTTCCAACGAGCCCCCTCCCCAAACTGGGTCTTCTCCATCAGACTTGGAGTTACTGTGGCCCTTTGCCAGCAGGGGTGGCATCTGTGGCAGTGAGGACCACGTATGGCAGCCCCCTGCATGCTGGCCAGCCCCTCTGTGGGCTTTGAGGCGGTGGACACAGCTCTCCCAGCAGGTCACTGTTTGGGGAGCCTGGCAGAGAGTGGGTAGGGCTGGCAGGGGACGCCTCCCATGTCCTCCCCTCCCCACCAGGGCCACCATGACTGACGTCGGGGGTACAGCCTGCCAAATTGCAGCCATGGCTTTGGGTGCCTTTGGATGGGATCCCTCTCCTAGTCTTGTTTTTGGAGTAATTGGCAGGGGGATCAGCAGTGGCATACGGCTTACATTTGCAGAGCTGTCTGAGGGATCTAGACGCATGCTGTCCACTCCAGTGAACGCACAGACCTTTGTCTCTCCACCTGTGGAAAGCTTCGAAAATCACCCTCTTGGTCCTTGCAGGAATTCACACAGCTCTTGGGCTACAGGACATTTCCAGAAATGAATATACAACACCTGTAAGCTCAAAATGGGGTTTCCACAGTGTGTCAAGCTGTTGGCATAGAGTTGCATTGTTGCTAAGGCTGTGTTTTTTTTCCTGCCACAACAGGCTCTGAGGACTGCTCCAGAAACTTCACTGCCTCCAACGGCACTATTGAGTCTCCAGGTTTCCCTGACAAGTATCCACACAACCTGGACTGCATCTTTACCATCATAGCCAAGCCAAAGACAGAAATCCTCCTCCACTTTCTGCTCTTTGACCTTGAGCATGACCCACTGCAGGCGGGGGAAGGAGACTGCAAGTACGACTGGCTGGACATCTGGGACGGCATCCCTCAAGGTAAGCCATGCTGCGTTGCTATCCTCAGCCTCTCTTGGTGTCTCACAAAGCTCCAAAACTGTTCAGTCTGTGTCTGAACACCAAAAGTGCCTATCCTCAGACATGACTGCAGCATGCAGCCTGCCATCACAACACTCCATGGCCAGCTGTGGGGACAGTGTGTTTGCAGAAGACTGCATGTATTAAACTCCAAACTACTGCTTTTTTCACCACTGATCTGAAAAGCCCCATGGGGTACTCCAGGATCCCATCAGTCCTCCCTCAGGGAAGGGCAGTGGGTTCATGCAATGTTGGGAGGACCTCCCTACCCAATACCAACACCAAGAAACAGAACAGATTGGAGTATTTCCCAGCAATTACAGAGCAACGCCTGCTGCAGTGGCTATTTCTGCACAGTGCACTTCATGGCACTGTGCCAGCAGACATAAAAAACAGCCCATCCCCAAAGCCTTTCTTTTATCCTGTTTAGTCCCGCTAAGGCATCCCTGCTGAGTGATGCCAATCTGCTGGTGACACAGGAGGCCAGTGGAAAAGCAGGCGTTACCTTCACTGCTCTTTCTTTTGCAGTTGGCCCCTTGATAGGCAGGTACTGTGGCACTAAGATGCCGTCAGACATCCGCTCAACCACCGGCGTCCTCTCACTGACTTTCCACACAGACCTGGCAGTGGCTAAGGACGGTTTCTCTGCTCAGTACTACTTGATCCAGCAGGAAGTCCCAGAAAGTAAGTTGGAAACCTGTGTATATGACTTAGGCAGTCGTGTCACCTGTTTTTCCCAAGTCTTTCACTTGGCACATGTGAGAGTGAGGCAGGCAGGAGTGTGCCCGGAGCTGGACCCCCACTGGCAATGCAGACAGCAGTTACACTAGGTGTGTTCTCTGTTTTTCATAGAAGTGAGATTTTAGTAAGAATCACACTTTCTGACCTTTCTTTGACTTTTCACTTGGTTGTGAAATCTTCTCAGTACCTTTTGGGATAGACTCCTTCATGTATGTGCTCAGCCCAAAGGATTTGGGGAAAGACTTAGAGCCCAGGGGGTGCAGCAGATTCATTAAAGCACAGGGGAAAATAGTTTCTCCCTCTCTCTGGTTTTCAAAAAATTCACAGCCCCAAACTACAAATTGGAATTTCTTGACTGTCTAATTAAAAAATGCCTAAAGCTCTAAGAATTTCAAGCCAAAATTTGTTTTAGAGCCCTTATTAATGGACGTAAATTGATGTGGAGTGAGGAAGTAAGTTGTGTGTTTTAAGAATGAAGAGTATTTTGATTCTTTGTGATAATGCTTGCAGGCGAAGAGAGATTCAGTTTGTTTTCCCATGGTATTTTTACATCAGAGCTACAGTTCTTGACCTCTCTTAGCAGAGAAACTACAATACTACAGAAGCAGCCTTCAGGACACCCCTCAGTCCCAGAGAAAGAGAAGGGGTCCCTAACCTGACACTGAAAGCCCATGACGGAGAGCAGGGTAGAGTAGGGGTTGTGCAGTGCCAGGGCAGCTGAATTACAGGCTCTTGCTCTGTGATTGAGTTAGGGATGTTCTGCTGAGGCTGAGAGTTACAGACAAGCATGAGCTCTTCACTATTACCTATATCCACACTCAGTTGATCTGTTCTTTAATCCCCTTTCTATTCTGTTCTTTAAAAGGAATGGGAAATAAAATGTTGATGACACAGAGCTTGAGAAATCAAGCACAAGAGCTGTTAAAGGGCCAGGCCTATTTTGATTTATGGTGTAAAATTGAAACTTTAATAATACCACTGAGATCTTAACTTCCCCATCGGTTCCACCCAGGGTTGACTTACCCACACTAAAACCACAGGCAGTTTGGTGAAGTCCCATTCGTTTACAACAGTAGCATGCTTGGGCCCATGCAGTATTTCCTGTTTTCTTTCCTATTGTTTTTACAGAATATCTTCCATAAAATATATGAGATACACAATAAGATTGAGCTAATTGTGACTTTTAAAGCCTTAGCGTACTGGAATCTTTCATATTCTTGGCTGTTAATTCCTATGGGCCCGATAACACATACAGCACATGCACATATACATACACATACATGCATACTCTCTTATGTTTTGTGTGCATACTCTCTTATACACACAAAACCTTTAGACCTCCCGATTCCAGGCCTTGATGTTCCTGCCGGCCGCACATCAGTATGCACCCTCCCATTGTGCTTGCCCATTCTCCTTGCCTTGTCAGTGCTTAGATTTCACCTCCAGCCTGAGATGGGGAACTTTGTGGCAAGGGGACTTGTTACTTCTTGGTGGAGACGGAGGGAGGGAAGGGACAGAATTGTGACAGAAGTGTGCAAAAATGAAGCAGGTAGAGAAAGGGAGAAAGATCTGGACTGTATTAGTTTTCAGAGGGCCATGCAAACATAAAGCTGCCCCATCTTTAATTTTTCATTGCCATCTGTGAGCACACACAACCTGCAAGATGGTGCAGATCTGTTCATCTTTCCAGGCAGGCAGCTTTGCTCGGGGTTAGCTGGGGAGGAGAGTTCAGGGCTGCCTTCCACTTGGGAATAAAGTACAGAGACTGCAAGCTGATCTGTGTGTGTACGTGTGTGTCCGCTCCAGACTTCCAGTGCAATGTGCCGCTGGGGATGGAGTCTGGCAGGATCTCCAACATGCAGATCAGTGCCTCCTCCACCTACTCAGATGGGCGATGGACCCCTCAACAGAGCCGGCTCAACAGTGATGAC
The DNA here is from genome assembly GCF_964106895.1 of Numenius arquata. Taxonomy (NCBI): domain Eukaryota; kingdom Metazoa; phylum Chordata; class Aves; order Charadriiformes; family Scolopacidae; genus Numenius; species Numenius arquata. Next base: position 29,294,265 of record NC_133578.1, read on the forward strand.
AACGGCTGGACCCCCAATGTAGACAGCAACAAAGAATACCTCCAGGTACTCATGCTTTCCAGCCCCCTCACCTCTTCCCCCACCAAATGGAGCATCACACTGTTAAACTGACCCTTGACCATAAGGCTTGTTGAATTTTTTATTGCCTCTCTGGCTCATGGAGAGCGAGCAGCAGGGGAGCTGCAGTGCTTCCATGAAATGCAACAGGCTGGCTCTCCCCTTAGTGTGCCTGCATGAGGGCTGACTCAACCTGCTGTCCCTTTCCCACCCCCTCCTTCCTGCCTTAAACCTTGATGGACTTTCCAGCATAATGCCTGACACACTGAGGGACCTGTAGCACTTACAAGGGCCACTGACTCCGCCACTGGCCTAAGGACCAAAGTCTCCAGAAGGCACATGGAATAACAACTAGAATAATATTTATCTCATCAATGATGCAGGAAGCATGAGGGGGCTTTTGTCAGGTAGGGGGCTGACAGAACAGAGGCTTTCCCTGGGAGCTGGTTAGATCCACAGTCTCTGTCCGCACAGGGCTTCTGGCTGTGTCACATCACTGTGAGACACTGCTTGCTAAAGGGCACTAGGAACGGGAGGTGGTGAATGTCATTGCCTCTAGCAGACGTCTCATTCTTCATGCATAGCACTGCTACCAAGCCATCTCTGCTGACCTTTCTCAACCCACATTGTAAAAAAAAAAAAAAAGATCAAGGGAAAACCAGGAACTGCAGCACTTGCTAATTGGACATCATGCTTTTATTTTACATGGAAAAAGTCAGGCTCTGTCCTGCTTTAATGGACATGAGCTTCTGTGCGGATCCTGTTGCTTGGTCTGAGGCAGGAAGGCAGCTTTGTGATGATCCCATATGGACAGACATCAAGATCCCTAGTAACTTTTGTCCTATGGTTATCAAGCATTGGAGCAGGCTGCCCAGGGAAGTGGTGAAATAGTCATCCCTAGAGGTATTTAAAAGATGGGTAGACGTAGTGCTGTGCGATATGTTTAGTGATGGTTTTTGTCAGTATTAGGTCAATGGTTGGACTCGATGATCTGAAAGGTCCAACCTGGGCAATTCTGTGATTCTGTGACTCTATGATTCTATCTGCAAGCATCCTGCTGAAGTCAGCTCAGGGCGTTTGTGCCTGTTGAAATGTGTGCCCACAGATGGAGTGAGACAGACTGAATTTGTACCTTTTCATGTTTCAGAGACAGAGGGAGGAACTAACTAGCCAACCTAGGCTCTCAGGTGATCACTGTTCTCTCTCTTGTCCCTTTTTCCCCTGGAAAGGTGGACCTCCACTTCCTGACTGTGCTCACAGCCATTGCTACGCAGGGTGCCATCTCCAGAGAAACCCAAAATGGCTACTATGTCCGTACCTACAAGCTAGAGGTCAGCACTAATGGGGAGGACTGGATGATGTACCGACATGGGAAAAACCACAAGGTAAAGACCGTTTTGTCTCTTTTGCATGCACCTTGATGAGTCTTGCAGCTGATGGGAGGGAACAGAACAGAGACTTTAAAGGCCTGGAGGGTTTAATCTGTGAGGGACACCCTTTTTCTGATGAGGGCTAAAAGACTGATGATGTTCTGAGCAGAAATACTCCTTTCTCCTCTGCACAGCAATGAGGAAACGCTATTCCTTGGAAAACCTGGCTGCTGTTGCATCTTTCGTGGTGGCGAGAGTATGTTATTTGACTGCAAATGAAGGAGAAAATGCTTTCACAGCCTGTGTTTTGCCATACAAGATTCATTGAACTTTTATGGCCATAGCCCCATCTGCATGCTGGGTTAACAATCACAAAACCACATGAAACTGTAGTTCAGGAGTTATTGAGGCCTGGAAATGAAAGGGCACAAATCCTAAGAGGGAATCACACCATCTCAGAGAACAAAATGAGCAATAAATAATGAGGAGCAATTCAGGCTGCTGGAGCTGTGGGCTCTGTGCTAGCAGGCATGGTCAGCAGGGATGTATTGAGCCCTGGGAGCTGCTGCACGCTCTTGCCGTGTTTCTGGGAGACACATAGAGAAGGGAGTGAGGGGGAGGAAGAGTAAATATGAGTGTTTAGCCCTTCCAAGTCTTGCATGTGCTGCTGCGTGGCCAGGCGACACAAGCTCGAGGTGGTCTGCACAGCAGCTATGGCATATGGAGAGGGCAGTTAAGGCAGCTGTGGTGCTGGGCTGGTTCCTGCTCTGTCACTTGCCTTGGTCATGTGGTTGTCCCTTTTTAAGGGTACGTCGGGAAAGCCCTTCCCTGTTCTTCTGTGGTGCTCACCACCAGCACTGCTGCCACAGCTCAGGTCCTCCCCTTTGCTGTGCCATAATCTGTCTGCATGAACTTGGTGGCTGGGGTCCCACACACCTCCCCCCGCATTCATGTCCCAGCAATTTCTGCTTGCTCAGCGCTTCTGTTAAATTAGCTGTCCCCTCCCTTTGCTGGCACAGGCACTGCTGGCATGAAATGCAGTAGTCTGCCTTGTCCAGGATTCATCCAGACATTTCCTTCCCTTCCGGGCCATGTGATTTCCCCTTCCTTACAAGTGGATCTCATGGTTCAAATTTACTCTGCTTCCCAGAATGAGTGCTCTCTGTGCGGAGGCCCCTAGCAGGGTCTCATACCTGCAATATTTGGACTACTTAAGCTCCTCGAGTGCCAATGAGGTGGTGGTAGACCTATTTTAGGGGTAGGGAAATGGAGGCACGGGGCAGCCCAGCACCCCATAGGAGAGTCAGCAGCCGGGCTGTTCCAGACCTCGGGCAGGCTGGCTCTGGGGCCGCAGCTCATGGCAAAGCTCACATATAACCCTAACACAAGGGCCACATGCTAGTGTGGAGGCTCTGTGCTGTCCCGGGACCCCATGGCCACGGCAGACCTTTCTGTGAACCAGGGCCATCCCTCCTCACCCTGGGCAGCCTATGGAAAGGGGTGAGTTTGAGGTCTTTCTGGGACCATTTCTGCAAGCCAAGGCAGCCAGGAGATTGGCAACATGCCGGGCAGAATGATAGACTAAATACACAGTTCAGTGTTTCAAATAACCACTGGCAATAAATTTACCTTTCGGAGTCTAACTGGAGCGGGAATCTGGCCTTGGAGGGTGGTTTTAGTTGCAGGGGAGAGTAGATGACCCATCCTTGCAGTCCCAGCTGTTGGACACTGGATCCTCAGCCAGGATGGAGCAGGACAGCATGGCTGGTTTCAGTGCTGCTGGGCCAATTTACATCGCTCCAGCAAGACCCCAAAGCCTGGCTGATGTCAACCCAAAGCAGTCCCATGTGAATTGCCACCGTTTCAGGATTTGGCCCCTGAGTCCTATCAGCTTTTTTTCTTCTCTGTTTTCTCTCTTCGTAAAAAAGAAGAAAAATCAAACCTCTTCTTTTTTACTCTTTTATTTCAGTCTTGCTTCGTTCCCATGTTCTGGCCTCAATTTAGCAGACTCTTCCTGAGGCTGGAGGATAAGTAATTGCTTTTTGGTGGCTCACATACCTCTTGCATCCTGGTGACTGCTTTCCCTCCCTGCCAAACAACCAGCCGCCATAGTGGGGTCCAAGGCAAAACCCCTCGCTCATGGGCCTGGTGCTGCGGGGCTCTGGCCCTGAGTTCCCAGCCCACGTGAATCCCCGCTGTTCTGCGTTAGGCAAGCTCCCAGATGTCTGTATTCAAGGTGCAGATTCCTCCCTGCGTCAGTGTGGCGCTCCGCACAGTTCAAGCTACAACGGTGGAGCGAACCACGCCAAATAGATTTGTCAAGTCTGCCGCAGCTTGATTTGGTGCCATGAGGAGCGGGGAGGGAGAGGAGGGGGTGGACAGACAGGGACTCTCTATTCCTCTATATACATGCAGATATGTAAGTGTATATATATACACAGACACACACATATATATATATGCACATACACACATAGGCATATGGGGTATATCAAACACTGCTCTGAATTTTTGCTGGCTGTGTGGGCTAAAAGCAAAGCCCTGCCATGTTATAGGCGGGTCAGCTAACATTCTAACATTTACATCTTCATCAGGCAACTAAAGCAAGAGAAAACCAGTGAGTACAGGAGTGGTGGGGAGGGGATGATGCTCTCTGCAGTGGATGGGGAGCTCTGACCTCCTGCCTTTCACCCCTCATTTCCCCTCCCTCTAGTGTTTCCGAGGAGAGTGGGGCCAGGGTGTTTCACTGCGAAATGTGATGGTTCACTTTTGAGTCCCCAGCCACTGGCGCTCTCGGCGAGGGAAATGGGAAAGGCAGAGTGAGGCAGAGAAAAACAAGATTAATATGTGCTTGCAGGAGGCAGGGCTGGCTGGGCTGTTTCCGTGCCGAGCGCTGCTGCGTTTTTGGGATGGGGAGGCAGTGGGAAGGCAGCGGCAGGTCTGCAGCTGGCAGCAGAGGAGCCCCTCACTCACACCTTCTCCTTCCCACCCTATCCCTGCTGGGCTCTCCCCCTGCCTGGCAGCCTGCTTCCCACAAAGCCCAGCCCAGCAAACCGCAGACATCCCCCTGTCCAGGTGTGATGCTTTGTCCTTGCCCAGGGCATGGGACCAGGGGGAGAGGCGAACCCAGTGACGTGGCCAAAGGTGCAGAGCTGTCTTCCTGTGTGTCTCCTGAGAGAGGAGACAGGGAGGAGAGTGGCCACCACCACATGTTGCCCCACACTTGCCCCTTCCTACCTAACAGAACATCCCGTTGGGACAGGGCCAAACAACCCCTGCCCCAGAAAGGCTGCTCTGGCTCTTGCCTTCCCTGTTGCATTCACCTCTGTGTCATCCAGGGTCGATGGCCCCAGAGGTTATCTTCCAGGCACTGACCCTGGTGTGTGTGCCGAGATCTTATCTAGTGGTTTGTAAATATCTTTAGAAAACAACAATTCATTCTTGAACCCAAGGACGGAAAAGAGCACCTGGCAGGATTTGACCTTTAATTTTTGGCCATTTTCTTCAGACAGATTCAACTATTATGATTTTATAAAAAAAAAAAAAAACGTGCTCATCCATTCTGATCCACTTCCTTCTTTGTAGGGTCTTGGGTTCCAGCTCCCATGTGGTCTGAGCCGTGCCATCTCAGTAGCTGTGGAGATCAGCTCACGGGGATCATCTAGTGTGGCAAGGGACTAGGGGATGGGCATGGGTTTCAGGATTTGGGGTGGGTTGGGAATGTGGTGGGTGCTCTCGCTGCCTCTATTGCTCTGTGTGTAAAATGGGAGTATGCAACTGAAACATTTGCTTTGAGAACCTGTAGAAGTCAATGGATGAGAAATGGCAGCAAGATTCAACTGATGTGCACTTTCCATTTCCTGCTCATTTTGACGGCTTTGTGATTGTCGTCAGCTAACCTTCCTGGGTGGTATTTCAGGTGGATGCAAGAAGGTGGGTTGAATTGCTGCAAAGAGCCAAATATCTCCACTGTGCAGGGAGCTGAGGATGTCAGACGTGTTTGGTGCTGGCAGAGAATATTGAGGATGACTCTTTGGAGGAGACCCTTGTGCCTTTCCTTAGGAGCATTCCTCTGTCCTTTCAGTTCTTAATGAGGTCTCCTGTGTTCATCCACCTGGGGACGGAGAGAAAAGCTTTCAATCCCATGGCTTCTTTATCTGGAAAACTCAGGAAACACTCGCGTGATCAGCCAGAAGGCCACAAGTGCTTCTGCACAAACAGATCATGGTGCAAAGGGCTGGTCCAGAAGCATCCCCAGGTCCCAGCTTGCTTCTGCTGCTTTTGCAGGCAGGACAAGGAAAGCCAGCCCCATGCATTCACCCTTGGTGCAGTACTAGGGGAGAATTTACAGCCCTGGCTTTCCTAGCAAGGCTGCAGCTTTGTACTTCTGGGCCTGATATCTCCTTTGCAGGCTAACAGAGTGCCACTCCTCATGTCCCTAGTGACTCATGGATCTGAGTGGAGCCTCTCAAAGACACAGTGCTGGCAAGCCCAGCCCAGCATGCTGTGCCTTGCCCAGACGTCTGTGCTTTGTTGAGTGTTGCCAAGTATCATTTTTCTTTTACCTCCTTGTTCCTGGATTTAATAAATCCAGAACTATCCACCCTCCACTCAAGCCAGAATCCTCCCACCATCAAACATGCCCCATTTTATGCCTTTCCTATCTGACAAGGAAAATAATCTCCCCTACTTTTCTCCTTCATGCTTCTCTGTCTAAATCCTGAAGCCCTAATCCTGTTAGCATGCTCTGTTCCAGGGCTCTGTCTCCACGGGAGTAACATAATCCTGCAGTAAATCTAGTGGTCCAGAGAGACACATACATACGGACGAAGGCAGGCCTGCTGCCATCCTTGGCCTTCTCCTCTGCCTCCCCAGCCGCTTTCTGTAGCTCCCCAAGAAATTGCATAGTGGCCAAGCAGCACAATAAATAAAGCTGGAGAGAGGTTACCTCCTGCCCCCTCCCTGACTCACTGCCTCTTCAACTTCACGGTGCTTTTTGTCTCCCTGTCCTTTACTCCCTTCATTCCAAACTCTGCCGTTGGCACAATTCCCATACCCACTGGAACTAATGCAGCTTCAGAAATCCCCCCATCACCCCACTGTGGTTCCAACATGTCAGAAATACAACTTGTAAGTGCTGATGCGGAGCCTGCATGTGTGTGCACATGGAAAACTTGCCCAGTCCTCCTCTAGGCTAGACATATCTCCCACCACTTGCTTTCTGCAGCAAATTAATTAAGCAGGTCAACTCTCATTGATTATCAATTTAATCTTATGTGTAGACCTGCCGACTGGACTAAAATGGAAGTAAACATAAAGTATATGGGATGGGGATGGGCAGCTTTTTGATGCAGCAGTGAAAATGGGCTCCCTTGACTGCTTCTTGGAAGGTGCTTTTAATTTGTTCATGTCTTTCCTGTTCATTTTCTGGCTCCGTCATCCTTTAGCCCATGTGCGTGTGCATGCGCGTGCGAATGTGTGCTCTCTGCTGAGTGTGTATATCTACCTCCTTATATCACAGCCAGATTTTTTTTTTCTGCTGGTGTAAATTACTGTGACTTCTTATACTTCGATGGCGGTATGTTGATTTACACCATTTGAAGACTTGGCTCAAAATATGTGCTGAGTGGGATGGGAAGCAGATAGGATGGGAGGAATAGCAATGTTCTATTTTGGTAAGGGGGAAGAAATCTTTGCTTTCTTGGCGCTCCCAATTTCACACATTTTCCTGCTAGTTCTTCCCATGCCGTGAGTGCTAATTTGAGGCAGGATGTAGAGCCTGTTCAAGTCAATGGGGCTCTCTCCATGGTGCGCTCGGGCTCTGGGGTCAGCATTTTCAGTGCAGAGAAGCCATACGCTCAGGGTCAGGCCCTGGTCAGTAGCATTGGGACCTGTGGGCTTACGATGCATTTCCACTTGGGAAGGAGTCTGAAAAGGCAGGCACGTGGGAGGACCTTGCTCCTCTAACAGCACTAAGCACCTGCCCTCTGAAAACGGCCCCTTTCTGTAACGCTGAGCTGGGTGCGAAGCAATGGTTTGCTGTGATCAGTTGGGGCTTTTCAGAAACAAGGTTCATGGGGGCAGGTCCTGCCAGTGCGGCTGGTACTACAGTTGGAAGTCAGGTGGCATTTCTGCCCTCATAAACTGGCAGTCTGCAGTGTCGAGGCCCCGATTTTGAGTTATGTAGCTTGTTCAATGTGATCTAGTCTGAGGAAATTACTGGGCCCCAAATCTAAAGCAGAATTGAGGTTACTCTCCTTGGAAGCAGGTGGTTGGGACTAAGGTCGTGTAAGAGATGCTTTCAGCAATGCATGTGGTAGTGATAAAGTTTTTGGGCTCAGTCCTGCTTCTGCTTTCTGTCAAGCTTGACTTTGCAGAAGTCAGCAACAAACTACGCTGGTGTAAATTTGGATTCTGGCCCCTGATGCTCATATGTGCGAAGTGAGCTAAAAAAGAACAAAACTGGAAATATGTTAAACCAAAAAGAGCAGCAAACCTCATCAGTGACTGTTAAACATGCTGGTCCATATGCAACCTTTGGCTCATGGAGTGTTCAAACTGCTGATTGTGGGAAGCGAAGAGAGGTTGCCAGAAGAAGACTCCCCCAGGCTTGCTGCCCCCAGGCATCTGCTGGGGCCATCATCAGGAGCAGCCCCCTGGGTCAGAGGGACCTTTGGGCTGACCTGACGTGCTGCTCCTCATGCTAAAATAGTTGCACCAGCTCAGATAAACATTTCCTGTCCTCCGGTATTAGGTTCAGAAGTAAGGTGTTGTGTGTCAGCTCCTGTGTTGACATAAAGCTGGAGGCTTTGCTGTGGTGTGGAAATGTATCCTTTCAGCCTGTGTGTGTGTGTGTGTTCCCACAGGTTTACAAGACATACACACACACACACGCACGCATGCCTGGAGAGTGTCTCACAGTAACTACTCCTCTTATAGCCCTCCTGCTGGAAAAAAGGGTATTTGGTGTCTGCTGAGCAAGGAAAAGGATGGGAAGTGGGGTCAGACAGGATAAAATAGGATATTAAAAACACATAAACCATGCTGTGTTGCTAAACGGTAGCAGCATGATGTATATTCTCCAGATTAGCATTCCTGCTCAAGTTCACATCAACCCCAAATCCCAATTACCAGCCAGATTTGCAAACAAGGCCCTCTGTGGTGTGGCTTTTCCCTGCCCTGCCAGGAGAGCCACCATCCCGCCCGGGCTAGATGGCGATGTGCCCAGGGACAGCCCAGGGCTGGTTGTGGTGCTATGAACAACTTCTGTCCCTCACTGCAAACACCCTCTGAGTGCCCCGGTGTGCTGGATCCTGGGACAAGAGCAGTAACATGTGCCATCTGCAGACCTAGAGTGGTGGGAAGCTTATAAAATGCTTTTTAACCACTAATCAAGGCGAGAAGGCAGGATACAGTCTCACCCCTTTTTCTATCCCAGATCACAGGGATCTGCAGTTGAATTGTTTGACTCTTGCCTCTGACAGAAGGGGATCGTTGCCAGAGATTACGCTCTCCAGCTTCGTTCTGAGATAAACTTAGTGGGAGCTCCTGTGCTTAGTATGACATATGCAGGGTAGGAGCCTGCAGAAGAGCCCAGCCAACATCTCAGTGCAGATACAGCTCCTGCTGAGATTGGAGGATGCTCTAACCCTGTCCTGTCCTGAGAGCCTGTGTGCTTGGGGGTAAAGTGGGCAACATCAGTCCATAAGCTTTAGTGCTTTATGCTGGAGGCAGAGAAAGGGTTGAATATTACCTTCAGGTTGGGTATTTCTTCTTTTCTCCCTTTTCTTCCCCACTAAGGCTCTGCAGCCTGAAACAGAAACACGAGTATCTAGTCCTGGTCTGACCTATTGGAAAAATAAAAAGGAAGAGTAGACCTAATGTCCATCTGGTAGTTATTGATTATGGCCATCTGGTAAGGCAGCAGCCTTTTCATATCATGTCGCATCATAAACTCCCCAAAAAGCTGTCTCTGTGTGGCGGGCTGCGTGTGCACCAGAGAGGCAGGAGCGAGGGGCTGGCTGGGACAGCGGCTCATCGCCCTGGGCAGAGGCACCATCCTCCCTGCTCGTGCCGCTGCTTGCACATGATATTTCCTGGTGGAGCTCAGTGCGAGGATGTGTCAGGACGTCCACCCATTTGCCTGTGGAAGGGAGGCAAGATCTCACACAGTGTTTGGGAACATCTGGGCTTTTGCATTAGAGCAGCTCTAGGTTTGGGGGTGAGCTTGAAGTAGCTGTGGCCTGGTAGTCCGAGATGCCTCAGAGTGCCATGAGAGGCAGCTAGGCAGCAAGCTTCTGGGTCTGCTGCCTGATGGGTGAGTCCATCCACCAACCATGCTGTCCTGCCAGCAGCTCAGCTCTCCTGGCCTGTCTATGGGTGCTTGTCCTGGCCAGAGGCTGGCCCTTCCCAGAGAGCCTCTCCTTGGTTTTCCCTGCTGAGATTATTTTAACTGCTAATGTGGTTATTTCTTTCTACCTGGGAAGGATGTAACCATATTTGTGCCCCCTCTCCCTTGCAGACATTTCAGGCCAATGAGGACGCCACGGAGGTGGTTCTCAACAAGATCCACAGCCCAGTGCTCACACGCTTCGTGCGCATCCGTCCCCAGAGCTGGCAAAATGGCATTGCCCTGAGGCTAGAGCTGTATGGCTGCCGCATCACCGGTGAGACTCACCTTCTTCCCTCAGCCTCAGCCCTCCTCTTTGTCCCTCCGACAACCCATCCCAGGGTGCGGTCCCTCACAGCTGTCGTTGATGGTTTGGGTGGGAGCAGTGACACTGTGAGCAGGATGGAGGCACCTATCCCAAGCAATGCACTTGCGGGGACAGGCACCCAGGTCCCAGAGGCAAGGGGGAAGCACTCAGTGCTGTGCTGGTTTAATGCCCAGAACTTAAACCTGTGAGTAAAACCACAGGCGCTCCCTTCAACTGCCCTAGCTGTTAATGGTCTTTCCTTCCCTGCAGATTCACCTTGCTCCAACTTGCTGGGAATGCTTTCTGGCCTCATCCCTGACTCGCAGATCTCAGCCTCTTCCATCAGAAGCTACGACTGGTCTCCCAGCATGGCCCGCCTGGTGAGCAGCCGCTCGGGCTGGTTTCCCCGCATCCCCCAAGCCCAGCCTGGGGAGGAGTGGCTGCAGGTGGACCTTGGTGTCCCAAAGAATATCAAAGGAGTCATTATCCAGGGGGCTCGTGGAGGGGACAGCGTGACCACCACTGAGTCCCGCTCCTTTGTGAAGAAGTTTAAGGTGGCCTACAGCATGAATGGAAAGGATTGGGACTTCATCCAGGACCCTAAAACAATGCAAGCCAAGGTAGGCACTGCCTGGAGCAGCTGCAGAGCGAGATACTTTTTTGGCTGCCTTTAGTCTGCCTGATGGGGGCTTGGGAAATTAGCTGCCTCTCCCCACAGAGACCATAGGAGTTTGGGTTGTCACCATGAAATCCCAGATTGTGTCCCCTGGTCCTGCTCCTAAGCTGTACTAGAGGGTGTATGTTCCACCTTGCCCCAGGGATGGCAATTTCCCTTCATTTCTTATTGTGGAACAGGCCTGGGGATGCGGATATCACCTTCTGCTCCTCCCGGCTCCTGCAGGTCAGAGCCTACAACATGGTGTGTTCAACTATGTTTGACAAAAACTAATTATGTATTTTAAGGGGAAAGGTGTTGCTGTTGTGGCTTGCACCTCTGAAAAAGGAAGATAACTCACAACTTCTCTTTGGAAAATTTACTATATCTGAAGACCCTTTTGCCACACTGGTGTGACCTTGAAATTCCCTGTGCTTTGCCCATATCGTTGGAGTTCCCTGTGTTCTTTCTGCTTAGTGGTATGGGAGTTGCAGGGAACTTGAGCAATAAATGAATTCTCAGCTACTGCCTGTTCTTTTTTTATGCAAACTCATCTGCTTCCGAAAATTTGGGTAAGTTTTAATTTTTCCTGATCCTACAAATGTGTCTTAGAAGGCCTGGTGCTATCTATAGCACTCTGTTTATTCCCCACAGACTTGAGTTCGTGCATGTAAGCTGAAAAGCAGCAGTTCTTGGACTGTGAGGAAAACTGCGTTTACACTATCCTAGAACATGCAGTAGCTTCTTTATTTGCCAGAGGACAAATCTGATCTTATTTATATGTGAAGTTAGTGGATGTTCCCCCAGCTTTCCCTGTGTGGCTTAGATCAGAATGTGACCCCTGGATATAAAGCAGAGGCCAAGAGAGATTGTGCAAGTTTCTTAGAAACAGCCTGTCTGGTCCTCTTGAAATTGAGGAGGATCAGCCCAATTTTTGCTCAGCTGGACTCGATGGCCTGGAGTTGGACAGCAAAACTATTTCAGACTGTGTCTATGTCCTGCCAGACCCAAATTATCAAGTCTGGTGGAGAGCATGTGGGATGCACACATCACTTGCCACTTCTCTCTCTTTCTCTCTCTGTAGCTTTTTGAAGGCAACATCCACTACGATATCCCTGAAGTCCGGAGGTTTGACCCTGTTCCTGCCCAGTATGTCCGAGTGCACCCAGAGAGGTGGTCCCCAGCAGGAATAGGAATGCGCCTGGAGGTGCTGGGCTGCGACTGGACAGGTAGGAGCCCCTGTGACTCTGCCCACCAGCTCCATTGGGGTTGTGGCGGGCACTAAACCAGCAAGGTGCAAGTATAAGGTTATTTCTCTCCCTGCAGTCCCACCTCAGGGTCTTACTGTGGCAGGAAGACTGCAGCCATGAAGGCAGGGCTTGCAGCATGGCCTGAGCCCATCTTTTTACTTCCACCTTAAAAGGAACTGGCCTTGACACAGCATGTAGCAGCAATGTTTGAACCCCAATCCAAACTTTCGCACAGAGCCCTATCCAGGATTTGTCCCCAGCTCCCTTCTGCCTCCATTCAGAACTTTTAACTGGATGCTGTGCAGGCTTTCCCACTCCGTGTTAGATTACATTTGGGCTTTTTAATCCAAATGGATAAGACAAAAAGTAGGAAGAGAAGCAGAGGTGCAGAAGAGGGATGTAGTGACCAGTACAGGTATCTTGAGCTGCCACAATAAGGTTTTGCTGTAAAAAACAACTGTTCCTCTCTCATTGAACCCCATGTGGAAATCCTTTTGCAGAAAAGGTTGGGGATTTAACTCTATGACATCTCTACAGCATCCCTACAACATCCCCAAGACCAGGGAAGTTTGTTCACTTTTGCCCACCTGTTTTTCACAAGTGGTATGCCTTGCAGCCACCATTACATTTAATACAGAGGTGAAAACTCCCTAACACACTCACTGAGATCAGTAGAGGTTGTGCCTCTGACCCTTTTGAGGTTTGATGGTGATTGATTGCTCCATAGTTTCATCCCCAAAAGCCAGAAATGCACCCAACAGCTCATTGTGTTTGAAGCTAGGTTTTCAGTGCCAGGGGCTAGTTGTCCGTTTTTCTAATCTATTTATTTTTTAATAATCTGCTTAAATCTGAATCTGGTGTCCAGATGTCAGTGATAAAGAGGTATGATTTCCATTTTATAAACACATCTGTAGAAGGCATTTTCTTGTAAGAATTCCCATTCTAGGAAGCTTAAAAGACAAAGAGCATTTTTCCACCCTTTTGTGAAGTCTTTACTACCCCTCCTCCTGTAATGTTCTGTGAGATGCATTACAAACACTTAATACACAAATCACAGAACACACATACACACAATTAATAATGATAATTTGTCACCTTTGAGGTCAATGGCAAATCTCACCCTGAACTGGGAATCCATTGTAAATGATCTAAAATTTAGATCAAGATTAGATCTTAATTTAAATCTTGGGATGTTGTAGGAGAAGCAGGCGCCATGGCTATCATGCACGCTGCGGGAGCTGAGGCTCCATGCAGAAGTGGTTAGGCAGCTCCTGCATTGTTGCTTCCAGCAGCTCCCAGGAATCTCCAGCTGCCAGATCTCTGCAGACCGTTGCTGGCCAGTGCATCACAGCGCTGCATCACTGCTGCAAAGGGAGGCAGTTGCACAAGACTTCTGACCACATACGTGTCAGCCCCTCCATTGCACTCCTCCAAATTAAAGAATAAGAGAGGTTTGGCATCCTCAACTTCTTGTGCTATTTTTGGTCCAAATTTTCTGTTACAGCTATGTCCACGTTCACTTTCAATATCAGCAGCAACAGCCCATGTTTTTTCCAGGCAGGGTGCTTTATGGTCATTTCCCAGTGTGGCTGTCTAATCATTTGCACACTGCAATGTTTAAAACTCAACTGCCAAGTCATAAATATTCGTAGCTTTATTGATCTACAGGCATTCAGCTTTGTAATCAGAGCAGGGCTTGTAATCTTGTGGATTCACTATATTATAAAAAGCATTTATATCCCAGATGCAACCTGGGGAGCAGAGATAGCCCATGGCATTATCTGCATGCTAAATCCAGGCTGGCTACACGCAGCAGTCCTTGACAACGCCAAGACACAGCCCTCCTTTGCTGGGAGGACCCAGACACGTTACAGAACTGGCTGTGAAAATCCAGACAATTGCACTTGCTTGGGAACAAGATTAAGAGAGGGATTAAAACAAGCTGATTGAAAATATTTTCAAGTGAGGGCCTAAGCCCATGTGTACCCTGCCCAGTTGTTTTTATTTCTTATCGGCAACAAGCATCTTAATTACTGAGTCGAACAGGTAACTTAACAGCAACTGGACTCACGAACTAGTTGGCTAGTAGCTCAAAAATTGGGAAGCAGGCAGTCAGCAATTGACTTCTTTCAAAGACCTGCCAAATTTTTTCCTCTGAAGAGTGTAGATTGATGAATGTTCACTTGCAGCTGGTTTTCTCTCCTTTGAAGTTCCAAACATCTGGCTTCAATTGCTCAGTGACTTTGCATTTTGATCAGCAGTTACCACCAGTTGCACAGACACTTGCTGGGCCTGGGAGAGAGAAAGCGAGCAAGCAAGACCTCTCTTTTTCACTTTCCATTTCACACATCACGTTGTCCTCCCTGCTATTTTCATTATCTCTTGTAACTGTCGTGTTGCGGTTCTGCCATGGTAACTGATTTTTCAAGATATATTTCTGCGGCTCGTCCAGGGCAATGCAATACTGTTGATTTACGTCCGCTCAGCATCTGTGTCCCGTATGGGACTTGGCTTTCAAGGTCCTTCCACATTGTCACATTTCAGCTATAAATCTCAATATACAAGAACAACAACCTAAAAAAATGTACCAGCTCTAAATAACTTGCAGCTTTTGATATGTTGCCTTCACCTGCTGCTTTTTTTTTATTATTTTTTATGGCATTTTTCTGTGCCTGGCTGCTTGCAATTTGCTTCTTGGTTGCGTTTGGAGTTTTATGGGGTTGTAACAAATTTAAACTTATAAATTAAAAGACTTTGAGGTTATTTAGTATTTCATCCTGAACAAAAGACAGCCACTGGAAAAAAAAGTAAAAAAAAAAAAACCCTTAGAGTTTATGTGCAACTTGTTTAATAACAGGAAAATAAAAGGGCAGAAAGGAGCCTATGGAAAATATTCAATGTATTTAGCCATTTCCTCCTGCTTCTGGCTTTATTAAATGATATCCTGAAGGGTACCAACAAAGAAACACAATCACACATAACTGGGAAAAGCAGCCTCTTTTAAAAAGTGGAAAGAATCAAGCCTGCTGTACTCATAAAAGGAGAGACTGCTGGAACCTAATGTCATTTACTGTTGATCTTAATATCCTTCCCTTTCTTGCTTAAATTTCCCCTGACACCTGCTTGGAGGTTGTTTCACATGGGCCATGTTGGAGAGAGGGAAATTGGACAGAGACCCTTTGAAAGTGTAGTCAGGAGCCTGGAGTGTGAAACCAGATGCTTTCTGCAGCGAGCCAGCACACACTAGGGGATCCTCTGGGTCCGTTTGCGGTTACGTCATTTGTGGGTTTGAGTGACTTGTTTTATAAATTGGCACAATTGGTGGGAATGTTGTGTGCGCTTTTTTAACGTGTCATAAGCCTTTATGAAAGAAAAAGACGCTCTGCCTGTGATCTCTCTTATCCAGTAATGACAGCTAAGCGGATTGCCAACACTAGCATAGATTAAAAAATTAGGAGAAAAAGTAGCATGTATGTCTAGGGGAGAGTCTTGTCCAACAGGGAGTCTAAATCAAAGGAACTCCCATATGGAAACAGCCAGTTCACTGGAAGTTCAAACCATGCTGACATCTGTAGCATGTAGAAATTTCATGGTATTCTTGTTCTATCTCTTCCTGCCGTTATAAGAACATGAGAAAAATTTTTTTTGCTTTGTTTCCTTCTACCTGGGCTTTTTGTACTGTCTATTGCAAATAGCATCTCTAGTCATTTTTTTCAGATGTAAAGCCCACTGCAGAGACACTGGTGCCCACTTTGAAGAGTGAAGAGACCACCACCCCATACCCAACTGATGAAGAGGCAACTGACTGTGGTGATAGCTGTGGAGAAGAGGAGGGTATGTATCAGAGCAGCACATCTTTATCTCAATAAATGATGGGTTAAGAGCTAAGTAAATACTCTTATCTTCCCATTTGCTTCTATACATGGAGCTGATTCCTGGAAAGCTTAGACTAATATTATTAGTAATAGGCCAAGATAAAAAAACCCAACAAACAAAACTTGCCAAAATCTGATAAGTTATATCAAGAAAGGATGCAAGAGCAAGAGATAGCAGCTAATTCAGTCCCTAGGGTATGAGACTCGAAGAGCTGCTCTCCCAGCTTCATGACCTGATGCAACTCACTTAGTGCCTCGTTTAGAGCCACCTCCATTCCAGATCCGCTTGGCTGGGTGTCATAAATTCAGAAGGTGATTCAGGGGAGAGACTCAGACTGCCTGGTATGCAGGACTCCTTTTGCAGAGGTCACAACGGTGGAAGTAAATCACAACATCTAGAGAAGGCTGATGTCCTGAACACCTACCTGTTAAGGATCGTCTTCCCTAATATCAGCTGCTTAAAATTTAGGAGAACAGTCTGGGCTAATAGTGCAGAGAGCAGAAAGGGAAACAGTAACTCCAAGCAGGAATTCGTCCCCCCAATCTTAGATGGCTGTCAGATGTACAGGGAATGGTTTGTTACCTGTGGCGCTTGCCTGCCTCTTCTGACTATAGAAGAGGCTGAATGTTAGTTTAGACTACATACTGTGCTTGTAAAAAGCCAATGCTGGGGGCAACTAATCCTCTCTGCCTCGGATCCTTACCTGTAAAAGCAGACATCATGTTCTTCTGCTCCTTTCAAGGGGGTATGCGAGCATCTAAAGCTAGTGACATGTCCAGATTAAGGGGAGTGGGCACAGAAGAGCTGTACAGGGTTACTTGTATGCCGCAGTGTGCAGGAGATGCATGTCCCTGGGCATGACAGCAGAGCCGGGGCCTCAGCACTGGGGCTTGGGCGTTTACACAAGGACTTCAACAAGAAATCTCAGGAGGAAAAGCTATGCTTTGAGATAGCTCCTAGGGCTTCTGTCACTTCAGCTCCCATTCCCATAGAAAAAATTAATGGGTTTTAAAATACATAAATTAAAAAAAGAACATTAATTGGCTTTTTCACACCTCGCATCAGGATTCTGCTGCAGTTCAGTTCTGGAAATGCAAGTTGCAGAAGTAGCTCAAGGGGCCTGATTCTCATTGCTTTGCCTCAGTGATAAGCCTGTGCAATTGTGCTACCACTGAGGCACTTGGGAAGCTGCCAACAGGAAATTTAGGCCAGTAATAGTCTCTGCAACAACCCGATTCCTGGGTGCAGTCCAGGGCAAGAGAGTGAGCAGAGTATGCCATGGAGCGTGGAACCAGCCTCCCCGTCAGCTTCCCTCAGATTTAGCAGCAATTTTCATTCTCATACTCCATAAACAATGAGTGCGTTTCTCTGGACAATCAGATTTATGACAGCCAAACAGAAACAATGCTGCTCTCCAGGGTATGAGATTAGATTGAAATAAAAAGATCCATGATCTGCATTGTTTTATTTCGAGGTGGGAGCATGTAAAGAAGGCCCTTTGCCCCTTGCAGCAAAGTTCCCCTGATGCCTATTGCTTGAGTCACTCACCTCCTTCTGGCTATCACTCACTTTGTGGGCACTGTGATTTAAAACTTCCTCTTTGCTCAGGAAAAACCCGGCCTATAATTGGGCTCTGACGTGCTTGGGATGGTTTCAGACCATTTCTGAAGCCTCTGTGCCTTAAGACTGCTTCCCCAACTGAAGGAGCCAGCAGCTGCCTCGCTGCTACGTGCAGCCCCTGGCATGTGCCCTCCTGCCCACAGACCTGTCTCTGCACGAAGGCTCTCCAGAGCTTTTAAAGCTGTTGACACGGGGAAAGTAGCTCTGCTCCTGTTTCATAGATGAAAAGTTAAACGACTTGCCCAAAGACCATGTGGTGAGTCCGTAGTGGAGCTAGAAATAGAGGCTGGCTCCTTTCACTCAGAATCCAAAAGCTTGAGCTCATGGTGGCCCCACATTTCCCCTGGTAGCATTTCCACGAGAAGGTAGGAAGCGGTGAGTGACAGCTCACCACGTTGACAGACAGTTCCCGTCTGGTGCAAGTGGCTAGATCTGTCACTCATGAGCTGGGTTTCTGGAGCACTTGAGATCTCCTTTTGGAGCCAGAGCACAGCCTGATGAGCACAGGGCGTTCAGGAAGCACTCTTCCCTGACATTTAAGAAGGCATTTAATATTTGACCGCTCTAGGGAATGAAGAGAAGGTGCTGATTAGAGTCTGGAAGCATTTGGTACATGCTTTTATATTTGCTTAGTTTGGTGGATTAGCCGCAGGACATGGTATGAGCATTTTGATGATGCAGAACTTAAGGCTGATCCCTGGAGCTGACAAAATGTGAGATAGGTTAAAAGCATCAGCGTGAGTGAGATTTCATGCTTTCTTCAGTATTTATGGCTTGCCAGCTATTTTACTTTTGGTTTGGTTTTTAATAGCAACCCTTCATGGGTAGGTCATTTTTTAATCAAACTTTATTTTGCTTCTATTTCTTTTTATAAGATTTCCATCTGCCTGCAAACTTCAACTGCAACTTTGATCTCCCTGAAGACCTCTGTGGTTGGTCACACGACTTGGCAACGGGTTATACGTGGTCTTTTCAGCCTACAAGCACCTGGATTGGCAACTCTGAACCAAACCCTGAGACTGTGCCTGGTAAGATGGTTAATACCATACCAAAGCTGGGAGGAGGGAGCTGATGGGGCTTTCTCTGTGTGAACAGTATGACTGATTACTGCACAACTACCAAGAGATGTGAAGGCTGTGCAGACCTGAACGTTTTCTTTCGTGGAAGCTGTGAGATGCTTTGCTTTATGGGTTCATGGCTTATTTATAGGACTGTGACCACTGGCACTGAATTATACTTACTGTCCTCTTGAGATAGCCTTGAATCGGACACTGGGCTTTGAATCCCCTATGACTGTGTAGGTTAGTCCACGCTCTGTTCCACATCTTGATCCAAATGTCCTCCGTAGGACCCAATGCTTTTTCCCCAGAATGCATTTCCTCTTTTGTCAGAGATGCATTTCTTCCCATATGTTGCTCAGATTGCCTATAGTCTTCAGCTATTCTGTACTCTGGGCTTGCATAGGCTGGATTTCAGCCTCCTCCAAGTGAAGGATGAGCTAAGCCCTAAGAATGCAGAACTATGCCAGCTTCTTGCTGTTTGACTTTTGCTCTTTTTCTCATCTGAGCTTTGGAAGCAGACGATTTGCATAAGCATGGCAGAGCCTAATTTATGGAGGACCTCACTGAGATGTGCTGGCATGGGTTGGAAGGGAGCCTGCCTCTGGCAGTGTGGTTGATAGATCAAGTTCTTCAGCTTCACATCTTGGAACTCGCCCCGGGACTAGTGCCCTTTCCTTACCCTTGTTGACTTTGTGGCCTGGGTGGCACAAAGAACATTTGCCAGTTTCCTTATAACTGTAGATTACATCACCATAACATCACTGTCATTCATTACTTATGAAACTCAAGGGTGCCCCAGGAAGAGCTGACTGATCTTACCTGGCTTTGGCTCTGCGCTGTTGCCCACTGACTCCAGTGCCTGCATGCCATGTGCCCAGGGAGCTGTGCATGCTGTGGGCTCCTCCTTGCCCCCCCATCCCCACCCCGGTAAGGTTGAGTCTCGAGATGCAAACATTTGAGTGAACCTGTTAGCCACCTGGCAGAGGCGCTGGCCAGATTGGCAGTGCCGCCAGCCAGTTGGAAAGCCGTGCAGCCAACACCTGGTAGGCAGTGCTAAAGAGGAAAATATGTATTCCAGAAACATATGGGAAGAGGGAATCTGCTACATCTCCACACACAAATCACCCCCACGCAAACGCACACATCATTTCTCTCTTCAGCTCCTGAGGTGCCCGGCATTTTTCTAAGACACAGGGTAATGCTGTAAGTGCAGCCTATATGGACATCTGACAAATTCTTTGGTGTGACATAGGGTCATAGTGTCTGCTATGGAGAAAAACATTTTCATATTTCAAGTGTTTATCTCTTCAGCATTTGAGTGCTTTAGAAGATTAATATCTGGAGCTCAGTGGAGCCTCAGGCAACAGGAGAGAACACTTAAAACCAGCCCCAGACTTAATAACCCTCCCCATCTCATTCGCTGTAATAATGTTTAATTAATATAAACCTCCTGCAAGTAGGATAAAAATTACTTATTTTTATAACTCAGACTCAATTTTTCATTTCATTTCCTCTCCCCCGAGTCTCCCTACAATTAGTTGGCCATAGTTTCTTAGAAGACTCTGTTGTATGTGCGAATGCGTGTGTGTGTGCGCGCACTTGCACAGCCTGGGAGAGCTTGGTGCTGTTTCAGACAGCTCAGCACGCGGTTCTGTTTTTTACCCTTCTACCCTTTCTTCTCTTTCTTAGTTAGTTACGAGTTGCAAAACCTCATCAATGCAGCTGGGGGGATGTTTGCCAGTGTGGAGAGGTCTCCCTTGCGGTGCTGTGCAGAGCCAGGCACTGAAGCACCATCGGGGTGCAGGCAGGTGCCCGGCAAGTTACAGGCTGTACAGGCAGAGGAAGAGGAAGAGGCAGCAGCTCCAGGGGGCTGAAGTGACTTGCCCACGGCAGTGGAGGAAGTCAGCAGCAGACACCAGGCACAAGTTGAGGGACTGTTGTTGGCACTGCCATGGGATCAGCCTCCCGGCTGGGTTGAGTTGGGATGTGTCCTCCCGGCAGCTGTACTGCTGCCTTGGCCACGCAGCCCAGGGCTGCAGAGGGGCCGACATGCAAAGGCGTCGCTGCCATGCCTCGCTTTGGTCCTGCTCGTAGAAATTAAAAAGACATGACACAAAAGGAAACAACTATTTGCTTTTTTCCTCCCTGCACAGCTTTTAAAAGCAACTTGAGAAAGATGAAAAAGAGGCAATGCCAGCCCCTCGGCAGGGACAGAATTGAAGCATTGTTTGGTTCACACTCCCCCATTCTTCCCCTGCCTTTCCCTTGCGCTCCCTCCAGCACTTTGTTTCTACTTAGAAAATTCATCCTCAGACTCCAGGGAGCAAGGAATGAAAAGCCCTTTTTCGGGGTGGTCTTTTCTTGTGAATTCCCCACCCCGGGGGTGAGCAGTTGGGTGACAGAGAGCAGCTGTGCTTGCTTTAGGGGCAGGGCAAAAGCTAATGGGAACTCAAAGCTGCTGGAGCCCAATTTACTCTGATTTAAAGGTGCTGGCCCTGGCTAGAGGCCGTGGCTGGCTCCACAGTAGCAAGGGAGTGTGCTGTGCCTTTAAGAGCCATGTGGGATATGTTTCTACTTCTTCTGAAAATGGCAAAACAAAAATTAAAATTAAAAGGGAAAAAAATAATAATGAAAGGAGGAGCCCTGGCTCAGGCTGCATGAGAGAGAGAGGGGGAAGGAAATGACCATGGTGAAATATCCTCTGTGAGGCACTTGATTAGAAAAGTCTGCTGAGAGACAGGCCTGAATTCCTCAGATATCTGCTGATTTCATTTTATGCGCTGCATGCAATTCCTCCTCGTCTTTGGCGCGGAGAACTTCTTCTCAAGACTGACAAGACACCCACTGCTCTCATTCCACTATTTTTATTTCCAAGATACTCTTTCAGGCAGCTATGCATTTCTTTTTTTAGCCCTGTGTTCCTTGGGCTCTTCGCACCATGGATTAGCTCCACGTCCTCTCCTGCAGGCTCCTGTTACGCGTCTGGTGACCCTGTTGGTGAAAGTGGACCCAAAGTGCCCAACTCAGCAGAAACCCAGCATGGTTCCAGCTGTTACCGTGCCCTTTACAAGCCTAAAAAATACTGTTGCTCTCTTTTCCGTGCCCCCATGAGAGATTGCCAGGATTTTTCCCTCTATGGATTTTCAGATGCTTCCCATCTGTAGAAAGATTCCCCTTAGTTGCACCTAGCAAGCTTCAAGGAGCAGCAAGTTCAAGTTTCAATGAGGTTTCATCCCCTCTTCTGCTGCACGCAATGGCAATGTGCCGTTGGTGTCAAGATAGAGGTCTTAAGACCTGAAAATAAATCTGCGTTGGTAAATTGGGCATCTCAACTCTTCACTGTCTTTGAATTTCATCGGGGTCTTAATCCTGAAGGGTGTGAAGATCCTGGGTCGTATGCTTAGCTGGTAGGTGTGGTTACATTGCTCTCAGTGATGCTACGCTAATAAGCCACCTCTGAAAAGCTGGAACTGGTGTGTTAGCCCATTTTTGTTCCCTCCTCTTTTCTTGCAGTCATTAAGTAAATACCTTGTGGTCCTATAATAGCACTGTGGGGTCTGCACCTCTACCACGTGCTGCTTCTCATTCAGGTGAGCGTGGTGTCAGGGTCAGAGCTGCAGCAGCGTTGTGAACCCCAGGCTGTTTGGATGTTGGCAGCTGTACATGCTGCAAAAAAGGAAGTGTTTTAACATTGCACTTCTCCTGACCACATAGCTCTTGGGCTGGGCTGCAAAAACCCACCAAGATCTTCTGTTGTGGGCCGTGGCCTCACTGGCTTTGAGGGTCAGGAATGCTGCTCATTCAGGTTGCAGGCGCTGCAGGGAAAGGTTTATTTGTTTCAAAGCGTTTTCCAGCAGAGGAATGTTTGCAGTGCTCTGAAGTTTCCTAAGAGCTTATTTTTTAAGGAAAACAAATGTTGAGCTGTTTTTAAGCTGATGTGACCCTTTACCATTCCTGTGTTTTTCCCAAGGGGTCTTTAAAAGGGAAAGTTTCATATTTTTCCTGTAATCCATGAGAACAACTGCCTGTAGGCCTTGATCCTACTCTATCCAAACCAGCAGAAATGTTTTCATGGTGTTAATGGAGCAGGACTGGACTGAATTGGGTCTGCACTTACCCTCATGAGACTTACTCAGGGCTTCTGCCTTGGGGACACACTTTGGCCTCTAGGGTCAATCCTGTCCCCTTTGAAGTAGGAGGGAGTTTTTCATGTGGGGTGGTGTGAAAGTCAAGCACTTCTGTGCAATAAGCGAGCAGCTGCATGCTGTGGGAAGAAGACCACATACCCAGCTCTATCTCTCCCCACTCCCTCCATGTGTGGTGCTGATTGCCTCTCCGCAAAGCTGTACGTGGCTCTCCTGACCCTTGTTTGCGCAGTAAGGACAGAAAACCCTAAAAAGTCATTCGCTCCTTGGCTGCCTGCAGCATGGTAGAGCTGGCACATGCTGGCACCCAGATCACAGGAGGTTTGCTGAGCATTGCCTGGGCTGAGCGAGTGCCCTGGCTGCTGGCTGAGGCCAGGCTGTGGCCGTCCTTGTGCCCATATTGTCTTTCACGAGAGAGAGGGCATAGCCACAGTCTGTTCCTGCGTTGCCAGCAAAGCTCCTGCACATTTGGGTTGGGCTGGAGGCAGAGGAGAAGAAACAATTTCTCTGGGGCTCACCCATTTCTTTGCTGCTCGTTTGTCTGAGTCCTTAGTCACTTTTTGGACCCAGACACCAGTGACACACTATTGCCTATAAAACCGGGCTGGAATGCTCTCTGGAAAGCAAGACACTGTCTCTCAAAACTTAGCGCGTGCATCACTCCATCGCTTCGCAGCAGTGACTTAGCAGCCTGTGAGTCACAGAGCCCGGTTTGGGAAAGCGTGCGCACGCGAGCAAGCCGCGATGTGCAGCCTGCGCGGCGGAAGCGCCGGCTTGGTTAATGCCTTTAATTGTGCATGCACAAACGCCGGGCGCGGGTGGGTCTGCGCACACCGTTTCATGTCGGGGCACGCAGGGTGCCTGCCAGGCTGGCGGTGGACTCATCACAGTGGTAAGCAGCTCGCTTAGCATAAATGTCAGGCTCTAATTGGCATTTGGTTTGTCAGGGACACCGTGCCCTCCCTGCGCTCCTGGGGGGAGGCAGTGGGACTCACAGTTGCGCCACGCTGTTGAGGACATGAGGCTTAATTAAGAGAGAGGATGTAATGGCCCGTCCATTAGAAAAGCTTCGGAGAGGAGGCGGAGGGCTTGGTTCTGGGCAGGTGTGGGGTTTTACGCCTTTTCACGGACTGATTTAGAGACTGAAATGGCAAGGACTTGGCAGGCTAATTAACACATAATCAAAATTGAGGGGATTTTCCAGCAGACGCAGTGATCTAGTTAATATAAATATTAGTTTTACGGAGGATTGATTTCCCTTTGTAAATGAAAGTCTGTCATTGAGGAGAGGCCTGTCGCTGAAATTGCAGCGGCAGCCTTTTGAGGTGAATTTGCATGATTTGCCAAAAAATTAAAAATATAATAACTATCCAGTTTCAATCTGCATATTCATGCAGCTGCCATCCCCCTGCTACCAGAGCACCCTGCAGTCATGAGGGGATCTGAGCTGATCTGCTCCCTGGGAAAGGCAAGGACTGATGCAGAAGGACAGCAGGATCAGGCCCTGCTAGGACATCTCCCCACCCCCGACACAGCACTATCAGGGGTGGCGTTTGGGGCTGTGCAGGTAGCAGGCAGGGCCAAGAGCAGAGATGTCACCTATGGGATTTGGCAGACAAGAGGTGGCTGCTGGTGGGCTACGGTGCTACCACTAAAACACACTGTGAAACAAACTCTGCAACAAAGAAGAGTGTGGTGACCTTTGGAGGGACATAAGTGAAGGCAATTCACTGTGGGTCCTCCATAGGAGCAGCAGCTGTAACTCAATGATATCCAGCAAGGGGGAAACGCGCAGGGAATCTGAAATCTCAGTAACTGTGTACATCCTGCCCGACATGTTTTGCTGGAAAGCCTCCAGATGTGCTGCTGAGACCGATGAGGGAAGGTGCTTTTCCTAGAAGAAGGGGTGAGATGTGCAGAACCCAAGCACAGGCAGGCTGACCTTGCAGAGGGAGTGGCTGCCAGGGCTCGTGGTTGCAGCCTGACCCAAACTGCGAGTCTTCATCCCCCACTGCCCCTAATGTCCTCTCAGATGGCTTGCTAGCAGGAGGGGACAGGCACGCCAAGAGGAAACCGTGTTGGCCAGATGGTTTGTTTGCAGGGCCCGGCTGGTGATTTATCTGGGACTCACTGCCGTGCACATACAAGCGACTCTGCCATCGTCTGGCTGGGGATGGTTGCGTGTTCACGGTCCTCTGGCTCCCCTACATCCAGATGATCCCATAAATCTTCCATGAGATTTATGCCGTAGCATCAGTTGCAAAAACAGCAGTAGGTTAAAATGCCTGAGCAGGTTTGTCCTGCCTTCTTTGAGCCGGCGCTTTGAACTACCAGTGCCAGTTCGGTGGGGGATGTAGCTGCTGTGTTAGCTGGAATAGAGGCTGCAAAGCAAAGTTCTGGGAAAGAGATTAAAATGCATTTCTGATCCTGGAAGAATTGATCAGCTCATTGTTGCAAGGCTCCCTTCAAGTGTTTTAGCAGGGGAAATCAGCCTTTCAGGTGCTTTCTGTGCCAAAGGCTTCCATTTACTGTATCAAACAGAGTGACTACTGGAACCACCAGGCTCCCACATGCTGTTCCAACAATTAGCTCCACAGTGCCCTTGTTCAGTAAGTCTCAGCAAATTCGCGGGGCTTTTCAGAAGGTCCAACTAGCCATTAGAGTGATCCAGCCATTTCATCTTCAAATGACACAGAAAGTTGTGTCTGCTTGCGCTCTGCTCTCCGTTCCAGAAGCTCCTGTTACCAGGAGCAGGAGTGCGTGGTAGCCAAACCCTGTACCACTTGCAGGGGAGCAGGTGGGTTCATCGCCCAAAGACTGAGCCTCCCCGCAGCCCTTGGGATTGCCAGCAGGTCCTGGAGAGCTCTGTGGGCCACAGCAGTCACTGGGCAGGGACCACAGAAGATGCAGGCTTTGGGAGGGCTCCCACGACTCTGAAAGAGCCTGTGTGCTTAGGGCAGTTCAGGAGTTACTTTGATTTCACAGTCTGATAGGAATGGGAGCAAATCAGAGGTCAGTGTTATCCCCAGTGGGAGGGATGTGACTCTGAGGCACACGGGCTCTTTTGCTGGAGCGGAAGAGGCAGCAACACTGGGTACCACCAACTCCCAGTGCAGCGTGTGGATCGTGGGGGGTGTCCAGCTGCACAATTAATATAGTC
Source organism: Numenius arquata (assembly GCF_964106895.1). Lineage (NCBI taxonomy): Eukaryota > Metazoa > Chordata > Aves > Charadriiformes > Scolopacidae > Numenius > Numenius arquata. Next base: position 29,320,155 of record NC_133578.1, read on the forward strand.
CCCTGCGCAGGGTCAGCTGTGGGCTTTGGGTGGATTCAAGGGTGGCTCACATCCCTGCACTCAATCAGGCTGTGGGCACCAAAGGTCAGTCCTGAACTTCAAGGATCTGGATTTGATCCTTCGTGAGCCTGGCTGGTGCTTTTATTAAGGATTTGCCTGTGAGACCATTTCAGCTGTGAGATAATTGTAGGATCATAGACTGATATGCTCTTCCAACTTGTTTGTTGTTGCTGCTTTTTTCTTGTTGTTGTTGCTTTTTTTTTTGAAGAGGCTTGTAGTGAATTACTAAAAGAGGATTTTAATTCAGGAGACCTTGATGACTTATTATGCCTTATCGCTCCTTAGGCATGGAGTACAGCTTGTTCTTTTTTTTTCCTTCCTCCACTTGTTTATCTCCCACATCTCCTCCTCCACCACTACCACTCTGAGGTAAATCACAAGAACACTCCATTAGAGAACGGCATGGTACTTTTTCAAGTGATTCACTCAAACAGAGTGAGCAAACATGCTTTCATCTTTTTTTCTGCTACTGTTTGTTGGCATAAAGTGCCAAGTGGCCCAAGCACATTTCATAGGTGCTAGAAAATATTGCTGGAAATGTTTCCCTTTCTTTATGTGGCCAGTCAGGGACAGATTTGTCCTTCACGCAGCAAAATCAGTGAAAGTTCATATGGAGTGGATACACTTTTGAAATATTTTGGTCTTATATCCCAGGAGTAGAGTGATGGCAAATCTTTCTGCTGTCTTGTCCTAAATTTATTTTAGAAAGCTGTGTAGATCACGGTGGTTGGTTTCAGCCCAGCTCTCTGGCAGTGACAAACATGCAGCAGGGCCAGTGGCTATGCAACCACTGATACATCTCCCTTGGTCTGGGATGTCACTGGATTGCTGAGCGGCAGCAAGATCAGCTGCTGTTTTCTGGATGGGACCTGTCTTTCAATGCTTGGGAACTGGGATCTAAGTTCAGGTCTTTCTGGTTTAAGTTTTGGAGATGTTTTGGGTGCACTTTGCAAACATTCTCAGAGCAGATCCTGCGCTTCTGCCATTGCTGTGGGCACTGAAACTGCAGAGGGAGCAGGGGAAGCAGGGGGCAAGCAGGAGGCAAGCTGCTGCTCAGAGCTTTGCCCGTCAAGCGCGGCAGGCTAAGACATGGGGAAAGAAAGCCTTAGGTGTGTTCCTGGGGCAGAGGTAGCCCCCCTGGGCTGCAGGAGGGCTTGCACGTGCTGGCATGAAGCACCAGTGACACTAGCCCACTGTGTAGCAAGACAAAGCATGTTCATCCCTCCGCTGAGTGAAATGCAAAATACAGCAATATCTGTTGTTGTCCTGTCTCTATCACCTTGTACTGCAGGCATTGCAGTCAGAGCAACCCAAGGGACTCTCTCCTGCCATTGGTCATGATGGGAGGGGGCAGGTAAGGATCAGATCAGCTACATGCTTGGCTTTCATTCTGTGCTAAGGGACTTCAGGCATCCAAGCTGCAAATGGGGAAGTCCTTGAGGAGGCTTCTCATCAGAGAGGTCTGGAAACCACTGATTCCAGACCAAATCAGCTGTGCCCAGGGATTTGTATCCATGGGCTTTTGCTGCTATTGGTACTCAGATCAAGTATCTCCAATTCCAGTCTCAGTCTGGGATATCAAATGTACCAAATCTCCCTCCTGAGGACTGACAAAAAGCATGACACAGTTTAAAATGTAATATTAAAGCAAATTAATCCCCTACTGCAGGTATTTCAGCTACCTTCAAGTTTGCAGCTACCTGGTTGCCACCTGTGCATACTTCACTCACTGGGACCACGTTCTTCCTCTGTGCTGTGCTTTAGGGGCTGTTTTGCTGCATTACATAAAAAATGAGAGCCGGGCTTTCATTTTGTTGTGCGTGTGCTCAAAACAAAATTGTCAGCTAGACCCTGATTGCAGAATATTTACCGCTGGGGATGAAAAGAGGCAGGATGAACACAGCTTGAGATCCCCATCCCAAGATGAGTTTTCAGCACCGGCGGTTAGAAAAACCCACCTCAGGCTTGCTCACTGAGTAAGCTCCCAGCAAAATAAACACAACCCCCTCCCAGTGTCATTATCGTGGCGTCACTTCTGACAATAACTGCTCTTTAACTTCTCTGAATTTTATCAATCTTTGGCTTACCACTTTCTGGTTTTGCTGGTGGTCTCCTACCAGACAGTGGTGGCTGGTGAAGGAAGTGTGCTCCTCTGCCCAGGCTGCCCAGAGCGCAGCAGTGGCACAGCTTGCTGCACACATGGAGGGTGCTGGCGTGAGACCCCACTCCTGCACGGGTGTGAGAGCTTGCCCAGCACTGCCAAAGCCATCTGGCAGGAGGTGAGACACTTGTTGCAAGTGGCCACAGAAAATAATATAATGGTGTTTTCCTCTTTGAACAGACAGCAAGAACTACCTGCAGCTGCAGAGCAGTGGAAGGAGGGAAGTCCAGCGAGCCCGGCTCATCAGCCCCACCATCTATCTGCCCCGGAGCGCTGTCTGCATGGTCTTCCAGTACCAGGCGTGGGGCAGCAATGGGGTGATGCTGCGGGTCTGGCGGGAAGCCAGCCAAGAGCACAAGGCACTGTGGGTCATCACGGAGGACCAAGGAGAGGAGTGGAGGGAAGGCCGCATCATCTTGCCAAGCTACGACATGGAATACCGGGTAAGATGCTTGGGGAAGGTGTGCTGGGCCAGGCAGGCATCTCCAGCATCTTTATTTCAGTGTTTCACAGACCAGGCCCATTCATCATTAGGGAATGTGGCTGTTTTCATTGTGTTTCTTGAGTTACTATAGTAACTAAACGACACTGTTTGTTATTCAGAGAGTGCCTGTCTTCTGCACAGACTTGGGCTTTTGTTCAGCCTGTTGCCTTTTATATTCCTCAAATCTCCCGCTTTGCAATTATTTTCTCTTCTTTTATTCTCACTTTGGTTTGTGTATTTTCCCCCATCCCCAGCTGATGGTCAGCAGATAGTCTGACCAGAGGCAGGCATGCAGCTCCAGGGAGCAAACCCAAACCCTGCAGCCAGGAGAAGTGGGAAGCTGGGAGAGGGCACAGCCAGCTCTTAAGAGCAGGCAACAAACAGCCCTTCTCCAGCCTTGGCTGCAAGTACTGGCATGGGAGAAGGATGGGAGAATGCGGGTTCATTTGTGAATCCACTTCTCAGATACCTTAGACCTCTTAGATAAGAGGGCTGGGTGCAGCGCTGTGGGATCAAGGTCTAGTCCCGTTGTCAGGACATCAGTGGAAAAGAAGGGATGAGCTGGAGGGAGCCATGCTGCTCGCCGCAGCCACCTAAGCCCCTTTGGCATAGCCATGCCAGTGCCCCGTGGAGAGGCTGCTGCTTCCAGGAGTGCCTTTGGCATGGTTAGCCCTTCCGGGCAGTGTGCCCTTTGCCAGGGAGCCAGGACTGCTGTTGTCACTTGTTAATGAGCATCAGCACGGCATCGAGCACAGCATCCTCTGAAGCAGAAGGAAACACTCACTTGCAGGCCCGAGGCAGCACTTTGATGACCACCCCAGCATGAAACGTTACTCTGGCTGTTTCCAGCCCGATCCTGCCCCCAGGAGCTGCTGCTCTCAGGCCACTGACCCCTCCAAACTGCTGCCTCCTTCATGGGTCTGTGGTTCGTGCTTGGGACACTCTGTCCTGTGTGCAGTCACCCAGCCCTTCAGGGAGGTCTCCTTGCAGGCAGGCATAGGATTGGGCTGCCCAGCTATCACAGAGAAAGGGGGCACCTAAAATGGGAAGAGCAAGTTTGTGAAATACATAGCCCTAGGAAATTATTTGGACCCTCTAGAGTAGTCAGGGAGATAGAAATCAAAAGCTTTGCACCAGAGCTGCGTGACTAGTTTGCATGTGTGTGTTTGGCTTTTTAATAAAATACCAGTAAACGCAATATGCCTACAGATAAGAATGATGGGCACTGGCTGACTACTTTGTGCCTTAAATGTGAATATACCAGCATTAGCTAAATAACAGAATCATTATGTAAATCATGCAAGTCTCTCCACTCAGCAGTTCTTAGAGCTAACGACTCTATTTATTTTTGTAAATATATTTTGCCTGTGATTAAGTAGGAATAAATTGACCCTTCTCCTCTAACATTTCAATACTTCTTATGTAATGTTGATGGGAACAGCACTTTACAGTTAATGTAACAGTGCATTTTGTGTCCTTTCCTTCCCTTTTCTGATCATAGTCCAGTTAATACCCCGGGCCAAATCTGCTGCTGCTGTAAGTCAGTGTTATGCCACTTGCATCATTTGTGCAAGGGCTGGGGGGTGGCCTGTGGTGCTGAACATCAATTCACTGAGTCTTTATTCCATGTAAGAGACATTTAATTGAACAAATTGCAAGCCAAGTGCTGTCAGGCCAGGTAATGCTCTTTCCGCCGAACCCGTCCCTTCAGAGCATCTTTTTCCGGGGAAGGGATGGCAGAGGCAGGGCAAGGAAGCATGACTAGTCTCAGGTCACCTGCAGGTGTGCAGGGGAAGTCAGGACCAGATCTCCTGCCCCTTCCCTCAGGAGCAGCAGCCGCTCTCTGCTTCCCAGCTTAGCGTTGACCTTTCTGTTCTGATTTCTCACAGATTGTGTTTGAGGGATTTATACGCAACGGCCACTCGGGAGAGCTCGCTCTTGATGACATTCGGCTAGGCACCGACATCCCACTGGAGAACTGCATGGGTATGTGCTCTGTCCGGCCACGGGGTTGGGGATGGCAGTAGGGGCAGCAGGGGCTGGAGAGCCTTCACTTGCTGGCTGCTAGTTGGCCACTGCTTCTCCCTGGCTTGAGTTACCGGGAGTTTCTGGATCTAAGCTGGAACTTTCCTTGTCCATGAAAGAAATGAGGGGGACTCAGTCGCTGGGGGAGGGAGGCTCTGCGTTGGTGTAAGAGGCAGGAAGCACATGTCTCTGCCGTGCAAAGCTGAAAGAGCAGCTGAGGGTTACCGAGGACTATTCTGTGTGATAAGGACATACACCAAATTTAAAAGGAAACTGTTGGACAAAAGAAACCAGCTGTCAGTCAGTATTACATGCTTAGAGGGGCCGATGAGTTCAAAAGGAGTCTTCTCTAATAAGAAATAAAATAGCAGAGGGGTTTTACAGCAATGTTAACAGAATAACAAAAGAAATTTTTGTCCTAGAATTCACTGTTTCCCAAACCAGGCCAAAAGCCAGGTGGATTCGTTCAATGTGAAAGACAGAGAGGACTTTTAAAAAAAAAATAAAAAAAGAAAGAGAGAAAAAATGTGTTTTAGCAGTTTGCTGGCAGAGCCATTGCCCTGCCCTGTTCCTCTAGCTGGCATATCCATGCACGTACTCTGATGGCTCCAGTCGCCATCGCCAGTTGCTAGCTTGGATGGGGATTTAGAGTCATCCCAGCTGGGGATGGGACCAGCAGTATTCAATTAGTGGGGTCTTTGTTGAGAGCTGCCCACAAGAGTGAGGCCCTGCTCTTCTGCTTAACTGAGGGGAGGCATGTTTCACTATTAAATACCCACAAAGTGGCCACGTCCAACCCAAAAGTCAGGTGGAGCAGAGCCTCTCTCCCCTTTGGGCTTTGAAAGGTCCCATTCAGTGAAGCTGCTCTTCTCTCCTCTACTGAGGGAGAGAAGGATCCTGGTGCCTCCTAAGCCAAGTGGGACGGATGCTTTCTTTGAGGGGTTATATCCCAGGGGTGGAGGCATGGGACAACTGTGCCTAGGGAGGGCTGGTCACATCACATGCTGCCCTGTGCAGGCAGGCGATGGTGAAGATGGTGCAGGCATCAGCATTAATAATAGAACAGAGGGCCAGCACTGCCCCAGAGATGCTCTTGAGCACCGTTGGTCCCTGTTTCTTTCATGCTTTGAACTCTGCTGGTCTCCCATCTGCCAAAGGAGCTAATACTCTGTATGTCAAATTCCCTGTATTTAAGGCTTGACGGTGTTTTAATCCCTTGCCTTCTATGGCATTAAAGAGAAGCAAGACTGATGATTAACACTAATGGCATTTCCTATCTAACTTCTTTTGAGCTCAGCAATTCACCTAGCTCCAGTGTTACTGTATCTTGGGCCTCATGAACCTAAAGCTTGATATTTCAGAACAAAAACATTAATAAATCACAAAGTTTCAAGCATTGCCAGCCCTAAAAATAACACCAAACTGCTACACAAAATTATTTGTCCCATTCTAGGAAGTTGAATGGGAATCTTAAAACTGATAAGGATAGTTTGTTTCAGATCATTTCTAACAAAGGGCTCCCACTGCAAACTTGAACATAGCTCATGGGTCATTTCCGATGTCACCAAAGTAATAATGAAACAGCAGAGATACAGTGCTGCTCTCTCTCTGTCAGAGCCATGAGAATAGCTGACTCCAGCATAGGCTACTGTTTTTTCAAATGTAATCCTGGGAAGTAATCTGATTCCTTTTTAGCGTGAAAGAACGCTAATAAGTCACAATAATTTTTTCCTTTGACAAATGTGCCCTTCGCAATCTGAAGTTGAGTGATGATTTCATAGCACTCAGTAGAGCCAGAGTCTGCTTCTGTGACTCACAGGCATAATGCAGAAGTAATCTAAAAATAATCAGAAGTCTATTACTTCTGCGAGAAAGTAATCAGTAATAAGTACTGATTATTGCTTTTCAGATCCAGTAATTTGTAATAGATTACTTCTTCAAAGTATCTTCAAAGAAGAAAAAAATCACTTGCCTTTGTTTCTTGGCACTGTGAGATAGAGGAGCATGGCATCGATGCCCAGAAGTAATGTGGTTCCCATGTGAATAATGATGCCAGAGTTGAGCCAGAAACCAAACTGCTCTTGGAAATTTTAGGGGGTTTCAGGGTTTCATCACTGGGCCAGGTGGGGCTTTTTCTTTGGATGACTCAGGCCAGACAGCTGTATCCAAATGATCTTCAACCTAAGACATATTTTTCTCTGAAGTCTGTGTCTGAGTTGAAGCTTATTGTGTCTGGTCAGTCCTCAGCTGAGACAGGGCTTCTCCTGTCCAGCTGAGGTTGGCTAGCACCCTGCACACTGTTCTCAGCGAGTGGCTTCTGTGGGGCACAGCCACATGCCTGCTTGGCTTGACTGCTATGGATCAACAGAGACATGAACTGTGGCCTTGTGTGTAATATTCCCCTCTCTAATACTAGGTTGTTTTTATCTTTGCAGAACCCATCACAGCTTTCCCAGGTGAGAACAACTACTTTCCAGGTAAAATTGGACTCCTCTCAGTGGTTTCTTTCTGCTGGCATGGGCTTTTACATCAAAGGAAAGCGATGTGTGTGTTTGTAACAGCAAATGTTCTTGAGCAGTGAAATGGCAAGTGTGTGCTAAACCTCCCCCGCCGCAGCAGCAGGAGGTGACATCCTCTGACTCCTGCTAGGTGACAGGGAGCAGGCAAACAGACAAGTCCCACTGTCTTGGGGATGAGTAGCATTAGGAAACCTGCCATCACGAGGCATCCAGCCTCCTGAAGAGCAGCAGAGCCCAAAATGGGAAGGCTGAGGAATAAAGGGTAGGTATCAACTGATTGAAATGAAAAACCAGTAGCCAATTAAAAGTGAAATGAGGTGGCAATGACTTACGTCAGTGTGGGGGAAGGTTGTTCTCTAGGTTACGGATGCTCTGGCAGTGGTGGTGTTTGAGCTGCTGGCGAAGGACGGTGGGGCTGCTCTGCTTGGAAGGGGAAGGGAGATGGAAGGTAGAAGTGGGAGAGCAAACTGCCATGAAGAGCTTTGAAGGTGACAGTCAATAAAAGGAAAACAAGGTGAAATGGTGCGTTTAATGGCTTAATATTAGCCTGAAGGATAGAAACCAGCATTTCTCTGATCAAACATACAGGGTAAGAGAAAAGGTGAGGAACTTGGAAAAACTGCCTCACTCTGAGCAGTAAGTGGGGATGCTCTGGGGTGGGAAAGCTATCCGCTTTTGCAGAGAAGATCAGTTTAGTCTGTTTGGGGTTTATCCCCATGTTTTGATTTTGGATTTTGTTTTCCTGCCTGCCTCTTCTGGAATGTATCTGGGGGTTGTGTTGCGACAAAGAGCAAACCTTGGGCTCCCCTTAACTTTGAAAGTTGTTTTGCCAGATCAGTCAACACAGCGTTTGCTTTCAGTTGAACATGATGTCTTTACTCTTCCCGCACTCTACTCTGCTGGTGGGTTGTTAAAAATGGCTGGGCTCTACCCTAGAAGCAGCTGCATCCTGTGTGGGGCAAGCTGTCTCTGGTAGGTACATGCATTGCGAGCTATGGCAGTAAAGGAAAAGTAGACACTGAGACTGAAGTCCTGTGTGCAACTCCATCCCTGGGGTGTGAGGCAGGCGTGTGGCACAGGGCACAACACCATATTTTTCAGTCATACCCATAGTGTAACAACTAGGTATTTGGGCTTGCTTGTTTGCAGGCTGCTTATTTATCTGCTGCTTGGGCTTGTGGTGTTACTGAAAAGCTGCTGCAATATTCTCCATTGACAGTTAAAGCCTCACAGCCCTTCCTTACTTAAACCATCTCTCTATTTTGTCCTGCACCTGGTCTGGTACCTATTTTGCAAACAGCATCCTTGTCTTTTGGGGCTTGTAACATGCATGTCATACTCAGTTTGAACCTTATTCTGAGTTCTCACATTGAGTCTATCCCAAAGTCCTGCTAACTCATGTTGTTTCTTTTGCCCTTTACCCCATGCCCTGCTAGCTGTATGCCTCCATTTCCCTGTCGTATTCCCCAGGGCACGCTGGCTGGGTAGGGACAGCGTTTGCTGTGCCCAGCACAGTGAGGTCCCTGGGCACCACAGGCAGATGCTGTTGCAGGCACACCTCCCCTTCACACAGGAGCTCCAGCTCGCACCAGTGGGCTTCTGCCCGTTGCTAGCTCCTTGGAGGACATCCTAGCACTGCTCACAACAGGGGAGAAATTGCAGCAAAAGGTTGAAAAGGTTTCTCTGGCTGACAGACAGGAATAGATGGGGCAGAGGGATGGAGTGACCAGGTGTCATGGTTTAGCCCCAGCCGGCAAAAAAGAACCATGTGGCCGTTTGCTCACTCTCCCCGCCTTGCGACAGGATAGGGGAGAATTGGAAGAAAAAGCAAAACTAGTGGGTTGAGGTAAAGGCAGTTTAACAGAACACAAAAGGAAAGAGGGAAACAATGACAATAGTACTGATAAAGGAATATATCAAAACCAGAAAGCCCAGCCCACTCCCAAGCAGCGGTTCCTGCCCTCCCACCCCAGCCAGCTCCCCCAGCTATATACTGAGCGTGATGACACATGGTACTATCAAATACCCTTTGGCTAGTTTAGGTCAGCTGTCCAGGCTGTGTCCCCTGCCAGCTCCTTGTGAAAATTAACCCTATTCCCACCGGAACCAGGACACCAGAAAAGGAGCAAAATGCAGAGGAAAAACATGAAGAAGTGAATATGAAGACTGGAGAAAGCTTCCCCCCATTAAAATAAGGGGAAGACAGAGATACCCAACAGGAGAGGGCAAAAGGAGGGGAAGGATTCCCTGGCTGGAGAAAAAAAGGGAGCTCAAGAAGAAAGACCTTGCAGGAAGTATTGAGATGTTCTCTAGTCCCCACTCCCGCAATTACATCATGAGCTGAAAAAGTCAGATGCTGTTAAAAATAATAACAAATCCTTTCTCTCTTGGCTTGGGAGCAAAGCTGAAAATATGCACCTTACAGGCTCCAGGATCACAAGACAAATAAGAGAATTGTGTGGGTGGAATATCTTTCAGTTAGTGGGTCTGGATCTTACAAGACCAGTCAAGTGTGCTTAAACTGTGCTGCATTTGAGAGTTGATGCATCTCACCCATAAAGAAAAGGTATAACAAGTGGCTAGAAGCAAGGAGTTAGATAAATACCAGGCTAAAAATAAGAGATATATTTCAAGGAGCGTGGAGACAAACTGAGGGGAGAATTTGCCTTTGGGACTGGTGGATTCTCCCACGCCAGGTATCCTGAAATCAAGACAAGGATATCTTCCTAGAGAAATGACAGGTAGCAATTAAGGAGTTGAGGCTGACACCAGTTTTGTGGCATTCAGATTACATGAGTGTAACGCTCACTTTCATCTGTCCATCTACAGAAAGTCCAGCTGTGTTGCTTGTCCACAGCAGTTAATGTCAGGGATTTTGGAGAGGAGTACGAGCTGTGACATGGCAGCAGCAGAGCAAAGCAGGCAGCCCTCTAGGAGGCTCTCTGGGAAGGATTTTCTCCTTTTTTTCCTCCAGATGACTTTTGGTCTTGCTTATTTTGAGGTTTGATTTCTGCTGCACAGCTCTAAAACTGGTCCCTGTAGAGTCTTCCCTGTTGGGAACAGGTGGGGGCTGTACCTGGCCAGGTTGGAGGTGTGAGCCCAGCAGCACACCCACGTGAAATCATCCATCCTGTAGAGATTAAACTGGGTTTTCACTGAGCTGTGCCCCAAGCCATGCATAAACACAGCACCCACAAACTTGGCAGGAACAGCAGGAGGCATTTCTTTAAGACGAGAGCCCTAGTGAATAAATGAGGAAGGGCAAGTGTGTGTCTGTGTGGGGGAAGGCAAAGGGGATTGGAAAAATTATTAAGAAGATGGATTTTTTTTTCCATCTCCCTGAGCAGGGAACTTTTCCACTGATATAAGAGAAAACTTCCAGAGAGCAGCAGAGCCAGTAAAAACAGAGCAGATAACATCAGCGCTGTGTGCTGAGTGGACGGGCAGCTATATTTAGTGGCTGACAGTGTAAGTAAGAACAATCATTAATGTTGGGAATTGGCTTCGTTAGGGCTTAGAGACAACTGAGTGTGATTCCTTAATGACTTCAGTTGCTAAATGAACTCTCCAGATTTCTGCTATCTCCCCAGCAGGGCTGCGAGGTGCGGAAGCAGGGGCTGAGGAGGGGCTCTGCGCCACCCCCCACATTCGCAGCCCTGGCTGCTGCATGGGGACATCTGGAACAGGTCAGAGCCAAGCAGAGGTTGTCCTGAACTCATAGCTACTTCGAGATCCCCCAGGGATCCTTCTTACAAGAGGGATCATCTGAGGCACATCACACTGCCTCCCTCCATCCCCAGGCAGGCAGAGGGCAGGGGTGCATGGGGAAGGGGCAGCAGATGTAGGCTGGGCACCATGGCACGTGCTTCTCTATGGCCAGACCCACCCTTTGTACTCCCAGCCCTGCACTGGGCAATGTACAGATGTCGGGAGGCCATGGAAACTTTCCCCACCTCTGTTTTTCAGGGGGGAGTGCTGCTCTCCTGCAGGCTCAGGAGCCATCGGCATCCCTGACACCTGCCCCTATCTCCCTACCCCGGTTTCCACCAGCGGGGCCCAATGCATATCAGTGGTGTGAGAAGCTGTTTGCCTGTAAATCTCTCCCTGGAGCAAGCTGCTGTGCAAGCACAGACTGTCACCAAGCGTAAACACGAGTGGCCTCTGCAGAGCAGCCCTGCAGTCTTCCCAGGGGCTGGCCACACGCCCTGGTGCTGTCAGGCACAGGCGAGGTGTTGGTGATCCATCGGGGATGGCGGTGGGATGCATGCAGGCCTGGGGTGACTTGGCTGGCTGGATCTGCAGTGGGAGACAGCAGCAGGTTATCAGTGATGCTCAAGGCAGTGTTGAATATGCTCACTCTGGTGGGGGTCTGGCAGTGGTCCCCACGGGGTGTCCCACTCTGCTACCTGCTATGCAGCTGGGTGAGGGATGTGCAGGGATGTGCCGCTTTCATTCCCCTGTGCCAGGGTGGCTGGTGGAGGTAGAGAAGGAGGTTGGAGGGCTGCCTGCTTGCTCCCTGCCTTCAGCACCCTCAACACACAGCCCATCCCAGACCCCACTTCCCCAGGCGCTTTTGGTGGGCAGGAGGGACAGGGCCACCCCCATTCCTGGTGGCAAGGGGCAGCTGGGGTGAGACGGGGCGAGGGCGGCGTATCTGGCAGGTAGGCTTCTCCTGAGACATCCAGATTTACTGCCTACAATGACAAATACGTGGGTGGTTCCCAGCCTCCTGCTCTGTAAAAGCAGGATTTGTCTTGCTGTGTGGTTTTTTTCTTGGTTTTGAGGTTTTTTTGTTGTAGCTATGCATCTGGATGCGGTGTTCATTCTTATTTTCACTCCCTGTGCTGCCTGGGTTTTGGGGGGTGGGGAGGGGAGAGAAGCCTTGTGACTGGCAAAGAAACCATCATTTTGCCTCATCTGCTCTGCTACCAGCAGCAGAAAAGTTGTCGCCATCCCAAATGTGCCAGCCGGTGGCTCTGCTTGGAGGGGAGGGCAGTGCTTGGAGGGGAGGGCAAGAGGCCATGCTGTGAGATGCCCTTGCTGCTAGCAAAGACGGGTGCATCCTGCACTGTTTTGATTTTTTCCCCTTGGCATCCTCCAAAACTGCTCAGGAAACCAAGCTGTAGTTTGGTTAGCGCAGTGCTCAACAATATGCTGACACCGAACTGCAAGAGCCCCCAAAATTCTACTTGCCGGCACCCAGCCAGGGGGCTGCCCCTCGCCAGCGGGCTGGGGGCAAAAGGAGAGGGTGAGAGGAGTGTGGGGGGGTGTCAGTGTCCAACAGCAGAGAGAACCCTTTGGAGAGTTTCCCTGAGGACTTTGTCCCCCTTTACGTAGTCAGTAAGTAAATGTGGTGGAAAAGTGCATCTCTCCCAAGTTATTTACAGCGTGCCCCCGTGAGCAGAGCTGGGAGGTGGGAGCAGCGTGTGCAGGAGGAACAGAGCCACTCTGGGGCCGTGGGCGTGAGCACAGACACCGGTGCTTCATTCCTCGATGCCTGCCGGAGGCGGGTGTGTGTGCATGCTTCTGCGGACTGGCAGTGAGGTCCTACACGCCTCTGATCACCAGATGTGCGCCGAGCTGTCCCAGGATGACCTGGGAAGCAGGAGCAGCGCCTTGGAGCCGTGTCCTGCCTCCCAACATGCTGCAGCTGCAAGAGGAGGAAGGGTTAAGCGGGGCTGGGCTGAGCCTGGGTGCTGCCTGCCCTTGAATTCAAGGGAGGCAGGTGCTTTTCCAGCCCTCCCTAGGTGTGTTTGCTTCATCCACATGCGTTCATAGTCCCAGCTTGCTTAAGCTGCAGAGAGCATGAGTTTCTTATGTGAGTGTTGGGTTGAATTTCACAGCCCGTGCTGTGTAAATAGCCGTAACCATCCTTTCTCACTTTGAAAAATAATAAGGAAATCTGTAAGTCTGTGAAGGGGGGACCTACTGAGACCAGATCTGTGTGCAGAGCTCTTTCAGACAGAGGTCTTCTTCTCTGCCTTTTCCATAAGAACGACAAATGTTTCTCCCTGTAATTTCTTTCCCAGTCTCCTGTGGTAACTTCCTTGGCCATCTGAGATTATGCTCTTCCTCCAATTAGGAACATGATGTGTTTTGTCACTGCTTGACAACATCTGCCATGTGGAGACAAAACCAGGCGGCTGATCTGGAGAAAGCCAAAAAAAAGAAGGGAAAAAAACATTTGTTGATGCCAGAAATAACAGTAATAATAGTGTGCATATGGAATTTGTGTTGCGGCCCAGGCAGTCTGATTAATTAAAAGGGAAGAAAAAGGCGCTTGAATATGCGGGCTCAGCAAACGCCAGGCTGTGCTGCCTTCCTCCCAGGCGCATGCCCCGTATCCGGAGGTGGCCCCAGGACTTCGTGTTACTCCGTGCTGTACTCTTGAAAGCATGTGTGTTTCTTTTTGTGCGTCTGCATGCCTCCCACCTAGCAACCCTGTTCTGTGTCTCCTCCCCAGGGGCAACCCTCCTGCCAGGGACCGAGCCCACAGTGGACACGGTGTCAGTGCAGCCCATCCCAGCCTACTGGTATTACGTTATTGCCGCCGGAGGTGCTGTTGTGGTGCTGGTCTCCGTCGCGCTGGCCCTTGTGCTCCACTATCACCGGTTCCGCTATGCGGCCAAGAAGAGCGATCACTCCATCACCTACAAAACCTCCCACTATGCCAACGGGGCCCCCGTGGCCGTGGAGCCCACCCTAACCATAAAACTAGAGCAAGACCCCAGCTCACGCTGCTGAGAGCCGAACAGGAACAAGAGAGCAAACAAAACACAAAACAGACAGACAGAAACTTAAGACTTCAAATACGTTGCCTCAGTTTTGCACTTTTTTCCTTACCTAGCATACGTGTGAACTCTTAGACATCTCCGTCCCTTCTCCGTCCCCCCAGCCCTCCCCGAATCTTTTACAAACTCTAAACTAATGCTGCATCTTGGATCGCCAGAAGAGACACACCACCCCTTCACTTCAGAAGTGAACGCTCCCTTTCGATTACTTTTCGAGGACTCTTGGGGTGTCGGGTGGGGTTTTTTTGTTTTGTTGTGTTTGTTTGTTTGGGGAGTACTTTTTTTTGTTGTTGGTAGGTTTGTTTGGTTTCTTTTTTTCTCCTCCTGGTAGGCAACCTGCAAGGAAACTTGATGGTGAGCCTGGAAGCTTGTGTGTGCAGCTCGTGTGCCTGCGCGCTAAATCTGTGTATGTGAGTGTGCATGGGAGTGCGTGCGTCTGACTGACTGAATGTATATTTAGAAACAGCCCCTTTTTAATTTGCTTGTTGTTGCTTCTACTTGCACAGGGAATACTTTTTTTTTTTTTAATTTTCCCCCTTCCTGCCTCCCCTCTGGAAGGTCTGGGACACTTTTGTGGTAAATACCCTGATTTGTTTACTTGGGGAAGACAGCGATGCTTTTTTGTTGCCTTATCTAGCTTTGGCTGGGTTTCTTGTTTGATAGCGTTAATGTCTCGGGTGCAAAATGAGAAGAAGAGGCCAGGCTGGACAGTAGGAATGTCCACCTCAGATGACTAGAAGAATCCAGAGAGGTTCATAGACGTCCAAAAAGTAAGATCTCTCCATCTTATTCTTTCTGCAGCCAACATGATAACACAGCCATTGTTTGGAAGGAGGAGGGGGGGACCCTCCTCTTCCCTCACCCGCAAGTGAATCTATTTAAAGTTGCCTTATATCAGAGAAGCTCATAATGAATGTTTTGTTTATATCTGTTAAAGCCAGCCTTAGGGTAACACATAGACTTCAGCAGGTCTAAGGTGGATGCTAAATACTGTAGTTTCTTGAGAATTGAAAGTTTATTTATTTTGTAAGTATCCTCACTCTGGGTGCTGATGGTTTTGCTTTTACATGGGGAAGGGGGAGAGGGCTCCTCCTTGTCTTTCTGCTAGAAATGTTCAAGGGACATGTGTAACTCCCCGTTCTGGGTTTTGAGTTTGGTTTTTTTCCTCTGCCCAATTCATAGCTGCTGAATCATAAAAATTGCCAGTTGACTTTCTAGAATGTCAATTAGTTTTGCGTTTGCTAATGTTCTGCTTCTTAAAGTGTCAGTAACGTTTAGCAAGCAAAGCCTAGCAGGCACGTCTGGGGGCCCCAGCTATTGCTGCTGCTTTAACCGGGGAGGCGAGATGGAGCCTCCAACATGCCTCCCGGTGTTGAATGGCCCAGCATATTGTAGTGGAAATGCCTTATATAAATTGCTGAATGATGACATACAAAAGTGGTTTGAATCGTTAACTCTAATCTGTTTGCAGGCAAAAAAAGTACCTCCAGTGAGCAAGGTTCTCCATCTTGTCTGTGTTCATTTGTGATGAGTGATCAGATTCCCTGCCCCCTCCTAAACTTGCTAGTGCTCCCCACCCCTCCTTTGGCCATGAATATTGCATAAAATGAATCAAGGCGAGCAGCTCTGTTAACTTCCCTGCAGTCTTGAGCTTCCTTTTGGTCTGGGGAAAAAGTGGAAACACAAATGGTGCTGTGCATACGTGGTATTGGCCTCTATGGCAGAGGAGCCCTCTCCCCAGGGCATCTCTGTCAATGGGGGTGTCACTCTCCCCTCCCTCACTGCCTTTATTCGTGCAGCCTGTTTCAGCTCTTCGTGCTGTTTACTTAATAGATTTCAGCAGGACCCCTCTCAGCTGCAGCAGCAAGTGTCTAAAAGAAGCAGGGAGCGCAGAAAAACCCAGGATGACTTGGCATGGTGAACACCTTGAGGGTGGTGGGTGCTCAGGGCAGCATTCCCCTGGGGCCTGGCTCCCACAAGGTTTTCAGGGGGACAGGGACGTGCCTGTCCCAGCAGAGCTATAAAGGACACCAGGGGAGCTCCTGTCACCTTGCAGTAGAAGGGCTTCCAGGGCCGGGGTGCTTTCTCTGTGAGCCTCCTCGTTACACAGCACTGGTGTTGCAGTGCATATGGTATGTGATGTGGAATCCCACCCCACCCACCTCCCACCCCCCAGCCAGCTGCAAATTAAACCAGACATGAAATATTGGCATGTGCTTGCTACATTTTCAGATCAGCCCAAGCCATGTCAGCAGATGATGCCATCACATTTCCAAAGTCATCAGTTCAATCTCCCTAGGTCAGACGATCTCCTCGCTTTGACCAGGTTCACTCCCATGGACTTTAGCAAGTGCGCATTGGTGTGTCAGAGAGGAGAATATGGCACCCTGTCTTTCAAACCAAAATCACCAAAGACAAAACAAAAGGTCACTTCAAGATTTTTATTCCCAGTTCTCCCCCCTCCTTGAGCCCTGACATCCCCAGCATTGCCCAGTTGTCTGTGTGTGAAAAATATCTTGTGGAAATTTGAAACTCTTTGAAGATGTATTGTGTGGAATGTAATAAAATGATGATTATTTTTATACAAATATCTGGGGTTTTTCTTCCTTCTTCTTTCTTTGCTAACAAGAACACTCAGTTGAAGCAAAGTGGTGTTTCAGAACTCCGTGTTTCTTTTCAGAGCATTGGGGCTCTATCCTTTAGGAAAGTGAAGCTCCCGTTCCTGCTGCATGAAGACCTGCAGCTCACCCCCAGCTCCTGGCAGCACAGCTGGTGTGTGCTCCGTGCCTCGCTGCACTCAGGATCAGGCCATTAATAGCAGCTTTTAGATCCGTTACATTTGTACCAGTCCTTAGTGGGAGTTTCGGGCGGCTGGACTGACACTTAGGATTGTTTGGGGATTTCGTTAACGTTGCCTAAGTGCTAAATTGATCAATGTGATTATGCAGAATTTCTCCAGCCAAGGCCCCTGGAGACAGGACATCCGACTTCCTAGGGCCCCAGGGGGGCTGGCTTGGCTGCCAGCTCAGCTGAGCAATGCACTCCTTCCCCGAGCACACCAAAAACCGGGTAAGCCATTACCAAAATTAATAATGAAAATGGCAATGCGTTCCTCTTCTGTAGAATCCTTGCTGGGCCCCGGTGTGTCAGGCTGTGGAGGAGAGGTGCTGCGGCACCAAGTGTTTGGGGAGGTGTGTGTCCCCTGCCTCTTCCCTCCACGCAAGTCCTCACAGCTTGTTACAGGGATCTTTGCTATGGCATTTTTCCTTCCCACCTTCTTCAGGTGCACCTTTTGCCCGCTTAGAGGAGTCAGCAGCATCACATTTCATGTGAAATATATTTTGCTGCCAGTTTGAGAGGTTTTTCTTTCCCTCCTGCATTTATTTTCCTTCTATCATACTCTTTACCCTGGCATAGAGCTCAGCTTTGTAATGAAACTTCCTGGCTTTACTAGGAATTCAGGCCATCAACAAAAAAATAATTCAAATGTGATCCCTCTCTTTGGCTGTTCAAACACAAGCAAAGCAGAGGACCCATGCCACTTTTTTTTTTTTTTTTTTTGCTCTAATTGTACAGCAAAGCCCATACACTTGTAATTTGCATTTTGTACACTTCAGTGACTGTCCAAGCAAAATTCAAAACAAATATGCACATGCGAAAAACAGGGAGGGAGAGACTGGCTGATGGCTTCCCAATGAGGAAGAAAAAAATTCTGTTAAGTAAACAGACGAAAAGGGAGGAATTGTTCAGGGTTTAATTATTCCGTATGTGCGCCGCAGCCAGATTGACCGGAGAGTTGGGTGCTGCTCAGTCTGTAGTGCATCATAGTGAAGAAAGCAGCTAAAATTAGCACTCTTTTTAAAAAAATAAATACAGCTCAGTGTGATTTTCACGCAACCTTCTTTGCAGGTAACTTCAGGCCTTTAAGAGTCTACTTAAAAAAAAAAAAAAGTAAACTTTTTTGAGTAGCAGTAGGGGCTCCGTATTTCAGTGAGTGGCATTAGGGCAGGAAGCTTGATGTCTCCTGTGCACCGCAGGGAGGATCCCGATGTGGCTGTCCCAGTTGTATGTGGGATGATGGTGTCTTTTTATCTCCACAGCTGCTGCCATGCTGTAGGGAAGCGGCTCTGTGTGGCTGGTGGGAGCGGGCCCGCGGGCACTCTCTGAAAGCACAGGGGCAAAGCCAGTGGCAAACGGGCGTGCAAGAGGGAGCGATGGCCTGGCAAAGCCAAGGGCACCGTGGGAAGAGCCGGGCAATGTCAGCATGCCCGAGATGGGTGATAGCTCAGGAGCAGGCTGCAAAGCACGGTGCTTGTTCACCAGCCTGGAGACTGGACGCACACAGCCGGGCCAGCCTCCTGCCAGGGCAAGCGCCTGCGAGATGACACTTGGTGCAGGGAACACAGGGCTGCTTTCCCTGGAGCTGTAAGGGTGAGGTTGGGTTTTTCCTGGGCAGGGACGGGTCGCGATGCCTCTGCTGGGAATGCAAGGGAACGAGGCAGAAACCGGATTGTGTGCAGGGATGTGTTGGGATTTTTGCCCTTCTAGGAAACCTGTGAAAACCTGCTGACTCTATCGGGGCTCCCCCAGCTTACCCCGTGTCAGGGCAGCAGCACTTGGCGCACAGACACCGGGCGAGGGCCCTGAGGCGAGCTCGGACAGCCTCTTGGCTTTCCGCCACAGCTCCTCCATCAGTGGCTTTGGCGGCTCTTAGCAGCGATTGCAGGCGCGACTGCCAGTTTGAGGAATAGTGTCGTTAGCCATCGCCGCTGTAAAAACAAACAGCAACAACGGGGAAGGCGATAAACATATCAGGATGCCGCAGAGCTGCCGGCTTCTCCCCCGGCTCCAAGCCCTTACGCTGCTCGTGTGCCAAGGAGCTGCTTGGTTTGGGACTGGTGAGCTCCAGCACAGAGCACCAAACCCGAATGGTGACTTCTTACCCAAGTAGTCCAGTGCTAAGAGAGAGGGAGAGGAAAACCATGCTATATATAATGCCACTGTAATGCTGTACGCATGCACGCCGCCGCCACTGTTTCCCTGGCCTTGTGTCGGAGACGACAAGAGGTGCAAACAGCAGGATGCGCTGGGGAAAGGGTCGGGCTGCAACGGGGGATGTGGCTGCTGCAGAAAGGGTTTGGCAGAGTCCCTGTTTTGGGCAGCTGTCTTGGCCATCTGCCGTGTGTGCTGCGAGGGCAGGGTGCCACGCATCAGAGGGCAGCACCGGGGCTGGAAATAGCTGCCTGCTCATGTTCACCTCTGCACCAAGCACCCAGCCTGGCTTCACATCGCCTGAGCGCTTTTGGTGGAGGGGTCTAAACCTGCCCAGCCATGCTTCCCCTGTGTGCAGGAAGCGTGAGATGCTCCTTGGTGCCCTCCAGTTTGAAGATGGTGCCATGATGTGCACCGTCACCAGGGCAGCACCAAGGCAATCTGAGGATAAGGCATGGGCGTTCCCGTGCTGTGAAAGGCTGTCGGGCCAGGGGAAAGGCTGCTTGTTTGCTTTCTTTTAATGCTCAGCTGTAGCCAAAGCACTGTTTTAATTTGAAATTTGGCAGGGATTTAGGCCTTTTGTAAACTAAAATCGTTGTGTGTTTCTGGAGGAGTGGGGAAGAGAGAAGTGAGGTGGATTTTCGGCTGGAAATAGAGCAATGGATGGGGGATCAGAGGGAGTGTTTCTGCCTGGTGCCTGTGCTGCTGCTTTGAGAAGCACTTTCCCGTTCACCGGGGGTGGGAGGTGTTGGCCCCCCAGCTCCCAGGGCTCCCAGCCGGAGGAGCAGCGCCGCGCTGCCGCCGCCAAACGGAGCAGTGTCAAGGCGAGGCCACGGCGGCTGCTCTGCTATGTCAAAACAAAATGACGTGTGTTGGAGTCACGCTATTGCTGCAGAGAGAAAAGGGCTGGGAATGAGCAAAAGGAGAAGAGCGGGGATCAGAGCGGTGCTGGAGTGCTGCCTCTCTCTGCCAAGTCTGGGGAGTGGTAATTTCTGACCCCTTTTTCCTGGGCTTAGCCAGATTTAATGTTTCAGGCCCTCATGGCAGCAAGCAGCAGTGCCCCATAGCACTGACCAAGATGGATGTTGTAGCAGCATGAGAGAGGGACGAGCACATAGGAGGGCACTTGCTGTTTTGGGGGAAGTGGGCAGTACATGGTTGTTTCCCACTGTGGAAAGGAGCAGAGGGCAGCCAACTACCCCTCTTTTGTAACAGGAGGCACAGCTGCAGATGTTATAGGAGAGTGAAAGACGGTAGGCATCAGAGTCCACAAGCCACCATCACCTAGTGCATCCCTGGTCAGCCACAGAGCCCACAGACCCCTGCAGGAAGCACAGGGACGGCGAGAGTGCATCCCAGGTGCTCTCTATGACAGGCTATCCTGTGCCAGAAAGGCTGCAGATAGGCAACAAAAAGGGCTGGAAACTGCTGCAAGTTTGATATATCGTTCGGGAAAGGCACCTGTTGCTGAGAGGCTCATTTTGTTCACCTAGAATGAGCCTGAGAGGTGCCACAGCCACCATCTGCAAATGCCTGTGTGTAGTGTGGTGTGTGGTGATAATGCTCTGCCCTGGGATGGAGGGACCTGGCAGGAGGCAGCGCTTGATGCTCAGACTTAAACCAGACAAAGTCAGTCAAGAAAGAAACAGCAGGTTTTTTTCTTAATGATGGTCATTTGCCTTGGAGGAATGTCTTCAGGCTCCAGCAAAGGAGCCTTTGGTGTCCTCACCAATGCAATAGCTCTTGGCTTGGTGCAAAGGTCTCTGCCTGCAGCGGTGGGCGCTGCTGGTGACCCCATACAGGCAGGCTGGTGTTGAATGCGCGTGGTCCCAGGAAGTACATGCCAGTCCATGTGATGCTCTGACCTCAGCTTTGCAGAGGTGAGCTGCCTTGGGCAGGTCTGGAGAGCTTTCCTGCAAGAGGCACATGTATGTCTGCAGTAGGGCACCAGAGAACCTTGTCTGCTCTTGTGCCTCTCCTGTCCACCCTGGCAAGGCGTATCAAGCACATGTCACTCCCCCTTCCGGTAACCCCCTCCCTGCCCCAATCCCTCCCGCCCCTGCTACTATTTTAAAACAGATGTACATTAAAGATCCTTAGTATCTGGAAATACTAAATCTCTCCTGCTCTCCCTCCATATGAGTTCATAACAACGTGGTACTTAAGTTGCTCCTTGTCTTTGATTAGAATCTCATCTTTCTTTTTCAGGTCCCATAAATTAGCCTTTTAGCTGGCAATGCTCTCAGATCCAACTGATAACAGCCTTTTCTCAGCATCCGGCTGTTTCCAACAGCATCACTAACATCATCTTTTGGGCACAACCAGCTAGGTACTCACAGCCATCATTCAGGCACACGTGCTTTAAAAAGGGCCTTGCACTCAGGAGAAGGTGGTCCTCCTGTTTAAATACAATTCCCCCTTTCTTGCCTACCCTTCTCCAGTATACTTCTTTGTCTTTTAAAATGCAAAGTAGATTGTGCCTGAAAGCTGCCCTTTAAGGAAGCAGCTCTCCGCAGCACAGGGGGATGCATCTTTTCCCCATTCTGCCCAGCAGCTTGCAGAGCTTTTCTGGGAACCATTTTCCAAGGACCTCACTTTCCACGGCCTGCTCCACTTGCGACAATATTGCTGAGATTTGTCACAAAGGAGCCTAATTGATGACAAATAGCAGGCTAGTTTCTGTGATGGGAAATCATCTCCACTAGGAACTGAACTGAGACCACCAGCTTCAATTCCCACAGACAGCCACACAGCCAGAGCCGATTTTGTTAATGACTTGAGAAACCCCAGTATGGAAAAAGAAATGTCAAGTTGTATTTTTCCAAAGGCAGCATAGAGCCCTGCGTGACAGCATACAATCTGATAGCAATGAAATGATGTGTGGGGAGCAGAAGAATGAGGGCCTACCATGGGCCTGAGGAGGAAAGAGAATGGGTTAGGAGGACAATATCATTTAAGCAGGACTTGGAGTCATATTAACATGGGGAATTGAGAAAATTGCTAGCAGAGTAAATGGATTTGGGGCTGGGCTTTTTGTATAAATGTTCTCTCTTTTCAAGTTTTCCCAGTGCTCTTTCCTTTCAGGCTGGAAGAAATGGTGTTCTTTTGAAAGTGTTGATTAACCGATACTTTGTTTTTTCTGGCTTTTCCCTCAAGGCTACCCCGGGAAATAAAAAAGCACCAAATTGCTAGCTTGTTCTCACACAAAATTTAGAGGAGCTACAATACGGAAAGGCAAAAGACTTCCAACAGCCTTTCCCCACACATGGGCTCCTTGGGCAGACTGTGATCCAGTTTTGACCTTTGCTCGTGTTTGAGCAACCTACAGTTTCTGTAGGGTTGTGTGGATGACATGGATGGCAAATTTCACTGCTTGTCTTCTGACAGAGGACTAACAAAGCAGACATCTCCGCGTGTGAACTGCTTTGCAAGTTATTTTTCCACATGTTCGGTTCTAAATGTTTGCAACAGCCCCTCAGGCAGTTCTCCCAGCCCTAAGATGTTGCCATCTGGGCCTGTCAGTTCTAGAAGTGTTGAGAAATCATGTGAACTCGCTGTTAAAGTGAGGATTTACAGAAGATGGTGTGCACCTCTGGTTCTTCAACAAGCTACCAGCAGCCTCAAGTCGGCTTAATTACCTGGCTCACTAGACACAGAGCTCATTGTCAGGATGGGCAAATGTTGGGGTTTGTGTGCTCCTGTTGCCAAGTTCTCTTGAAAAATTCAAAGAAATTCCTTAATCCTTTGAGTGTGGAGGACAAAAGACCCATTCTGCCCAAAGAGTGGGTATTTGGGAAGGTATCATTAGTACCAGCATGGAGGATCTCTGCAGCCAGGTGGCATTGGGATAGTGTGGAATCTGGCAGAGCCCCCTGCTCTGGAAGTGAACCTTGAAATGTTGCTAGCAGGGAATGCCTGATACCTTTGCTTGTGATACCAAAAAATGGTAGTTCAGGAGGCCTTTTCAATCTCGGTGCAAATATGCACAAATATTCCTTTATAAGGTTTTGATTAATTTCTTTGCTTTTCATGCCTTTTTAGGCACAAGTTACATGTTTTGGTTTTGGTTGTTTATAAGTAACCTCTTTAAACTCTTCTTGCTGTTTTTGAACGAGACGCACAGGAGCCTTGGTTTTCAACCACAGCTGTTTCAAGGGTGTGACTTCTACTGCTTTCTAGTAGTCCCTGATTTTCTGCATTCCTGATCATTTTGAGGTGCCTTCTCAGGTGAACACCCCAAGTTACAAACAGCTTTGAAATATCCAAGCAGATTGAATGAAAGGGCATTTTCTTTTGGAAAACTGAAAAAGAGCCATGGTAACTATATGTAGAGATAATGCTAGGAAGACTGCACAGGAAAATAAATAACTTCTACTCAGATTACAGCATGTGCATTTGGGTTCTAGTGCTTGATCTGTGCTGAACAATAAAAAGAAATGTCACCACTAAAAGGAATTCGGATCACAGAAATGTTAACATAAATGCCTAGATATGGACACCCATTTGCCGCTCTCCCCATTTCAACCAGCTTTTGCATTAAAACATATAATGATGATACATGACTTCCTCAAATTACTATGAATTTATCTGAAACCCAAAGAGAAACTGGGTCATTGAAGCTCTCTGTCCGGTAAGATGTATGGGAAAAGATGAAAAGTAGAGTGTGCTAAATGGATCTAGCATTAGTGGCAAGTAATGATAGTCACTAAGATCCTATTCAAAGTTGTAAGGATAATACCCATGAGCATGCTAATAGTGAATTATGGCCATTATGCAGGCACCAATGACAATATTTTAGTGCTATTTAAGTTATCTGGTTTCTTTGCTTTTCACTCGCTCTCTTTTCTTCTTAAAAGCTGGTCATTTGGTGGTCATGAAATGTGATGTAGTGGGAAGATCCTGTTCTCTAGGGTATGCAAGAGTATTCATTGAGTTAGGCCAAGGGAAGAAGACTTTCCTCCTTCCATGAGGAAGAGCCTTGCCATAGTTTTACTATTGCTTTCTTCTAGCCAGTCTTGCAATCCAGTGACCAGTGGCAATAATGCCCCCAAAAGGCCTCTTTAAACAAACGATACTTCCCATTTTGTTGTTCTAGTGAACTTCCCAAAAATGGAGGATGACTTTCCGATCTCTGAGCAAGACTTTGAAGACAACGATGATCCAGGTTGGTACCAAAATGCCACATGGGCACTTTATCTGGGGGAGCTTGTGTTTCAGTATCAGATGCTACAATTACTCAGAAACCTCAGCTTTAATGGGAGCTAGGAGCTAGAACACGCTTGAGAATGTACACTCAAGTAGTGGCTTAGTGCCTGGACAAAGATATTAGTTTTCTTTTCTTGTTCTTTTTTAAACAGCCAGCAACCTTGCAAAGTCAATATATTGTATTTGTGTTAGGACAAGTGGAACTGATCTTTCAAGCATTAATTGCTGCTTGCGTGGCATTTTGACTTGTAAATGGAGAAAATTAAGTCTGGGAGCTGTGACAGATTGTTTCCATAGTTTCCAACCCAGTGGCACTTGAAGGGCCAGAGTTTCAGTGGGTGTAAAATACTAGCATGCTCTTTACATAGCTTGAGGTGTAAAAGTGAATTAGGGTGCCTAACTTCCTTAGTAGTTTAGTGTTTTGCATTACTTCTAGACCTGGGTTAGCAAATCCTGCTGAGATATACCCATGCAGGAGTTTATACTCTTGTAAGGCCATCACAAGTCCAAGTGAGAAATGCATAAAGGTGAGGAGGAAACAAAGTGATCCCTGGATAATAAGTGCCCATTCCACTGCAGATTACTTTGGATCGGATAGGAACGACACACTGTTCTCTACTAACTCTCCAGGAACCCCGAAGCTGGACAAAGAAAAAAGCTGGCTCTACACCCTGGATCCCATCCTGGTGACCATCATAGCAATGAGCTCCCTCGGTGTCCTCCTTGGGGCCATCTGTGCTGGTCTGCTCCTCTACTGCACATGCTCGTATGCTGGGCTGTCCTCGCGGAGCTCCACCACGCTGGAGAACTACAATTTTGAGCTGTACGACGGCATCAAGCACAAGGTCAAGATAAACCACCAGAAGTGCTGCTCGGAGGCCTGACAGGTGCCCTAGGGATCACCCTCGGCATTGCACCCGGTGAGGTGGGCTGGCAGGGGGTTACTTTTTTTTGATGTTTTCTATGGGAACTGAATGCCATAACAGGGAATGAGGGGCATGGGAGGAGCGAGCAGAGGCGCTGCTCCTGCCTGCCAGGTCCCACCCGTGGGTCACGCTCTGCCAGGACCAAGCAGGTGTTCCCGCAAACCGGACTGTGCCGGGCAAAGGGGGGGCGAGACCCTTGTTTGTTGGTTCATCTTCATTTTCTGCTGATGCGAGTGGCTGGGACGTGGTGAGGGAGACTAATTTACCTTTTGGATGTGAGAAACTACATGTTGATCATTATTTCCCACCTCCTTCCTCTGGGGAGTTGCTGAGAAGGCTGACAGATTTCTTTAGCCACCCTGTCTTTAGAAATACACACACACACACAGAGACCCTGTCCATTTTAGACTCCGTCCAGATACTGCTTTGGCTGTAGGGATTTGTGCACTTCACACTAAGTCCAGAAAGCTGCAGTTTCCAGTCCTGAAAATGGAAGCATGTTGTTACCTTCAACTTTCCTTCTCCTGGTAGGAGGGAAAGGTGGGATACTGGGTTTAGTGTCGATGGTAACAGCAGCACTTTCTGAAGTCATTAAGAAATAAAATAGAAAGGAAACCCTATGTGTAGAAGCACCTCTTTGAGAGAAGCTGAAGAGCCTTAAAGTGATTTGTGAATAAGAGCCATTTATTAAATCCAGATCTTGGATTGCAACAGCTGAGGCCTCCATCAGGAAGGCCTTTCTTTGAATCTCCCACCTCTCTTGATCCTGCCTTTTTTTTTTTTTTTTAATGAGAAAACTGCAGCAAACAAAAGATAGAGCCAGTCAGCTCCTGGCGCTTAGGCAATGGCTTTGGGAAGGGAGCCTCTCCGAAGTGCCAGGGAGGGAAAATGAACAGGGAAGGAGGCTGGAGATGTGCCCACAGCCCCAGGAGCCCGGTGTGGCACCCACTGGCCCCCCTCACCTTCATGGTGCTCCCCTTCTGCCTGGAGCTGGTGGGCGTGAGCTGGCGCCGTCAGCACCGATGGACCAAATGGCTGCCATCATATCCCCTTCGGAGCAAAGCTGCGCTGCTCCTGATCAGTAGCAAAAACCCGAAGTTTTATTTATGAGCTGTGTTTTGTTTTACTTTGAACAAGTGCCTTAGAAGAAGTATTTTTCCTCCGTCTGATGATCAGTGCTGTATCAAACAACAAGTGAGGCCTTCATCCTTCCCCGGCAAAAAGCTCTTCACCACTCTCTACTGGGTAGAGCCCGGCTGAAGAAGTCTGGTCCTTCTACTTTCAAGTGGTCTGGCTACATTGTCTGGCAGCTGATACCTCTCCACTTACCACTGTGCCATGGGAGAGGAATGTTATGAAAACAATTTAATGGAGAAAAAAGAGTTCAAATGCTGGGCCCCAAACCAATGCCTTCATTTCCAATTCAGTACAGACAGATTGCCCCTATCAGCTTGCACATACACAAGTGAGAAACCTTTCCAGCACATTGGGTTTGCTTTTCCAGGAGCTCTTTGGAAATACTTGACACGTCCTGATTTTACATTTTGCCTAGCAAATAGTTTGGGTTGGAGAAGGATTTTTTTTTTTTGCTCACTAACCGCAGAGCGCTGAAGGTGTGATGTGCTGTGAAGCTCAGTTTGCACAGCCCCTGCAAACACATCCTGCAGGAGGCCAGGTGTTCGGTAAGATGAGCAACATCTGGAGAGGAGATGAGCACGGACAGTGCCACAGCTGCTCCTTGGTGCGGTGGGAATAGGAACATTTGTCTAGTATTTCATGAAAAGCTCCATCAGATAGTAAGTTTTCCTCTTTAAAAAAAAGAGACTTCTCCACTGTAAGAAAGACACATGTATTACCAGGGAAGCAGACACCAGCAGCTGTGTCATCAAAACATCCATGGTTCATACACGCACACACAGAGGCCTTCATTTTTTTCCATTCACACTGTGCGCCCAACAGAAACGGCAGTAAATGTATCTCAGATTCTCCTTTCGAATCACCTTATTTCTTTTGGCGTTCTTTGTCGACAAATTCCACAGGGGTGTTATTTTACTGTACAAAAGAAACAGAGGCAGTAAGAGGAAATGTACCAGACCATTTCAAAGCTGGATTGCTGCTGCTCAATCATTCTATCCCCTTTAAACCACAGGTGAGAGGAAGGATGAATGGAAAAGGACCATACAGTAGAAAAGTCGACTTAGGCAAACAATAGGTGAAAATATATAATTAAAAAGGTGATGTTATGGTGTCTAGTAGGCGTACAGAGAGAAGAGTTCGTATATACATATATTCAGAAATTGTGTGTTTGCACACGCACGTGAATTCTCTGTATGTATTGTGTATGTGACTTATTCCGTGGGACTGACTCGTGTTAATATATCTCTTGATCTGGGGCAAGAGAGTACTGCTGATCTTGGCACTAGCTTGGCACGGGCCCAGCGAAGCGTCCGCCCTGCGTGTCCCGTTTGCCCCTTCCAGAGGGGGCAGGGCCCACGCGCGTGCGCTTGCCGGGCAGGAGCAGGCCAATAATGCTGCAAAGCCGATACCTCACTTACCTCTGCTGGGTGCTTTACTGTTCTTCTACAGAAAACTGTGTTTGATTGTAACTTCAACAGGGAAAAAAGAAAAAAAAAAAAAGTAGTCAGTGCATTCAATTCATTGCATCCTCCTCTGCAAATAGATTAGATTTGCTGATCACAATTCCCTCTGTGAAATTCAGAA
This sequence comes from Numenius arquata, assembly GCF_964106895.1. NCBI lineage: Eukaryota > Metazoa > Chordata > Aves > Charadriiformes > Scolopacidae > Numenius > Numenius arquata. Next base: position 29,348,039 of record NC_133578.1, read on the forward strand.
AAAAAAAAAAAAAAAAAAAAAAAAGAAATCAGTATTAATGCCTTTGCTGAAATGGGCTGTTGCCTCCACACCCTTCCCATGGCGAGGACATGTTGCTAATGGGCGGGCTGTAGCGCTGGGTGATTTCATTTTGTGGGAAGGTGCCGGGGGTGAGCATGGGAACTAAACCATTAAGAAATTATATGCAGAAATGGAACTTCTCCAAGGTTTGCAGTTCAAGGTATTTGACCGTTCACTGGCTGAGCCAGGACTTATGGACTTAAAGAGCTTTTACTGTGATTCTTCAGTGTAAAAACAAACAAACAAAAAAAAACAAACAAAAAAATCAAACTGTGTTTATATGATTTGTATAAAAACCTTTTAAAATTACTATTTAATAAACATTATGGTAGAGATTATGTTTCAGTGGCTTTTTATTTATGAAGGAGCAACAACAAGAAAACTGAACTGAGAGGGCTCTGTGCTCCCCAGGGAAACCGAGGCATGGCTGGAGGCGTGCGAGGCTGTGCCCACCACCCTCCCAAGCTGCAGGCTGCCCATCCCCCTGGGGAGGGCACCCTGGGCTGCCTGTCACCCCGAGGTGATGTGGGGCTGTAATGCCGCCTGTGCACACGCACATCCTCCCACTCAGACACGGTCTCTCCTCCCGGAGCCAGGGACAGCTGGGCACTGCCGGCAATCCTGGAGAGGAGTGCACTTTTAGGCTAAGAAAAGCATGATTTAGGACTCGGTGCTGAGCAGAAAGGTACACTCAAGGCTTTGAGGTGCAACCACACAGTGTGGTAAGAGCTGGCCAGGGATGGGATGAGGGTTGGGGGGATGCTATGGGGACACCTTGGCTGCAGGCGGGGCTGGGGGTGACTCAGAGTGCGGTGGCACAGGCACCATGCAGAGAGCAGCCTGTGTCCTCTCTGCCTCCTTCCAGCCAGACTTAGGGGCATGCAGCCGGCCAGACTGTCCCGGCTCGGCCACCTCGGCAGGGTGCAGGTGCCAGGTGACTGCATGCCCCTGTCCTGGTCCCACAGCCCTGCGATGGTGGGCAGTGACCAGGATGGTGTGGTCCTCTGCAGCTTGGCTTCAGCCCCACCTTTGGGCATTACCAGAGGTGTCCAGCAGCAGGGACTACTGATAAACCCCAAAGTCAAGCCAGGCCCCACACGCTTGTCTTCTCCACCCTCTCTCTGCTCTGTCCCACTACCCTGATGGTGGCCCTGGCCCGGGGGAGCCTCGTGTCTCACAGATGGAGGGGGGTCTAGCGATAGCAGAGTCTCACAAATTGTACTTACTTAACTAATCACCTAGAGGTGATATGAGAATGCCTTTGTATAGAGTAATGTCCACAAATTGGTCCCTGGTGAACAAATACACAGGAGTAGATATGTGGAAAACCAGGGAGAGTGGCATGGTGCTGGGACCCCTGTGAGACATGAGGCTCCCCCGGGCCGGGGCCAAGAGCCTGCAGGGGGCTGCAGGGAGCTGGCTGGAGAAGCAGTGGGGCTGAACCTCAGCATGGAAACTTGTTTATTTACAGGCGCCATGACAAACAAGATCCAATCCATCAAGCCCTGGGCACCTCCAGAGCAAATGAAATTTTGCTGCACCTCCTTACCTCCAGCACGGTGACCCCCTCCCAAAGCCCGCGTGTGTTAAGAGGGTCTTTAAGCAATGAAGGGCAGCTGGCAGCTTAGATGAAGATGACAGTGTAGCTCCAACCTTGACAGCTCTTCCCTCACCCAGGAATAAAGAACTGATGTGCAGATTGATACCTGGGGGAGAGGCTGTCAGCGAGCAGGACGGAGACGGCAGATAAGCGACTCAATCAGTGTCAGACCTGTCCTGCCGTAACACCGCCGGTAAATCACTGCGGTTAAAGAGGCACCTCCACGAAAGCGAGGAGCAGAAAGCAGGTAATAGAAAAACGGATGGCAAAGTAGATGTGTGCACCGGCTGGGTTAAAAGCCTGATAGCTGGGCTGCAGCTGCCTCCTGGGCAGGAAGGGGAGGCAGGCACCCACTTCAGGAAATTGAAATCTTTAGGGTTCTTTTCAGCACAAGCTGGGATTCATGTGGGTGGGCTGCTCTGTGGCTGGCAGGGTGGGTTGGGACCTGGAGGTGCCCATTTCTCTGCTGCATTTGCCATGCACGCATGGGTACTTGCCACCAGCAGAGGCTGGAGTTGGGGGGGGCCATGGGGCTGTTCCATGTGGCACAAGAGTCATCAGTGGCTGAGTGGGCTAATGAAATCGATTTTACCATTCTCAAGGTGCTCGAAGGTGGGGATCCAGCCGCTCCAGCACATCCTCAAGAGCTGATTGCAATCGTGCATGCACCCTCACTGTCTCTCTCTCTCCCCCTTCTTTGAAATATTCCTTTGTTTTCTGGTTTAATGGGAAAATCTTTTCAAATAATGATTTGCTCTCTGGACAGCTGGGGGCTTGGCAGTGAGGGGGAGCCATGGGGCTGAGCTAATGAGTGGATTCGTAATTAATTAATTGCAGGCAGGTGCAAGTGGAGCCTCCTGTCGCCTCTCTCTCTGTCTCTCTCTGAAGAGCTCCTTGGTCTCCTGGAGCCTGGCGCTATCCCCAACAGTCCAAAGGGATTGAGCAAAACCTGGTGCCGGCTTTGCTGTGGACAGTGACTTTGGCAGGCAAAATGGAGGCTGGTGCTGACATCCCCTCCCCACAGGGACCATGGGGAGCCTGCCTGTTGCAGCACCTTGCCTTTACGTCTCCATACCTGCCAGGCTCCATACGCTCAGACCATGACAACTGGCATCCGTAAAGGCACCTTGTCCCCGCTGCCCCTCCCTGGGGAGGTGGTATTGTTCTGTTTACTGTAGCTTCATTAAATTAGTTCACACCTTCCAACTCTACACCCCAGATGGGCCAAAATCCCACCTGGACATGAGGGGCGACGGTGAACCTCCAAGCGTGGAATCCTGTGAGCTGAGTACTCGGGACCCCACTGCAGCTGGTGCCACTGCTGCTGCATCCAAGCTGTGTCCTTTCAATCTTATTTTGGCTGCTCTGGTGGACGGCAACCCCAAGTTTTGTTCTGTACACGTCCACAGCAAAATTTGCATTGCATTCAATTGGTCTGTATTGTCACTCGCACTGATCAGGTAGGATTGGGCTTTCCTACCCTAGCCTGTTACACACAGCGACCCATTTAAGGCAACAAAAGCCACCATGGCTAAAGCAGTTTAATAGGAAAATAACTAATCCATAATGTGTTGAGAGGGAATGGCTCCTCTCTAGGCTCCTGTATCATAACTCAGTTGCACCACTAATATCCAAAATGGAAAGCACTGAATTAAACACTCAGCAGCTCTACCCCCGCCTTGGCCCGGGTGCCAAAAATCAAGGGAAGAAATACAGCACTGCTTCCTTGCGCTGCTGCGGTGGGTGGAGGGCTGTGAGATGAGCCAGCGTGGGCTGGCGGCTGAGGACTGTTTGCTGCAAAAGACTTTGCTAACATTTCCTTGGTTAAATGTTTACAAACGCAGAGGAAATAGCTGTCCCAGATGTTGCCGATAATTTCCTATCAGGTCCCTCCCGGCATGGTGCAGGGCTGCTTTGTCACCCTCCAGATCAGCTGCCAATCTCATGCTTAATAACGGAGTTGACTGACTTCTTTACAAGTGCCATCAAAATTTCTGGCACTATTTTTGCTCTCCTGGTCTCTCGGGTTTATACAGAGTAACTCTGCCCTGGCTTCAAGCCCAGCTTTCTTTGCGGCCCTGGAAGCACACTCCCATGCGGAGTGGCCTTCAGCAGAGGCAGAGGGCAGCTCTTCTCTCGCCCCACCACCTCCCCGATGGGCTGTGTTGGACAATGCAGAGGCAGCCCTGGGCTGTGCTGCCCCTTGGGAAGAGCTTGCTGGAGGTGTCCTGCTCCAGAGCTGTCCTGCTCCGCTGCACCAGCAAAGGGGGGCTCTTCCAGCAGCCTTCAGGGACAGCTGTTGCCAAATGAATTTCAACCTCATATTTTAAGAAGACATTCAGTGTGCTTACTAGAGCTGGGGAGCCCTTTACACCGCAGCAATAATCCAGTGCTCGGCCATGAAATCCTCAGCACAGTGTCACATCCATCCCTTTCAGCAGAGAAGTTTTATTAACTTAGGGTGTGAAAAGTTTTGGAGAGCAAAAAGTCTCTCCCTCCGAGAGAAATAAGGATGATTTAAGCAGTCTGGGTGTATTTGAGATGGAAAGCGAGTTCCCCAGCTGACACATCAGAGGGAAAAACTGTAAGCTGAGGCTGCATTTATTAAAGAAGGAAGCTGGGGCTGGGTAAAGCCAACCCTTTTAAGCACTCCATGAGAGCATTTTAATAAAAAGCACAACAAGCCCACAACAAATCACAGCTTGGAAGCCAAAAAAAAAAAAAAGTCAATTCCTGTCAAGTTTTGAAGAATCATCTGAGCTTAAGGAAAAGCGAATTCCTGCTATGCTCCCCTCCCCTGCCCTTCGCTCCTGTGCATGGAGCAAAGCCACCCTAAACACCGCCTGTGACAAGCTGCAAATCACCCCAAGGAATGGGGCGGGGGGGGGCCCGCTGACCCAGCCCTGGGAAGGCCCACAGAAGGATTGAAGCTTAAAGAAAATGAAATTTATAGTCAGAGCATTAAAATATTAAAGGGCCTTAAAGAACAGCCATGAATCTGATTTGGGGGGGGCGGAAGGCAAGTCTGTCATCAGGCAGAGACATACGGCTGCAGGACTTGACAACTCATATAAATCTGGCAGAGGAGAAGAAATAAAGCCCAATCAGACCCAAAAAGAAAAAAAAAAAAGTGATGAAAAGATTTTAGGGCATAAAGAGTGAAAAGAAGAGGGAAAGCTAAAGAAGATAAGGACTTGAAAGCAGAGAAGCGATTATAAAAATAGCAGCAGAAGTACAGATAGAGGTAGAGGAGAGAAATTATAAAAAATGGCCAGAAGTGCCCTTGGTGGCACAGGTATTTTTAACAATCTTGCCCGAGACCCCTTGTTTTTCTTGCGCAGCAAGAATTCATTGGGTGGGCTTCAACAGCTTAGACCCTGGGTGGACATAAGAAGGAGCAGCCCCTACCACACAGAGCCCAGGGGTGGGCACAGGGAGCCTCGTACAGTGTCCTCAGGCGTGCTGGAGTGAAATGCCTCCATTTCCAGAAGTGGTCCAGCACTCACCAGCCAAATCCACACATACTGCTCCCCATGAGCAGTACAACCCACTTGTGAACTGGGGCTCGGCTCCCCTGAGACGTGGTTCTGGGCTGGCCCCAGAGCTTCCCAGAGAGCCATGGCCAGTTGCACAACATGGCCAGGCTGCAGATCCTCTGTGGAGCAAGAAGTCAGTCAGGACCTGCCCAGCCCTACATCTTTCACCCCATGTCACCGCGGACCCTTCCCATGGGGGTATCTCCCAGTGGCAGCCGTGCCCCACTGAGCCCAGGACAGATGGGGAATGGCCCCATAGGGCCCTGGGGGCTGCTGCCACACTGTGCTGGGGAAAGACTGCAAATCCAGCCAGGAGCCACAGCCAGGACCCACCATCAGTTGGGAAACAGGGTGCAGGGAGGGCTGGATTTACGAAATGCTGTCTGTTAGCCAGCCCTCCCTCCAAACGCTAAATGAAAAACAACATTCAGATACATTTCGGAGGAAAACACGAAGCATCTGGTTCCCTTCGCTGGTGTACATAGCAAGAGAAAAGTTGGCAGTACATTTGATTACCATAAAAGAGAGAGCTTTGCAGAAAAAAGCCACATTAGAGTAACATTGCCCAAAACAAAGTTAAATGTCTGCCTTGGTTTGAACGTGCTCGTGGTGGAAATGTGAGCAAAGGTCAGCCCAAATTAATGAGAACTGCAAATGAATTGGCTGGGCTGGGACTGGCACCCTGCCACCACGTCTCGCCCAGCAATTCTTATTTATTGATTTATTTATTTTGCTGGATGAAGAGACATCCTGCAAACACGTAGAAAACAGGCCTGGCACTTCCTGTGGGTGACACGTGGTGTTTCAGCCACGGTGACCAGGAGCCACGGGCTCACATGCACCCATCCCCATGGCGTCCCTCTCCTGCATCCACGCAGGGGGGCAATGGGAGCCCAGCCCGTTGCCCGAGGGGGCTCCCCTGGGTATTGGGGGCCCTGCCCAAACACCTCCTGCCCTGTGCTGTGGCCGAGTCAAGCCCCACGCTGGGGCCACCCATCCCTCATGGCCCGAACAGGGATGAGGACAGGCACAGGCAGGGGAGCTGTGCTGCATCCCGCCACAGGCTGCCCCATCACAATTGCCCATTGTTGTCACTGCAGGAAAATCCCAGCGCCTGGAAGGTGCCACTTCCCTGCCAACATGCGGCAGGACAGCTGTGTCGAGGAGGGTGACAGATGTGTCTGCTTGGTTTTATGGAGCAAAGGGGGTTTTCCATGACTCGCTCTGACACACAGGCAGTGATTAACTGCTGAAGCAGCTAAAAACTTCATTTTGTTTTGGTTTAGGGAGAAGGAGGAGGAAGAAAAGCCCAGCCCCAACTCTGGCTTTCTTCCTGGAAAGGAAAAGCCATCTCGGCAACGCTCGCTTTTCTGAACTTCAAATACACAAACACCTCCGTGCCATCCAAGCAGCTCCTTCCAGCTTCAGCAGCAACACTCCGCTGAAGGGCTGGGAGAAACAGGATGAAGCAGCCAAAGGCAAAGGTGGCAGCGCTGCTAACCCTTCTTGCAGGCACCCCATGGGGCTGTGTGTCTTGGGGGCTCAGGGGTGTGTGTGCGCGCTTTACATTAGCCTATATTTCTGGGATGGGGAGCCCCAGCCCCTGGCCCCACCAGCTCTGTGGAGGTCGGATGCATACGCAGGTACCATCAAGGAGCATCCTCATCTGGGCCTGGCACTGTTAGGGAGTGACTCAGAGAGTACCACTTGGACATTGTTTCAAAAATAGTCCTTTTTTTTTTTTTTTCTTTTAGACATTAGACTGAGATTAGAAACAGTGTTAGCCTCAAATTAAGGGGGGGAGCTGGGTAAGAACAGGCCCCTTTAAGAACACTTTCTAAGGCAGTTTCAGGTCCCAGCCACAGCCCAGCCGTGCTATCGGCATTGCCCCAGCCGGGGCCGCAGGCAAGCGCAGGGCTCTGGGTGCACACCAGATTAATTAGCCCCGCTGACCACCGTCAAACAGCCAGGTCCATGCTGCTGATGCAATCTCCAAAGCTCATTAAAACAGAGTACTAACACACTTGGGAACGAGTCGGTGTAATGCTTTGGGTGTCACGATAAAAACCATTAAAATAACAATCTGCAGTCCCTGGCAAGCTCTGCTGCTCAGTGATGCCAGACCATGGCACGTGAGGAGGGGGCTATAACGTGACCTGCAGCTAAGCTCCTCTAAACCAGGATCTATTTCAAGGGCTAAGCAGGACAGTGAGGCTGGGTTGAATGTTGGAGGGTTCAGCAGGAGATTTGGCAGGATGGAAAAGGCTGCCATATCTAGTATTTCTGGATATTCACGGTGTCACAAACAGGACTTTGCTCAATGACTTAAAAAATGAACACCTCTGCCCGAGGTTATCAGCCTTGGGATAATGACAAGGTTATGAACGCAGTGATGCTGCTGGAATTGAAGAGATTCAGCATCCTGACTCGGGAATAAGTGATGATGATTCCCCCAGATACTGGAGATGAAGGGGAGATAATGCTGATGAAGCGCAGGGATGGAGTGACAGCGCAGCCACAGTGACTCACCACAGCTGCCCAGGCATCTTGGCAGGCTAGGAAAATATTTGTACAAGTTTTAACAAGCCTTGCCTGTGTTCTTCCTGATGCCCGAGGGATGCCCTGACAAATTTGGATGGCAGTGGCAAGGTGCCGGGCTCCTCCAGCCAGGCGAGCAGGGCACGAAGGTCTCCTCTGGGCATACAGGGATTTTCACATCCTAAAGACCTCTAGTCAGGCAACCCAAGCTGCACCGTAATGCTGTCTCTGACAAAACCAAACACATCTTTTTCAAATGCGGAGGCTATTATAAAACACTGTCTCTTGATGTCCCAATCTAGCCTAGGCAGGATGCACTTTGCCTTGGTCTGCAAACGAAGACAGTGCTGCCAGCCCTGCACCCGCACCAGGCTCAGCATCCTGCGCCTCCTCCCTGAGAACAGTTAACTATGGGATTTAATCCACTGCAAGACAAGAGCTGGGAGACCCACTCCTCCTGGCTGCCCCCATGCTCCACAGTCCCCATGTAGAGGGGGCCTTACACGTGCACAGGGATTTCGGAAGTGCAGCCTGGAACACCCACCTGCGTCCACAGGAGAAAGTTGCAACCTACTGACGAGCATCCTGCCAGGGAGAAGGAGGCTTCCGGTACTTGGTGCACCATTCACTGTGAACGAGTGGTGAGGCTGGAGCTGGTGTCTGCTGGAGCTGCTGCCTAATGTGGGTCAGAAATGTTAGCCAGTAACAGAAATGTTACTCTTAAAAGTAAACTTTTGTTTGCACTTCCAGAGGAAAAAATACAACCAGAAACCATATCTTAAAAAAAAAAAAAAAGAAGGAAAACATAGAGATAAATACAATTAATTAGCAAAATAAATTAAATAAATCAAGGCTGAGATTGTGGTTTGGTAGCACTGAGTGGCAAAACCTTTGCCAGGAATGCGCTGCAAGGGCTGGAGCCCTGCACAGACTCTCCTTCAACAGCTGTCGGGGTCGGGTGTGATTAGCCATGGCAGCACCAGCCACAGGCTGACTGAAAAATACCTGTGCAAGAAAAGGGAAGGGAAGAGCCAGAGTCCTGTCCCCTTCCCAGCTGCCCTGTGTCAGGTGGCTACAGACCGTCTGCAGTGCTATAACAGCCCAGCTGTTGCCATGTGTGCGGGCACCTTGCGATGGGTCATAGAATCATAGAACGGTTGGAGTTGGAAGGGACCTTAAAGATCATGTAGTTCCACCCCCCCCGCCATGGGCAGGGACACCTCCCACTAGACCAGGTTGCTCAAAGCCCCATCCAGCCTGGTCTTGAACACCTCCAGGGATGGGGCATCCACAACTTCTCTGGGCAACCTGTTCCAGTGTCTCACCACCCTCACAGTCAAGAATTTCTTCCTAAAATCTAATCTAAATCTCCCCTCTTTCAGTTTAAAAATATTACCCCTCATCCTACTACTACAATCCCTGATAAAGAGGCTCTCCCCATCTCTCCTGTAGGCCCCCTTCAGGTATTGGAAGGCTGCTATAAGGTGTCCCCGGAGCCTTCTCTTCTCCAGGCTGAACAACCCCACTCTCTCAGCCTGTCTTCATAGGAGAGGTGCTCCAGCCCTCTGATCATCTTCGTGGCCCTCTGCTAGACTCACTCTGACAGGTCCTTCTTATGTTGGGGGCTCCAATCCTACAATCGCTCTGCAGAGAGCCCTCTGCCCATCTGAGGCAGGCTGCAGCCTTACTCACCATTAGGCTGTCCCCTTCCCCTACCAGCCTGAGCCCAATTTTCCTAACCGGTTCTTGCAAAGAGCCCCACGCTCCAGCCACGAAGGGCACTGGCAAGGCAGGATGCCATCTTTATACTGCTCCTTTGTTGCTCTGCTTTACAGAGGAGATTAATTTAAAAAAAAAAAAAAAAAAAAAGAAAAGCATTATTTAAAAAAAACCCTCACCCCTCTCTCTCCTCCTCCACCCTCCCCAAGCAGTGATGGGGGATAATGAACTGCTGGGACTGTCATCCAAAGAGCGCTTAATGACAGTATTCGCTCTGTGTGTGTGTAGCATTGGCTGCTCTCAGAGCTCTCATTATGAATAGTTTTCAAGCTGTTTTGACTATTATCTGTTACAAAAAGGAACTCGCTGTTAGCTGCCTATTTCCATTGCTGAAGCTGGCCAATGTAATCTGCACAGAGCTGTGACACCACAGCCAATGGCTTATGCTCCCGCTCTCCTCTCTCTGCCTGCATGGCACTGGAGAAGGGCTAGGCTCTCCTTCCCTGTCCCTTGCCGCCTTCTCACTACCAGGCTCCTTTTTTGGGGTCATGCTCCAGTTTTGCAGGTGATACTTCTCCAAACTGGCCAGCTGCAGTGTCCTGAGTCTCATTCTCCCCAGCACTGCACCCACCGGTGCTCATGCCACTGCTGAGCCTCCACCTCCGACCGTCCACTTTTGAGGGCTGGGAGTCCCTATAGCAGGCTTGGCAAGGGGAAGGGGACCCAGCCTGAGCTTCATCTGTGCTGCAGAGACACCGTGAAGATGCACTAAAACAATCTGTTCTCCCATCTTTTCCCGGACCCTTTGCCGTGAGACACAATATTTTGGAGGGGCAGCTGAAATCTTGCTGGTGTTAATTTAGTTTCGGTCTGCTCGCTGTTAGCTTTGGGCTTGCTGCGCTTTTTGTGGCTCCTTTTCCTTAAAGAAAGCTTATTTTCTCTTAAAACAGGGCGAGAAGCAGCTTGGCACCACAGACACTTTAAAGATGTTTGAACATTTGCAAGAGGAAGCAAACACATTTTTTAAATATTATGAAAAGCACCTTGAACAACAACTTCTCAGCAGGAGCCCTCCACACGCTCCATCCTTTTCTGAGGGAGCTCATGGCTCAGCTGGGGGCATCCGAGGCTTGACACGTCCCTCCACACTTCTGTGCTGTATCTGAAAACCCCGTTCCCAGCATTCTGTCCCTCAGGGCCAGGGCAGTGACTCTGGGCACCAAGTGGGAGATTAGCTCTGCTGAATCACAGTGTTATTAAAAACGATGAGGGGCAGCCCAAGGCAGCTCCTCTCTGCAGCCATACTCACCTGCCAGCCCTCGGGAGTGGCTCATAAAATTAAAGAGGAAGATAAGTTCACACCATACTTCAGCATTGCCAAGTGAGCAGTGGTTCCTCAGCTGCTCCTGGGTCTCACTGAGGTTTTCAGGTATGGTTCCACTGTACACTTCTTACGTGAAATTGGGGTGTGATTTGTCTTTTTCTTTCCCCAAATGAGGTTGTCCTGTTGAAACTGTGGTTTTCTGGTCAATATAAAGCTTGAGAAGTGGTTTTATTGTTAAGGAATTATGAGAAAAATTAAGGGTGGCTATGCAAAAAAAATGTACACGTCTGCTAACATCCACAGACTTAATCTGCTTTTTTACAAAAAGACATTTTCTGGCTAAAAAAACTTTCCTTTCTAATATTTTTACTCTCCACACACACCTGTCAGTCTTCACCTGTCTTCTTGTCCCTGCTGACACAGTGCCACGTTCTTCGCGTTTCTCCACCAATTTTTCTTGGTAGAGCCACATTCCCGCCAGCCGGCTGGCTGCAAGCATACAAATCACAGTCACCAGGTGCGGGAGGACCAACAGCCAGCAGAGACCATTAGATCATTTCTCCTGACCTCTCCCTGACGCAGGGTCAAATCTGGCATCCAATTACTCCTGTACCGAGCCCGGTAACTCCTGCTTGGCTAAAGTGCATGGCGCAGAAATACATCCTGCCTGGGTCTAAATATTATCAAAGGCAAGGGAATGCGCCGCTCTCCTGGGTAGTTTAATCTTTATTAACACTCACTTTTTAAAAGGTTTGTTTGATTCCCAATTTGAATTTGTCTGGCTTCAGCTTCCAGGCGCGGGCTCGTGTGATGCCTTTCTCCTCTAGATTAAACAGCCCTTTAATACCTGCCTTTCTCTCCCTGTGAAGGTACCTCACACAGCACAATTAAGTCACCTCTTGATCTTCATTTTAATAAGCTAAACAGGCTGAGCTCCTCCAGTTTTGCACCATAAGACATCTCCCCCAGCACCTCCCAAGGATCAAGTCTCTAATACTGCCTGATCCCGTGCGGGGGGACACGTGGCAAGGCCGCCCTGTAGAGCCGATGAAATTAAGCAGCTTGCTGGGAGGCAGCAGCCTTTCCCTGCTGCCAGCTCACCCAGCCAGCCTGTATTTTTGGGGAGGCTGCTTAGGGGTGCCTGACGAGGTTTCACACCTCTCCAGGCACCTCCACACCCCATGTCCCCCAGTCGCTGAGTGATTGGAAGGCAGTGCTGCTGCTGTCACTGCTTGCGCATATGAGATGCTGGATAAATGACAAAAGTTACGGCTATTTCCTAGTGTGGGTGACTCGGGTGTGCTCAGAACCACCCCGTGCTTTACAGCCAGTATGAGAGAGGAACCGTGGTGCCACATGGAGCCATCCCCACCAACTTTAGCCATCCCTACAATTCACAACTCCCTGTGGTTTTAAGTGGCGTCAGTCCCGTCACTCACCCCATCTCTGGGAGGGGGGTGTCAGGACACACAGGTCCCAGAGAGCAGGCAGCAGTGCCTCCCACCCAGGGCACCCGCTGCATTTACTGACCAAAACAAGCAACTGGACAAGGCCTTTCCTCATTCAACATTTACCTGGAGGAACAATAAATCTCAACATTGGCCAAAAAATGGAAGTCAAAGCACATGTGATGCTGCACACACATTATTGGCAATACTCATCACTTTTGATCTCGTTTTTAATACTATTCCTTCTGAACTGGAGGCCGGGTGCCCCAGCCAACGCATGCAGGGACAGGCATATTTTGGGTGATGCGGTTTTACAGCCAGACAGCCCACAAGCTGGATTTTAGCCACAGGCTTCAGCAATACCATTTCACACACCATTATATCGGTTTAGCTGGGAGAGTACTCGGAGCCCCTCGCACTCTCCGCCGGGTATTTGTCCTGCCTGCGAATCAATTACAGCAGAGACGCCGTATGCATTAGGATTGCTGCTTGGTGCGTATTTCAGCTTTGATGTATGTTGTTCTGCTCCACAACAAACGACTTAGATAAACCTCCAGGAGGTCGTGTCTGTCAGCGAGGTTTTTATTAGGTGAGCCGTGCCCATTCGCACAACAGTAAGGGCTACCTGGCAGAAAATTGTAAGCTGTTTCCCTTGGAGGGGGTGAGCCCTAAATGAGTTTCCCGGTCTCACTTTGGGAACACGCTCAGATATTAAAGGGACCAGAGAGTATCATTACTGCCAGGTGATAAAAACAACCACTATTTGGGAAGACTGATGGCCTTTGTAAAAGCTCCCAACAGAAGCTTCATTCTGCACAGTGGATAATAACAGCCGTCTTGGGCTGAAATCCCAAAGCAGCTGCATTTTCCAAGGCTACGAAAGTGACTTCAAGACTCCTGGCGCCACGTTGCTCAAGCATCACTTTTTGGCAGTCACAAAGCCCGAGATCAGTTAATATTCTTCAACAATCACAGCTTAAAGATGTCGTCTGGTCTCTCCCTGTTTGCAGCTCTGCTTTCTGGATTGCCTCCCTGGCTCCGTAAGAATGAGGTATCAGCGAGAGCAGAGGCTACTTCGGGCAGCAAACAAAGCTCCTCCTTTCATCTTCCCCCTTGCGACTGGGAGAGGAAGGTTTAAGCCCCACTCTCTGCCATTAAAATAACTGCTGGCTTGCATTATGACATCATGAAGACATCTTTGCATCACACTGCAGACATGACCTTGCACGACAGCTCATTGTTCTCTGGGAGCAGGCTGCACTGTCCAGTACCATCTCCAGGCCATTTTCACCACCTCTGGCAATCGTAGCCCCCTGACAGTGCTGGGACTGGCCCCACGGTGAGGCATGGGCTGGGACATTCTCATTTACCTGCTGCTTTCTTGGCCACAGCTGCATCGAGTGGGTTCCTGTCCCAGTTGAGAAATGGCCAACTTGCTCAGGAATCACTGGGATCTTTCCAGGGTTTTGCCAGTCTTTGGGCCAGGGCTCCACACCAAGAACAGGGTTGCCATCAGCTCACCTGGGAGCCAGTCAGGTCCCCACTCATCTACTGACCAGCTTAAAAAATAGTTATTATCTGTGCCCATTTCCTACAACCCTCCCCATTCCCACGTCATGCACCCCACTGGTGACCTCATGAGAGCCCAGAGGGAAGGTGAGGCAGCATTGGGACATGCTGAGGCCATGATATACCATCACCCCACCCACGAGGATGTCCACTGCAATGGACCCAGCAGGGTCTGAGCCCTGGCACTGCCTCTCACCCATCTCCCTGCCCCAGGAAAGAGCCTGAAACGATGGCACATTCACCAGAGGGCAAATAAAAAAGCAACAGCACATTTGAGCTCTGTTTTTTGCTTTAACACTGCCAGTGTTCATGGTGTTTTGCTGAGGCCTGCGAGGGCCGGGATGCTGGCCAGCCGGGATGCTGGCCTGCCCAGGGGTGCAGGGGTTAGGGCTGTGCACGGCAGCCACAGTCCAGCTCCTGCGCCAGAGCTGCCCACGCAGGGGACAGGCTTCAGCTCACTTTCACGGCAAGGTGCCCTGGTGCTGGTGTCGCTCGCATTCAGCCCCGACATCTATTCATCCAGCTCAAGTGCTTTTTTTCTAAGCAGGCTTTCTTGGCTGTTTTCTCTAGATGAAGATTCTCTGAAGACCGCTGGTTCCCTTTGTAACCTTTCAAGAGTCCTCTCTGTATGAAGTTCTCTTCACATCATCTCCAACAGATGCAGGTAATAAAGTCGCAGCAGATTTACGACTTTGAGAATCTCATTATATCTATCTATCCGTCAGGAAAAGGAGCTGTTTTTAAAAGAGGCAGGAGATGGATTTTGCCATTATTTATTGTTTAAAAAGGGGAAGAAAAAGAAAATCTCTTCAATCCTCCAATTGTGTAAAAACAGCCCCTGAACTCACCAAGCACAGCGCTGGCTCGTGCCAACACCAGGACGTGGCTCCGTAGCTCTTTGGAGAGGTGAGAGCACCCAGCTCTACGTCTGTGCACCTCAGCTGAAGCACCTCAGCCGGCACTATTTTCAGGCCCAGCCATGGTGTTGCTGTGGATGACCATCAGCCCAGGAAGGCTGTGCTGTTAGACACCCGTCTGAGACAAGTTAGGACTCCTCCTGAAGGACTATGGAGCTTATTGCTGCTGCCTGCCTGTGAAGGTGAACATTCTCAGCAAGCAATGGGATGAGACACAGAGCTCCCCACATGGTGCTCATGCCCTTGAGGGTCCCCAAAGCCATGCTTCCATGCCCAGAAAGCACAGGTTTGGGGCTTTTCAAAGCAGGATCTCTATTCTATCTCCATCCATCCCAATGTAGACCCCACCCACCCTGGCAGTGGTGTGCCACTAAGGACAAAGGCTGCAAGCGAAGGATTAGACAGCAGAAAAAGAGCTTCAGAAGCTGACAGCCATCAGAAGTAGTCACATGTCAGAAAAGAGGTGGCAATCCCCCACCTCACCCCAAGGACCATCAGTGCCACCACCCTGGCGAGCCTTCGTGCTGAGCAGTCGCTCTCGTACTCTCTGTGGGAGTGGAGCAGCCAGCTCCTCACCCATTCCCATGCTCTCCACTGCTGCTTTCCCAGCAGCAGAGCGAGCTGTCCTCCAGGGAGCTCCCATCTGCCTGTGCCTGCGGGGATGGGGGATTTTGGGCCAGGAAGGGCTGACACTGGCGGCACTCAGAGGCAGAAGCTTCTAGGCGGTGTCAGAGAGGGTTAAACAAGCACATTAGCAGGATCCAGCCTGGCTGATCATGTGTTTGCCATGTCCTTCGACCACATCAGTCAGGGATTCATAACTGCTGAAGTCCCCACTTGGGAAATAGATTTTCCAGGCGTGGTTCCAACCAAAAGGCAGCTTTGCAGGCCTATTGTCAGCGTGATTCTGTGGCTTGTTGGCAAATAGTCAGAGACCCCTCTAGCATCTCTCCCAGCACAGCTCATTCCCAAACCACCCAGCAGCCCCTGCTCTGCCCAGCCTTGGAGCAGGAGAAGCCCCTGGGCTCATCCCGCAGGAGAAGGGCCCAGAGCTGTGCTGAGTTACATTGTCCGGGGCAGATCAGAGACTGGGGGGGAACCAGGACATGATAGACACCTGGCATGAAATCATGGCTTCTGCCACGTCAACAGCACTTTGGTCACCAGCTTACAGCCACAATTTCAGCCCCACAATGCTGGTGTCTGGGGCCTTCAGTCACTCCCTTCTCTGTTTTGCAGATATGGAGCCTCTTTCTCTGCAAATGTAACAAATCAGTTTTGATCTTTCCCATCAGCCTCTTTTGCAAACATAGATCCCGCACGACATCTCTGCTCGTACATCAAAACACTTGGCGAAACAAAGCAGAAACCTGTTCTCCCTGTCAACTAAAAAATTAATTAGGAAAGAACCCTGATTCTGAACAAATAAACAAAATCCCCACCTCCCTCCAGCTCTTGAAGCAAAAATCTCTGTGCAAGGATTAACCACCAGTGAGCAGTCACAGCCATTTCATTTGAAAGGTGACTGGTCTGCAGCCGAGATACCAGTTTACTTTGCAAACACTTTCTGGTTTTTACAAAAGAACAGGGAAAAAAACCTGCCCTCAGCCATGACTGTTACAAGTCATCACTGTTGTATGAAGCAGAACGCCACGGCCCATCTGAAAATGCATGTTCGCAATGGTAAGTATTTTGTCTCACACTGATCTAGTTTGTGAGCCATGGTGAGGCACAACCTGTGTTTGAAGGGTTTAATAAATCAGTGTAAGTGTAGGGTAAGTTAAAGTCTCAATCGAATGGGGATACCCTCCCTTGCCCCCAGCATCCCTGGCCTCAATTTGCTGGAGCCTGCGTTGGGCTGGGGCTTCAGCCCTGCTTTTGCACCACCCAGACCCAACAACCCAGTGCCTCTGCCTGGCATTTGGGGTATGCGCCTGTAGAGCAGCCGAGGGGCTGGCCCTTCACAGGGGCTTTTAACCTTGCACACCTCTGGGTAACAGCAGTGGCTCAAGAGTGACTGCTCAACACTTCCACGGGCTGTGCCAGAGGAGGAGGGATTTGGGCTTTGGAGGGGAGCAGCTAGCAAGTGCCCAGCTGAAGGGCAACTGAACAGCAGAGTTCTTGGTGCACTGCAAAAGCAAGTGGTTGGTCCAAACCCAAGAGCATCACAGGCCAGGTGCTCCCATGCCACCATACCAGCGAAGGGCCTGATGCCAGGGTGTGGGGCTCCACAATGTCACGTTGGTCTTGGTGGGATGGAGCAGCGATGAAACATCTCACCAGCTCCAAGCTGGAAGAAGATAGGGAGCTCTGGCTCCTCAGCAGGCTGGAGGTGACCACCAACAGCACACCAGCTCCTGCCTCCTCCCATAGCACAGCATAAAATACTGCTGATCGAGGAGTTTCGGTGCAATCTACAGACAGATTTCAGTGCAAGAGTCAGCAAAAATCTCTTATGTTTGAGAAAAAAAAAAAAAAAAGCCCGTCAGGAACAGAGTAGTAGTCTGATTTAGAAGGGGGAGGGGAACCAATCCATAGAGAAAAGAGAAAAAAGTTTTGGCCAACACATCATGGTCTCCATTAAATAAAACAACCTGTCATTTGCATTCACTTGGCAAGTGACTAGACCTGAACTTGGCTGCACACTTGATGATCCACCATTACTTTCCAGGGAGGAGGGTGAAATATTCTTATTCCTATTCATTAGGCCAAAGTAATTCTCTTAATGCCACCGAACCAGCCATGGACAAGATCCTGCACATAATGTCATTGGCAGTGTTGCTAAATGAAATCCCTCTGCAAGCAGCTGGGGGAATCAATACTTGCAGTAATTTGTCCTTCCAAGTTTTCCTCCCACGCCAACTTATCTGTGGCACCAGTCTGCGCCAGCTCCATCTACCTCAGCCGTGTGCGATGCAAGGAGGATCCTGGCACCGGGTAGGAGCTCCGGTCCCCAGTGCTCTATTTCTGCTCCCTGCTCCATTTGGGAGCTGCCTCCCAGCCCCATGGGCAGCAACTCTGTACAGCCCAGCAGTCGCCGCAGGGTGGGCAGGCTTTGCTGCAGGACCAATTAGGAGCTCAAAGAGAGGGATGAGGTGCTCTCCCTTGGCTCCGTGGAGTATGAAGGGCTGATTTTATAACACGTAGCAAAAAGAATCATGGCTTTTTCCAGTAATTGGAAATACAGCGACACCATCATTAAATTATTAGCCAGAAATTCAGCTTCTGTTAGGCGAGGCTGCCACACCACGGCAAACACAGGAGGCCATCGGCTAGCATGGGGCCCAGGGACAACCCAGCTTTCGCACATTAGCTGGAGTAAATCTTTATTGCTTCCTGAGCCCTTGCTTTGGACCACATTAAACATCAATATTGCAGCGCTCAATGTCACCCAATATTATATCAAATCATTAGCGGTGGGTTAATCATTACAAAAAGAAGAGGTCTCAGCTGACAATTCACTCATTTCCTATGTGAAAGCATTATTATTACCACAGCAGCACAAAGATTTGGACTTGGCTGCACCGTTCGCTACCTGAATGTGTCACTGCGACCAGTAAGTTTGTTACAGCAGTAGGATGGAGGGAGAAGGTGACCCCACCTGTCTGCAGTCAGAAGAAGGGACATGCCCAGAGGCCAGGCAAGCTCCATCCAAATCTCTGTCCCTCACAGCCAGCGCGGGAGCTGGCTCGGTGGCAGGACACAGCCACTGAAACCAAGATCCGTATTTTTGACCTCCCCGGGATTAGCCCTGAAATAGGGTCCCAGTTGCAGCCGTTGCCATCCCACAGAGCCGCGAGCCAGGCACCCTGCACACCCAGGGAGGTCTGCACAGCGGGGCGGTGGTTTCCTTTAGTGTTCTGGCCCGTCATAAAAAAATATATATTACCAAGTTCAAATCCTTGTGTTTCTTTTCTGCTGGCATAATAACTTTGAAATGTATTATTGCTGAGAGACTCGCCTCGCTCTGCCAACAGCTCCCCAGAGAGATGCACTAGCAGAAGAAAAGAACTTTTTACAGCTTCTTCATAAAAGAAGTCAGCAATCCACTGGACCTAATCAACTTTTCCTAGAGATGATGTGGACAGACCCTCAGCTGCAGTAAACTGGTGTAACCTCATTGGTATGCCACTGAGGTGGGTTTTTTTACACCAGCAGACAATTTGGCCTGCTAATTCAGGAGCAACGCACAGGAGACAGCTCAAGATGTGCTCTGTACCTATGCTGTTCTGTGCCACTGAGGCAAAAATTTGTGTTGCTTCCTCCTCTGCCAGCAGTGCTAGGAAAGGGTGGAGGACTGATATTGCAGCCTAGGAAGAACCTAGGAAGAACTAATAGAAAAAGAGAAGCATTTAAATAAAACCACTCACTAACACTATAGATCTCCTTACTGGGTTGGCCTGCCAATATATCAGCACAGCTGGATAGTGTGCATAAAGAGAACCCACAGCTGATTTAGGCTAACAGCCTAAATCAGGTGGCTTTTAGGCTGCTCTTTTCACTCAGCCACAGAACACCAGTGCCTGAGATTTCAGCAAGAGCCACATTAGCGGCTGCTCTTTTCCACCGCCAGGAGCTGTGCCGTCTGCAGGAGAAGACTTACATTTCAGAAAGCACCTCACAGCCTCCGAGCTAATTTTCCTGCTCCCAGAGATAAAGGCAGCCACAGATGTGGTTACAACTTTGATTATTTTTTTTTAAATCATTCGAGAAAGCATCTTGCCAGAGAAAGTTGGAAATGATAGTCCCAAGCAGAGGCAGCTCAGCTGGCAGTCTTCAAAACAAGGCCGTTGTATTAAGCATTTAGAC
Source organism: Numenius arquata (assembly GCF_964106895.1). Taxonomy (NCBI): domain Eukaryota; kingdom Metazoa; phylum Chordata; class Aves; order Charadriiformes; family Scolopacidae; genus Numenius; species Numenius arquata. The sequence goes on from NC_133578.1 coordinate 29,367,559, forward strand.
TGGGAAGTTAATGGTTTGGCAAAGAGGCAGAAGATCAAAACCTGATGCTGTCCTGGGGTTTTGCAAGCAGGCACAGACCAAGGGCATGAGGTGGGGCTGAGCTGGCCCAGCACACTGTTCAGCTCTGCAGGACAAGGGCTGACCCAGGCAGGCTGCCCCTGCCATGGGCAACTCTGGCGCCAGCCAGTGTCACCCCCATGTCACTTTGCCTTGCTGCACCCTGGTGCCCTTCACCTATAACCAGGGACACCAGCACCTCTCTCACCCAACAGTATGTTCAGACACGGAGTGGGAGAGCATCCTGGTCAGGGATCTTGAACCACGCTGCAAAACTGGATCCCGACACTGTTGTTTCTGGGGTGCGTGCACCCCAGAAACACCCGAGGAACCAAGCGGTGTGGGGCAATGGTTTGGGGCAGACCATGGGGGGACTACTTCTACCCTTCCTTCAATTCCTATCGGGGAAATAGAAAGGCAATTGCAATCAATTTGGCATGTATCTATTTACTATGAGCACATACAAAAGACTCGCAACAGATCTCCTCCCCCACCGTTGGCAGCCAGCCTACATGTTGGCAAGCAAAAGATGTTATCTTAAGGATACACTGCAATACCCTGAGTCATGCTGGAAGTCTGAATCCACCAGGAAGCCTGTTGAAGTCAAGGACCTAGTGCAGGAACGCTGCCTTCTTACATATTGCTCCTGGTGACGTTCACCTGGGCAAATCCTCCACACCACCAGCGCTGGTGGGGCTGACAGACAGCAACACTTCACCTGCCTATTCCAAAGAGTGGGAGGTACGAGAGACAAGTCCTGGCCCCAAGACTGAGATGACAAGAGCACCACTCCACTGAAGCTCTACCCCAGATGACTGGGCTTTAATTGGCATTTCCAGCTAAACCTCATCTTCCTGTACAGGACCCGTGGGGGCAAGCGGGGTTGCTGTGGTGGCTGCCTCGGGGCACTGGGCTGCAGGGACACAGCGTGAGCCAGGGTGTGTGACAGAGGAGCGAAGGCAGCAGAGCTAAACTGATTTACATCAGCTGAGGAGCTACCGCATGGCTGGGCAACAGAGCATAGCGATTCAAGGGCAGAATAGCAAATTCAAAGCCCAGCATTAACACAAAGCTCAGCTGAGCAACTCAAGGACTCCAAGGAGAAGAAATTCAAACCTCCGCAACCTTAAACCAGGAGGATTTGGCAGCTGAGAGCTTTAGGTTCATGCCCCCCATCAGGCAAATTTGGACTTGGCCAACAGAAACCTGAACATTTCTTGGGGACAAGAGAGGACTCCTCCCAAACTGGAAAGTTTTCTGTAAAAGCAAGTATTGGTTCCCACTATTTCAGTGACAATCACTTTTCAGAGTCACCAGAGCTCAGCAGAAATAAAGCTGTGTGGCCTCTGCAGACAACACTGTATACCTCAGTAGTCCTCGGCAAACAGCAGAGCCCAGACCACAAAACATGCTTTCATCAGGTCGTACAGCAGCCCCTGCACAAGCCTTCAGCCGCCCCTGGACAGAAAACTAGCATGGGGAAAATGCTGCAAATGCTGAAATCCATTTGAGGGAAAAGTGGGGCTTAAGGGGCACCCCTCTGTCTGCAATGGCACAGCTGTATAGCAGGACCATGTTTGGGGGTGAGGTGGAAACAAAGCGTATCACGTTATGGTCACCCGCAAACTACCAGATGGATTTAGCAGGTTTGCAGCATCTGTTAGCTACTGCAAGGAGAGGTATAGATCTTAAGGCCAAAGGATGAGATAAAATAATTTCATATGAACTCCTGCAAGACACACGTCACAGAATCACAAGTCCATAATTTCTGTCTGACCTCAGGCATGTCTTTTCAAAAAATCTTCAATCTGGATTTAAAGATATTGAAGGATGGAAACTCTACCATCCCCGTGTACATTAGTAGATAACCTTAAGCATTAACAAGGGAGACGCCCCTTTTTTTTGCCTCTCTTCATCTTTCAGGCATTTTATGTTGTTATGCCTTTGTCCTCCAAATTAAACAGCCCTCTGCTCCCAGAAGTCCCATTCCTAAATAAGTACTTAGACATGATGATCCAGTCACCTCTTAACCTTTCCTTTGTTATGCTAAATTAGTTTTAACTTCCTTCATGACTCCCTCCAGGAAAAGCCTCCAGCCTCTGAACCTCCTTCTTTCCCCTCAAAGCCCCTCCAAAAGCACTGCCCCAGGCTGATTGAGCAGGAAGTCAAGGCTGATTAAGCACATCACGCTGGAAAATAAGGAAACACGTTCCCGGTCATATCACTGGTGTCCAGAGGCCTCCACAAAACCTCCTTGTCCCAGACTGGACCTACTGACACCCACCCAACCATCAGTTCCCTCCACACACATCCTGCCAGTGGAAGGGCTTCCCTGCTGCTGCCATCACCCCAGCCCCATCACCCTGGCATTCCAAGCACCGGGGGGGGGCACCAGGCGGTGCTGTGTGCAACCAGGTCTGCAAAGCAAGTCATTAACAGCAATAATTAACCTCTTCGATTCCTTTTATGTGATCCTGTCAAAACTCTGCTGTGTGACAACTGCTTGCTGGATTTACATGAAGCAAATTCATAAATAGGCAGTACCCATGGCAAGAAATAATTGGGAGGACTTAATGCCGCTGATTAAACTATCCATTTGAAAAACAAGCGTTCTAGCAAAGCTTTCCGCTTTTCTCCTACATCCTCACATCGGGAGTTCGACGCCCTGCAAGGCCACCTCTCTGAGCACCTTCACGTCTCTCCTCAAACCCCACCTCCGCCACTGCCCCTCACAGACACGCGGCAGCGGCTGACGGAGGGGGGGACATTTTTCACGCTAGCCCTCCCGGACGCACCGTTTCCCGCCGCTGCCCCACCGCCCGTTCCCTGCCCGCCATCCCTGCTCGTTATCCCCGCCGCCGGCGGGCGGAGGCGGCCCGGGCTACCGGTGTCTGAGCCCCGAGTGCCACCTAGCGGGGACAGGCCGAACCGAGCCGCGCCCGGGGGCCGACACGCCTTCGCAAAGCCCCCTCCTGGAAATGCCGGGGGCGATAGGGACAGCAATAGGATGCTGGTGCTGCCAGGAGCTGTCAGCCCCCAGCCGGAGCTCCCCGGCAGCGCTGTAAGTCAGGAGCCACCACTCGGCTGCCCACAGGGCCCGTGTCAGTGAAGGTGAGACCAGAACAAGGGCAGAGTTTGGGAGTTCAGTCTCTAAGATGATCCCATGAGAGGCTGTGCTGTCAAAAAGGGAGTTGGGGGGAAACTCAGCCAGGGAGGTTGGTTTGAGCTGGTAATGGACTGTCCCCGAACGCCTGGCCAGAGAAGGAATGGCCTCTAAAAAACCATCCACAAACATCCGGCTACCCTCTGGGCACAGATGCACAATGTCCCTCCCGGGGCCTCACAGGGCAGAGCTGACATCAGGATTGTTGTGGTAAAGGAGACCAACCTGGGTGGCTCCTGTGCCTTGGGCAGAGCTAGCAAGTGCCAGAGTTGGAGTTTGGCCAAGGAATCCAATGGGGTGAGGGACACATGTATCTTCCCTCATTCCTAAACCCCAGTGCTTTAGTGACATAAAGCCAGCACTGATGCCAGCTGCAGCCTTTGTAAATCACTCTTTGCCCCTCCTCCTTCCAGCTCCTAGCTTTCTCTCAAAGATTCCTCACTAAAACACAGATGGAAATGTCCACAGGTTGCTTTCAGGAGTTCATAAGTTATTTATAATCTGCTGGCTGTGCAAGTATAGTTCCCTAAACTTCCCTTCTTTAGATTTTATTTTCTCTGCAAACTTGGAGAAGGGATGCAGATGTATTCAAGGCCCAGGTGACATTTTCAGACACTGTTCTGCTCCAGAAATCACAAGGTTTGAGCTTTACATCCCATTCCCCATGGAGAATTAACACGTCCCTCCCGCCAGAGAGGGAAGGTTAGATAGTTATTTTTGGCATTACTCCTTACCCAAGAGCTGCAGTATTTGGTGTTCCTGTGGGGTCCTGAGTGCACATGTTGCATGGGATGAGACGAGCTGCTGCCCAAACCTGGTGCTCCAAGCCCATGTTCCAGGTGGCCAACGAGGGAGGTGGGTCAGCTCTCCTTCTGGTTGGGTCTCCTTCCCCCACCATCTGCAAGAGCTTCAAGAAAGCAGGGTTCCAGACCAGAATATTGCGAGATTTGCCTTATAAAGTTAAAGAAAGCAACAAAAGTTGGGTTTATTTACCCTCTTTGTTTGAGTCTATGGGGCAAGAGTTTCAGTTTTTCTCTGCAGCACTGACATCGGCCGCTTTTCTGCTTTCTAAGAGAGTGTAGAGTTTCTCACTGAGACTTTAGGGAAAGTCCAGCTGCTGGAAGGACTGGCAGCAGAGGGGCCCTGCTTCCTGCATGATGGAGAAGAGATGCAACCAGCCCCTGTGTTTCTCCAATTTTGTGTTGACATTTTTATTCTGCGTTGCTCCTTATCAGCTCAGGGCCAGCCTAGCCCACAGGCAGCTGATGACATTTCCAGTCATCGGCATTTTTCCAGTTGAGCTGAGACTAAGCCAGAGTCTTCTCATAAGGACTTCTACATTAGACAACTGAAAGAGTGCTAACAGCCTCATCAGCAACACAGGCTCTCCCAGTCTCGCAGTGCTCCTGCCATAGTGTGCGGTGTGTTTCAGAGCTGGTGTGACATGCCGTGCCTGCACCTGGAAAGGGCCCAGGGAGGGCTGACGGCCGAGCTAGCAGGGTGCTGCGCCGGCACACAGACCTCAGTTGCAGGGGAGACCTTGGCTGGCTGCTTCCACCTTGTGAATCAACTGAATCCAGACATCACCCACCTCCTCCGTGCACCTTTGTGCCAGAAAAGACATCAGCAAGTGTAAATCAGGGTCTGCAAGAGCTTCTCCAACAGTGCTCCCGTCTGTGCCCTGGCTGCCCGCCAGCCGTGGCAGCACTGGCTATGACCTTGTTTTATGGAAGCTGCATCATAGATCCTTCCACCTACATATCTCTTCTGGCCTGAAGCTCAATCCCATATCAGTTGCCACTGCAATGACTTGCCTTGCTTTTAAGGGGGCCTGGCCCCAGTTACCCTCATCTGTGTGGTCTCGGGCGTGGATGTAATTGTACATTGACCCTCCCTGTGAATAGCATTGGGCACCTCATTCCCAATTTACTTTGATGCTCTGGGGCAGAAGTCCCATGCAGAGGATGCCAAATGGTCTTAGTCAGTTTTTCTGCACCTGAAAACATCACCACTTCAAAGTCTTTTAGCTCTGACTTTCCACAGATGTATCAGGAACTTGATACAAACACACCCAGCCCCCAGCCCTGTGAGACACCAAGTCTTGGCCATCCAAAACGGTAGAGAGAAATCTACGTACTGGAGCTTGGTTTTACCTGATCTGGGCATTGCAATATGGAGGAAAGAGCAGGATGGTTAAGAAATGACAGTCTGTCTTATAGATGTGCACACACACCTCCCCACATGCCTGGCCCAGTTCATGCCAAGGAGCCCCTTGTGAAAGCGCCCGCATTGGTACACAGGCTGGGTAGGCTGTGGCTTGCCCAGATAATGTGCATGCAGATTCACAACTAACAAAATAGGTGCTGGCATTTAGGAAGGCATTAAAAAACAGCTTGTGTGTCTTGGCAGGTGTCTGTAATAACAATAGTAATAATAATAATAACAATTACAGTAATGATAAGAAACAGCAATGAAGGACTTTGCATGCTGCTGGCTGGACTGAAGTGCCTGCACAGAGCAGCCCATCAGCTGTCCCTGTTGTGATGGCAGAGGTGCTGCAACATCAAACGTTTCCTTATCTGGAGACAGCTGACGAGCGTGGGCTGCTCCCCCAGTCTCCTCAGCCCCAACAAAATCTTCCACCAGCAGCGAACAAATCACTCATGTCGTAGGCATTCACCAGAAATCAAAGCCCCAGCAAGTTATTATTGCCCTGACGTTCTTCCCAAGAGGAGGCTAATGCTGAGCTCTTTATCCCTTCTGTGTTCCTGCTTTCCCTGACACACTTTGATTTTTTGCATTTGCAGGTAATTCTGCTCTGTTTGATCACGGCTCGCTCGCCTGTCTAACGATTTCACATCGTCAGTCTGTCCTGCAGGGCAGCCACTTCCACGGCAGCTCACTCTGCCTGTCCCACCTGCTCACCCAGCCCAGCGTCTTCTCAGCAATCCCACTTTGGAAACGCGTTTCCTCCTTATCCAGCACAAGGGCCAGGCCATGAGGCTGTGAACACCAGCCTTGTATGGCACTGCCCGCAGCTAGACCGTGGAGAGATGGCAGCCTCAGCCCCTCTTGAGAGGTGAGGAAGCCAGGGCAGGAGAATGAGGGTAGCTGGCATCTCCCAGCCAAGCACAGGGCTGCTCTGCGCACTACTGGGCATCAAAGCTGCCCCACAGGGACCAGGAAACATCCCTAAGGGGAAAAACCCCCTCCTCAGCCACGGGAGGAAGTGCAGGTAGCCCATCAGCCATACCCTTATGGGATGGAGGATGGAGGGCTTGGGGGTCAAGCGGCTGCTCTAGCAAACCAATGTTAGAATTAAAATTAGGATTTTCCATGTGTTGTGTTCCACATGTTGATAATGCTGAAGAGGCAATGTTGGTCCTGCACCCTGCCGGCTCCCGCACTGAGCCCTGGGGACAGCCGGGGGCTTCTGGCTCCCAGCAGGGCAGCAGAGAGCCTAAGGGGTGGGACAGTGAGCCTCCAACTTCCCAGCCACCTGCAAAGCAACCTGGCAGACAAATTGCCTAAAATCTCATTTTGGATTCAAAAAACAGTGTCTCCATTTCCCCACGAAGTCCCTGTATGCCCTCACCCCAGCAGCCCCACAGATGAGAGCTCAGGGCCGCCATGGGCACGGCTTCACCAGGGTGCAGCCTTGGCCAGCTATGCAACCCCCACCCCATCCTGCTGCTGAAGCTCCCCTCTCCCACTCCCCAGGGGCACATGGGGCTGGGGCCTGACCTCCACCCATATTCCCCAGCGTGAGGCCTTGCTGGACAAGCTGTGAGGCTGTTGGAGCTTCCCGAGTCCCACCAGACTGGTAGCACCATGGGAGAGCTCTGCCCACTGCCCGGAGCCCTGGGACATGACAGAAAGCCATGTGTGCTGATGTCAAGAGCAGCAATGGCATTCCTGTGTGCTACCGGGAGGAGGGTTTGGAGCTGTTATGTTTTCTGTATACAGTGAGATCAAAACATGAGCTTTCAAAATGACTTGAGATTAGCTGGAGGGAAACAACAGAGAGAGGAAGAGCGGCACATCCCTGCTTGATTTAACTGCTTGCGCACCACGCACACGCTGCCCTTCTGCAAAGCTGAGGCAATGTAGATGGCCTGGTGGGCTCCAGACAACTGCACCCTTAGCCAAGGGCATGTGGGTTCTCTTCATAAGTAGCCAAGGCTGTGCTGGGCTCAGCGAGGGCCAGGCAGGTCTCCTAGACCTAAATCTTACCTTCTGGCTGTGGTGCAGGATCTCAGCTGGGCTAGGGTACCCTGATGCGAGGTTCAAGGTGAGTCTTGGGTCCTCAGCAGCAGTCGGGTGCGCTGAAGGGAACTGCAGAGAGCTGTTGCCAAAGCCACTGGAGGACAAGGGAAGAGCAAGAGCAGCTTTTTTGGCAGGGATCACCATCATTGCATACACAATGCTGGACGCGCAGAAGAGCCACCTCCACCCTGCTGTGCACAGCCACACCGGCGTCCCTGCCTACCAATGCAAGCAGTTCTGCAGAGCAAATTCCAGCTGTTTACGTGCTTAAGATATGCAGATGCATGAGGCACAGGCCTCAGACACCAAAATACCTGATTGTAATTGCAAATGAAGTAGCTCAGTATTTAAGCGCACGTAATTTACAGGTGCCATTAATTTTCCCCACAGTTTGGTGTCTGGTTTTAACTGCAGGCAAAAGAGTTGTCAACAGGAGAGCACACCTGCAGGTTTGAGGCTGCCTTAAAAGCAGCCCCAAAACAGCTATGAAACCCAGGACCAAACTGAGACAAGCTGGTGCCACTCGCAGAACTGGGCAGGCATAGTTGCTGTGTCCCTAAAAAGACCATGAGACCCACTTACCTGACTGCCTGTTAATGCTGGAGCTGCTGCCAGGCAGTCTGTCTTCTCTCCCGAAGGAGACCCCAGGTGATGAATACCCAACAGGAACTTTTCATCACAAAAGAGGAAAAAAACAATCAGCAAGCAGTATGCTCATCTAGCAAAGCTTCTTTCCCATCAGACTGTCACGGGAAACTGCCAAAAAGTGTTCAGAGTCAAAGATGAGACAAGGAGAAGCTTAGAGAGGTTCATTACACCTGAAAATGAGATACATGTGCAGGACAGTGGTTAGGAAGGGAGTAACATCAACATGTGTCTGCAGGTCTCCAGCAAATAAATGCATCTTACCCAGCGTCGGGCAGCGTAAAGAAGGGGAAACTTTGCCATAAAGCATGTCATCCTTGGTGGGGTATGGTGAAAGGGAAGACACGGGAGCCTTTTATTTCCTGAGAGAGACCAGGGGGAACCATGGGCTGTCATTCTCCAGCTTGTCACCTAGAGCTCGTGGAAACTGAAAACAAAGAGAATCACTCTGCTTGCGAAGGGGATTTCTGCAGCAGATGATTGACTGGGTCAGTTTCTAGGAGAGGTAGGGTGCTTTGCAGTCATGACCCTTGTGTGGATGAAGTGAAGCAGTTCTGAAGAAAAAATGGGTTTACTAAGGTCTTGGATTCAAATGCAAGATTCTCATTAAGTATAAATAGTTTCTCCTGTTGGTATAGTATTTTCTTCTTATGAACTGGTCTAGATTTCCATCTGTGCTGCCTCCTCCCTCGCATGGCATGGGAACTCCTCACAGTCACATGCTTTCTCTTCTAGTTGTCCCTGAGAGGTAAGAAGGTGCTATTAGCACCCTACAGTATCAAGAAGCATGTCTAGGACCACAGGACATTTCTGGTTTAGCCATAATATAACCAGGTGCCTCAGCACAAGGCCATGTTCCATCTGGATCTGAGCCTCCTAAGACAATGTCAGAGGACACCACAAAGCACTGGGAAGTTACTGGAGTTACTCAGCAAACCAGTACAGAGAGAGCTGTGCCAGTTCGCCCAGCTGCTGCTGCTGAGGGAGCTTGGGGACCACGAGGTGTGGGAAAGGGGGAGCTATCTTCCTACATGCACAAGAAATAGCATGGGGGAGGAAGGAGAGAGATGTTCAGACTGATGACATTTGGGCTCATCTGTATTTGGTCGTAAATGAAAGCTCTTGTGACAACTCTCTGCAAGATAATCTGTGTTTTTTCCTCCAGATAGGTTAAGTGGCTCTTGGACTAGAAAGTGCTGAGGAGTGCTCCCTGTAGTTTATCTTTGCTAATGCTTTCTTTAAGATCCTGTTCCAGACAACACAAGTGATGGCTCTTTTTATAAAACTTGGCCATAAAAGTTACGTTAACAGAGGAATGGGTAATACAGGTTTACCTATGGAGACCTCCATGAGCCTGCAAAGCAACGCATTACCTTGTCAGAGAGGGGATGGTAAACCAGTTTTTTGTAAACCTTCAGGATCAGCATTGTTAATTGTGTCCTGACACCTAGCCTCCATTGGCAGAGGTAAGAAAAGTCCCAAATAAAAGGTCCTCTCTAGGAAGGACATGATAGATAACAGAGAAGTCTCAAGGTAAAATAGTGTTTGCAGAGACCGCAGGAGCTTCACCCGGTGCGTCTGGAGCTGTCAAAATCCAGGTTGTCAGGATAATTGAAGAAAAGCAATTTCCTAAAGAGTAATGAGCTAAAGTGAAGGAAATGTATTTCCTCAGCTCTGGAAACAGGATATACTGAATTATCACATAGTGGAAGAGCCTAGCGAGACATTTTGACATACGTCACTCAGGCATTAAAGAGCTGCAGCCTCTTTAGGAAATTAAGTAATGAGGGTGAATAGGAATAAAGGAAAGTGCCTGTTTGGAGCGGATGAAAGGACTCCAGATGTGTATGCGGCTGTGACTGCTTCATATTGTTTGGGACTTTCAGCCCTGAAAACAAAAGAGACAATCCTGATGAAATATGTAAGCCTTCACTTGAATGCTATCAAGACTGAATCAAACCTAATGTTAAAGCACAAATACAGAAAGGAAACGCAAGAGGAAATGAAAAGTGAAAGAGAATCTCCCTTTGAAAAAAGTAATAAAGATATTCCACTTCCCCACGCTTTCCCTTATCTCACTCTGCTTGGGAAGCATCGGTTCTGCACATGTGAGCCTCTGCACAGACTATACCATATATTGCAGGATGTAATTTCTGGGTTTGAAAAGAACAATTGAAACTGAGGGCCCCGTCCTGCTCCTCAGCAACCCCTGCACAGCCCCAGCCCTGCAGCTCACGCGCTGTCACTTCTGCCGGGCACTCACCATCAGCGCCATCACAGACGCTCTGAAACAAACCTGGTCAGGAAGGCCAGGAACAACTTTGGGTTGATTATTAAAAACTCAGGCAATACTTACATTACAAAAACCTCTTATGATGGCCTGCTGCTCCTTGCAGAGTCTAGGCAATGAAATAAAACCAGGAATGCAAAACTAAAGTTGATGGACCAAGTAGGTCAAGTCACCCCCTGCAGCAAGCTGCAGCACCTTTAGCCCTGCCCTTGGCCATCTGCTTGGGTTCTCGCTGCTTGCACTTTCCCAGGGCCTGACACCGTGGTCAGCAGTTCCCACATGCTTGCTGGGGACCTCACTTCTGACTGAGGTCCCTTCAAACAGCCCTGCCAGCCTGGCACAGATGGGGGTAGTGTCAACACCAGTGCAGGTCTGGAGGACAGGACTCCGTTTGGGTGTAGTTCAGACATGGGGGGAACTAAACAGGAGAGCCGTGTTGCACTGCCAGCGACTCTTCATCAGTGAAAAAAAGAGAAAATGCAAACCTTTTGATTTGAAGCTTTATGATCCAACAGAGAGGTCTCACCACCAGGGAGTAAGCTTGGCAGGTGGCCATTGTGTTGTGGTGCTGTCTGAGACTCAACACCGACTATAGTTATAATGTAAAGTTATAATGATTCAAAAACATGGCTTTCAGCTCCCAGTCTTGGGTTGCAGAAAATAGCCTGAATCTCAAGCAAGAATATACTACATATTCTGTAGCTGTACTTGAATCTACGATGACAACACTCTTCCACCATTGCACATTTGTGTGGACACAAGCAGGCTGCTTCCACCCAGAGAGCAACCCAGCAGGCACCCACCCAGGTCCTGCTCTGCAGCTGGGGCAAATGGAGCTTTGTGGTTAATGGCATCCAATGCTAGCTTACAGCCCTTGAGAAACTGCGTCTCTGCTGACCATTGCATGCTGTACTCATCCACCAGCGAGGCAGCCGGGGTGACTGCAGAGGAGAGCAAGGCAGCTCCCGGGCTGCTGCCTTCCTTCTTCTCTTCTGCCCCAGGAACAGCATTTCTCTCCTGCATAGATCATGACAGCGGGGTTATTATAAGTATGGCACGGACTCAGGTAGGCCATTAGCAAGGAATGATCCCTAGGTAAATAATTAGCAAATTACCTGTTTGAAAATAGAAGTAGAAAACTTAATTCTCGATTGTTAAGAGTCTGGCATCTTTCACATAAAAATTACAGCCATAAACCAATTTCACAATGCAAGCCTTGCACAGTAATACTTTCCTTTGCCAAGCCATTTTCCCAGAGTAAACAAAAACCTCTGAGAACTCTTATCTTGGTATAAAACCTTGCAAGAAAAATAAACAGAATGATGACCAAAATGAAAAATAAGATAGGATGTGTTTGTTTTATAGCACTGGGAAAGCCATAAAACTTAATACTCTGAGTGCAAGAGGTTGAAACCATTTGCTCTCATCAGTATATCCCTACCATCAAACAACATCTTCCGCTGCAAATCAAGTCCCAAACAGCTGGTGGAAAAACAGGAGGCAGAAGGAAAACAAGGCTGAATTATGAATTATATGAATGAGTGGATTTATTTTTACAGCATTAGAGATGACCAAAGTAAAAAGAGGATTTTCTTTTATAGTTTTGATGTATTTAAGAATTACGCACCACAGACTGCATTTCAATTACAGTACCAGAGAGTAACACGGTGGGGACATGATGTTTAAAACCCACCAGTTTTCCAGCCAGGGAGTTTCACACCTGGATAGCTGCCTGTATAAAACAGTGAGCAATGTGGGCTGGTGGGCTGATAAGGCAGCAAGAGGATGAAAAATACTGTCATAGCTCCATGGCCTGAGAACTGGAGCTTTGGACAAGAGATGAAAGCAGACCAGAGAGAGCTGCTAGCAAGAGCTTGGTTCCACTGGAGTAGGTTGGCAGGTAAGACAGCAAAGTCTGCAGGGTGTTCCACCAGAGGAGACAGCACATAGACAAGGACGAAGATGTGGAGGGAAGAGCATGCAAGATGATGGTGAAGCCAGTTGTGCTCCAGGTGCCACAGGGACAGTGAGGTGCCTGGGACAATGGAGAGCCTGTGAGATAGGCTTCCAAAATGTGTGCAAGCACCAAAGCTGAAAGATAAGGACAGTGACTTTTTGTGTCACCCAATGATACTGAACAGGCTTAGTCACATCGAGTCACTTGCTCTTTTCTGCTGGTATCCTCCATCATTTTCTATACAGTTTAGATTACATTTAGAGCCACTAGAAGATCCATGCATTGGTTGTCTCTTACAGGCTTGGCTTACAGCAGCCCGATACAGATTCTGGCATTAGTTAAGAGCACCAGTCATAAAATCCACGAAGAGACATGCAGAAAGAAAGCAAAAGACATGCAGAAAGCTTGCAGATAAATATCCCATGTTACTGGGGGGACATTAAGGAAAAGAGTGCCTGCAAGTATTCAATTAATTGAGTAAGAGTTAAGCTGCCCCCACCCGCCCTGCTCCCTCTTCACCTGACAAAGGCAGATGGTAGCAGTGCTGCCTGTGGGCAAAGTCTGCCCCAAAACAGGGACGTACTCAGAGAGACACAGCACAGTCTTCATGAAACACTCTTCATGAAACACTCTGCTCCCCATAGCACAGGGCTGTGCGAAAGCAGCAGACATCACAGCAAACTGATACAAGGAGGACTGGTAGCTTTTTAAGCATTTTTAATGGGAAACAGTGTCTGATAAAGGCATCATCTTTTTGGCGTGTCATCACAGGAAATTTGCTACAGGCAGCCAGCTTATGCATGGCATGCCAAATATCACAGCGGCTTCGCTGAATTTTTCTAAGAGAGATTATTTGTCAAGATCCTCATCTCCATCATCTTTGAAAGGGCCTACCTCAGGCAACATGTATATTTGTATGAGACCTTGACTGATTCTAATTTCTTAATTAGGGGTATTAGAAGTAGCTCTGACAAGCAAGGCCTTGTACCTGGGCAGAGCTGGTAGAGATAAAGGAGCAGAGCGAAGAGGATAAGGTCTGACAAGGAACAATTCTGAGTTCTAGGAATCTAATTTTGCTTACCAGAATCTCTTCAGCAACAATTTTAGTTGCAGTCTGAGGGAAAAGGAGACGGAGAAGACAAGACAAAAACATTGTATGGAATAGGCAAAACACTGAGCAATAAAGGAGGAGGGGAAAAAACCCAAAAGCTATATTGAACAGTTAGACCCAAGGGAGAGCAGAAAAAATGAGATTAATAACAGAGGAAACTGGCTAGCTCCACGGAGCAAATGCTTTTTAACAGAAAAATTACATTCTGCAGGATTAAACAAGGCATTAAACCGGTTGGGAGGGGGAATTAAAAAACAAAACCAAAAAAAACCCCAACCACCAAGTGCTCTCAGATATAAGTCAAGTGGCTTTGCTGACTTTGAACACTCAGCTGGACTAGAAAAGCTCTTTACTAAAGCAGCCGTAGCAAATGCATGCAAATTGCTGAGAGCACAAATTATAGAAGACTACACACTTAGGAAAGTATCCTCTGCTGATGCTAATATGTGTCTCTTGATTCAGGCAGCAAGTTTAAATGTCTACACCAGCAGGCAGCAGGAATGTGCAGGGAAGAACCCCAGATGCCTCATGTATCTTGGATTTAATCCGTTCGCATGCTTCTAGGCACTTATAGAATCACTCCTTAAACCTCTTTCCACATGCCAGTTGGGTTCATCCTAATGGGGTGATGGTAAAGAACATTTTTCATTAGCAAATGGAAAATAAAATCCAACAAAGGCATTATTTTGAAGATCTGCCCTAAACTGGTTGTAAGAACTCAAGGCCCCCAGACTGAGGCAGCTCTCCCAGCGCTGGAAGGGATCAGCACCACCATGGAGAGACACATGGAATCTGTAACTGGGTGCCCACATGCCCCACATAGAAATGGCAACAATAATCACTTTGGGAAATATCTGTGAACACTTCAAGGGTACAGTTCTGCACAAATTCCACTGGAGCAAACGTGGACCAACTCTGCTGATGTGCCAGTGTTGTAGAATCGTAGAATTGTCTAGGTTGGAAAGGACCTTTCAGATAATCTAGTCCAACCACCAACCTAACACTGACAAAACCCATCACTAAACCATATCTCTAAGCACCATGTCTACCCATCTTTTAAATACCTCCAGGGATGGTGACTCAACCACTTCCCTGGGGCAGCCTATTCCAGTGTTTAATAACCCTTTCAGTGTAAAATTTTTTCCTAATATCCAATCTAATCCTCCCCTGGTGCAATTTGAGGCCGTTTCCTCTTGCCCTACCATCTGTTACTTGGGAGAAGACACCAGCCCCACCTCTGTGCAACCTCCTTTCAGGTAGTTGTAGACAGCGGTAAGGTCTCTCCTCAGCCTTCTTTTCTCCAGACTAAATAATCCCAGTTCTCTCATCAGTTTCTCATAAGACTTGTTCTCCAGACCCCCACCAGCTTTGTTGCCCTTCTCTGGACATACTCCAGCACCTCAATGTCTTTTTTGTAGTGAGGAGCCCAAAACTGGACATAGAATTTGAGATGAGGCCTCACCAGTGCCGAGTACAGGAGGACGAACACTTTCCTAGTCCTACTCACCACACTATTTCAGATACAGAAGGGGCAGCTTCCAATACATGGGCAGCCAGTTTCTCCAGGAGAATGCTGTGGAAAAACATGTCAAAGGCCTTACTAAAGTCCAGGTAAACAATAGCCGCAGCCTTTCCACCATCCACCAAGCAGGTCACTTTGTCATAGAAGGAGATCAGGTTTGCCAAGCAAGGACCTGCCTTTCATGAACCCATGCTAGCTGGGCCTGATCACCTGGTTGTCCTTCATGTGCCACCTAATGGCACTCAGGATGATCCTGAAAAGGCCATGGTCTGCCCTCAGGAAGTCCATGGTGGCAGTTCTGCTGACCCCACTCCTTGCTTCTCTGAGAATCAAGAATTGTATCGTTTTTCATGGTCGCTGTGCCCAAGACGGCCTCCAACCATCACATCCCCCACAAGTCCTTCTCCGTTTACAAGCAGCAGATCCAGCAGGGCTCCTTCCCTAGATGGCTCCCTCACCAGCTGCATCAGGAAGTTATCCCCAACATACTCCAGGAACTTCCTAGACTGTTCCCTCTCAGCTGTATTGTGTTCCCAGCTGATATCTGGCAGGTTGAAGTCTCCCACAAGGACAAGGGCTGGTGATCTTGAGATTTCTCCCAGCTACTTGTAGAATATTTCACCTACCTCTACATCCTGGTTGGGTGGTCTATAACAGACTCCCACCATGATATCAGCCTTGTTGGCCCTCCCCCTGATTCTTACCCATACTCAACCCTGTTGCCCCCATCATTAAGTTCCTGACATTCATAAAACTCTATAACACACAGAGCCACCCCACCTCCCCTCCCTCCTTACCTGTCCCTTCTGAAGAGTTTGTAGCTATCCCATGCAGCACTCCGGTCATGCGAGTCATCCCGCCATGTTCCTGTGATGGTGACTACATCATAGTTTTCCTGCTGCACAATGTCTTCCAGCTCCTCCTGTTTGTTGCCCATTAGTGTAGAAGCACTTCAGCTGGGCTGCTGGTCCTGTTGCCTTTTCGCTGGAAGAAGCCTTAACTTCTACCTGACCACAGGTAACTGAGACTCACAGCTCGAAATCAAACTTTGGCAGAGTACTGTCCCAAATGTGACATAAATCAGCATCTCTATTCTTGACGATGCTTTGGCACCAGCTGGGTGAGTCAGGGTTGCTGCTACTCCTTCAGCTGCAGTTTGGGCCCGATGCATTTCTTTGTGAGCGCTGCCACTCTTAGCACATGCAAAGCCTCAGTGCAAGAAAGCCACAGCTTGAAGAGAAACGTTCCAACACACTAAAAGCCCAAGAGAAACCAAGATTTTTTTTCATCTATGAAGTTGTTTTTAACATGAGCCACACCCTGTTGTACCAGGTACCACACAGATGCTTTGATGAAGGGCTGTATATACAGGGGAGAGTACCACGTCAGATGCCAGCTGTGCTCCTTGCAAGCCTTGCTGCCCTCCCTGGGTTTACAGCACGGGTCTGCAGATGGAAAGACCTTCTCCCCTCCTTCTTACCACAGCACTTTCTCTCCTGCTGCAAAGGGCCACCACTGCATCCAATATGGCTACAATGGGGAAGCTGGAAGAGGCTGAAATCCATGGCACTCTCCTAGGAAATGTGGGCTTGCAGAACACAAGGGATCTGTGAGAAAATATTGGTCAGCAGGACAGCATTTACACCCATATCAGCAGCCTAACCAGCATCAGCTACCCGGTAGGCATCACAGAGGGCCCTGCAGATCAGATTTGCAAGAGCCCCCGGGACAGTTGCTGGCTGGTTACAGGGAGTTTTTTCCATCAAGAGTTGCACAGCATGAAAGAAAGGCTTTAAATTTTAAACTTAAAGAGGCAAGAACCTGAAGCTGGTGCACAAGCTGAGCAGAAATAGGCATCAGAGCCAGACTGAGTTCACGTTACAGGACTCTCCTCCACACTGGTGGCTATGTCAGCTATTGCAAGTGAGATGTGAGAGATGAGCAGGACATGCAAGCCTCTTGGTCCTAAGGACATCTGTCAAAGGAGTTATTGGATATGGGCATAGAAAGTTTGTAGCACCGTTACGCTATAGAAGCACAAGAATGCATCTGAATATCAAAGCTACTTTGCTTTCAGGGACATTTTTAGCACAACACTTCAATTTTCTTACCAGATTCAGCAGTACCAAGACTCTTCACTGACACCTTCCACAAGTCATAAATTAGCAATAGCAGTTAAACAAGGCAGCCATTCCTGAACTGAACTTCATGCCAGTGAACATGACAATCACTTCTTAGCCCCTTAAAACAAGCATCCTATATCTCCAATTCAGACCTGGCAGCTGCAGAGTACCAGCCCTCACTGCAATGTAGTCTCCAAGGGGGAGTGCAGAAGATGGCCCCCATTATTTCCTGCAGATGGGACAATTGCCTGTGACTATGCAGGAAGAGATAGAGGTTGTCTTCACCTCTGTAGGAAGCCAGCTCCCAAATTTAATACAGGTTTCTCCTTCCCATTGCTTCACCAAATGAGAGCACCACTTGCTCTTGTAACAAAATGTCACCTGTTTCAAGTACAAACTAAATGAGCTTTCCTGAGAAAATAATTGTCAACTATTAAAAGGCTACTGTTGAAGCTCGAAAAGACTGTCAAAATACAAAGAAAGATGTACCACATTCTTCCTGAATTGATACTTCAAACAAAACCTACTTGTGTTTTGAAATGTTTTAGAACAATGACCAATTGTTTCTGTAAAGTTTCAGACTGAGACCCATGCAAACATTTTCTAAGAGCAGCATTTCTTTGTTGTTTATGGAAATGCTGGGAAAAAAACCCCAGGTGATTCAGTTGATCTCTGCCTTAGTCAGCAGAGGAGTCTCAGCCCATCTCTCATCAAGCCCAGGCAGGAGAACACCCAGCTCAGGAGCAGACCAGGCAACTCTGCTTCTGCCAGAGAGTCATCCACAGGGAACAGCCTCCATTTTTCTAACTTCCACCTTCTTACTCCTCATGGCGGCCTACAAATCCTACACTGAATAACAGCTTACTTCTGCCGTTTTGCTAAAAGCAGATTTTTAACAACTATTTTCTCCATAAGAATCAATTCTTCCATCACTTGGCATTTTGAATTTGAGTGCTACTTGAGACAGGAGCACTCCAAAGGACCAGCTTTGCAACATCCACATGCACAGCTGGAACTGCACAGAACTGCCTCATCACTGTTACCCCTATAGTGTCCAAATGCCTCAGGCCCATAACCCTGAAAATTCCCTAGAACGCACAAGCTTGTGGTAGATTTTCTCCAGCCATATTGAATTGAACTTACGCTGCTGGACTCCCCCTTTTGTTTACTTTAAGCATCTGATCTTTTCTGTCATGGCTCTGTTTTGACAAATGTCTGGATGCAGCACTTTCTGTGTACTCCCATCTCCCAGGAAGGCAAGGTATTAAAGCACAAACCACTTCCACCCTTTTCTGTGAAACCTTTGCAGCATGTGTTAGCATGGAAGACTACATCATTCACTGTCACCACGTATCCCTCGGCCTGAATTACAATCAGGCACTAAGAAACGCAGCTCTAATTACACTGTCTAGAATGGCTGGGCCACTGTTCATTAAAAAGAAAAGTCAAATTACTGAATCCCCTTCTCATCAATCTCTGCTGATAGTTACTCGGATGATCTGGGCAGCATTAAGTAAGACTGCTTATGAAAAACAGAACCTGGAAGATGGTCTCACCTAGGACATGACTGCTTTTCCCCTGCAAGTCACCACTTCAAATGCATAGGAGATGGAGACTAGGAAAGCAAACACCAGTTGTAGCACGTACCCTCATGTCAGAAAGCAAAGGGGAAGACTTCCCAAAACAAATAGTGAGAGGAAGATGAAGCAGCCATCTACTTACTGCAAAGTATCCAAGTTGTAGTTCTGTCTAAAGAGAGGACAACCTTTCAAGCTACTGTGGAAAAGCCACTCTCCGAGAGCAAACCCAGCACTGGAAGGTTGGTGCCAGCCAAGGCAGTCTAGATTGCACCAGTCGCAGCAAGGTGGCAGGAACAGCAGCTTTAACCCAGTTCATGGCTGGCTGTGTCCGAACAAGGCAGTGGTGATACCCAGCATCTGACCAACCCAGGTGGTCACCCATGCATGATCTGGCTTGCAACCCTGCCTGAGAACTGACCCGTGGCACCTCAGCAATCATCATTTCTCATCCACATGCTAATCCTCAAAATAACACCAAACTCCAACTTATCAGTTTCAGTGATGAAGCAGGTATATATTTTTTAAATCTTAGAAAACTTAACAACATATAAGACAAAATTCTATTCTCTACCCCTTAAATTATATTTCAAGTACAGTTCTGCAACTCAAAAGAGAAAACAAGATGAAGAGGATCTGTCTCCAGGCCAGTGATCCAGAGCTAGAAAGCACTATAATTAGAATCCGTACTGAGATTGAAGACCCCAGTTTGTTTGCAAAACTAATTAGCTAATGTTATTAGAAAGCAACAGAGAATAAGCAAGAGCATAATCAGACTCTACAGCTACCTAAGCAAAGTACAGTTTAATAACTGTACTTAGGACATGTTTTAAAAAAGAATAAATCACTTAATGGATTAGATTTCAGCCTGGGCAATATTCATACATCCTGGACTTAGCAAAATGGGTTGAAGAAGAGGGTTTCATCATAGTAAACACGGCTACTTCACAGCAAGATTTATTAATACATCCAAAAGAAAGAAAGAAAATCATTTTGTCACACTATATACAGATAATACATACAGTGTTTTATACACATATTACATCAGTTTTTACACAAGAAAAATATACATAAAAATGTAAACTTTTGTATACAAAAACCCTTAAACAAATTAAACAAGGACCAGATAACAAAAGGAGACCAATCTATTATCATTTCATTGATTTTTTTTTTTTTTTAAATGGTAATACAGTACATTCATTGAGAAGTATGAGGAACACGTGAGCCAACCTTTCCTATTTAAAGGGAAAGTACAAACGCAAGCTCTCCTACCCACCCCTGGAATGCTGTCCGTGAGCCTCCAGCACTAGAAGCAGTAGTGCGAGTTGCTACCGCTGCCGGGGACCCCATAGGAAAGGGCCATCCCCATACACCGCACTCCCCGAAAGCGACACATCAGCAGATGCAACCTGGACTGGGCTTTTTGTGCGTATTAGCTAGTCTTCCAGCTAATACCATGAGACAGGATGCGGCAATGCAGGTTTGTATGTTCCCTTTAAGCAGTCATTAAGTGGATTTAGCTTTGCTGGAGTAAGCTGTTTATTTTTTCCCAATGTACGGTATGCTGAACACATGTGTCGGGGATGAGAGGGAAGAGAGAAGGGGTGTAAGAGACTGCTAATCCTTGCTACCATGCAGTTACTTCAAAATCAGGTTACGTTTGCAAGCTACAATTCACTGGTTCAAAATACACTGCCTCACCTTTGCTTTCCCACTGCAACTTGTTTACATTTTAAACTCTAGTGGCCAAACAACTGTACGAGGCTCTTTGTTACAAGGCTGTTTCTGATATCAAAGCATGATCAAGCTACCTTTAAAATGACACCAAACACAAACTGCTCTGAGACAGCCTTAAAAAGAGTGAGCATTCTCTCTAAGCACTTCAGATTGTCCATTTGCCACCTTCTCTTTTATTAAATCTAGGATAAAAATATTTATCTTTAACTGCAAAAAGGATATCGGTTGAGATTCTGACATCTGCTTTGCTCCACTTGCAGATAAACATTTTTGGGAATTGAAGGGGAAAAAAAAGAATCCAAAACCCAAACCCACAACAATAAACCCAAACCCTAAAACCTCAGGCATCAAATAAGAGAATGACTTAATATGTTGGTGAAAAAACAGTTGCAGAAACTCGTTGGAGACAAACAAACAATAGATTCCAATGAAGGCTTCTCACATTAAATAAGTTAAAGACTTGTTATACGACATCTTCAATAAAAACATCCATCCTCCACAAAGTATGTTAAAATGTAACACAATAGTGATGCACTGGTATTTCTCCTGAAAAGGACAGAAGGACATGAAATCTCCTTAGTGATATCAGTACTATTGAATGTAGGAGGTGAACAATGATTTATGAAAGTAAAGTAATGAGGGAAAAAGCTGTGTAAAAGAAACCATGAATCATTAATTATAATTGGACAAAAGGGGGGATGGGGCAGAATGCAATTACAGCATGCCTTAGAAACTCCTGAAGGAATTAAATACTTAAAAACTTGTGTTTCCATTTCTTTCTTATGTCCATCTAAGTGATGGTGGGAGTAAGGGCTTGTCTGCTTGCTTTTGGTTTTTTTGTTTTCTCTTTTTTTTTTTCTTTTTTTTTTTCTTTTCTTAAATAACAACGCTTCTAGTAAAAATTCAAAAGACAATTACAAATGGCTTTAGGTAATTAAGAGTCTCCTTTTTAAAATAAAACTTTGATAACACATTTCTCCATTTCTTCTATATAATGTAGCTTCAGTGAAAATATGTCAGAAGGGATAGCAATTTGCAAAAAGTGGGGAAAAGAACTGCCAACCAAGGTTCATAACATATACACATGTATATGCAGGACATCTACACACTATATACATATTTAATATAGGTATGCATGAGTATATATCAGGAGAGAACCAACAGGTGTGTTCTCCACATACATAAACTGAAATAGTGTAATATGTGTGCGTGTATATATTACATTATACACACACAGTACACAGACATACCCATACACATGCCCGAACAGATGTATTATAGAAATCATCATGTATGATCGCATGAAAGCTCAGATGGAACAGTATACCAGTTACCTTTTTCTAATAGAAATGCAAGGAAGACAAAATTCCATGGCTGAATTGTGGCCAAGTAAAATCGTGCCATATCCATACTGAAAACACAGAATGTAGCGATGACAGAACTGGAGCAGCATTCTCCACTGAACCTGAAGCCTAAGTTAGCCAGGAGTTTCAACAGTGCTTAAATGTGACTGAGCAGGTTTCTGACAGCTGCTTTCTGCTAAAAGGATATAGAAACTCCATTTAGCCAGAAAACAGAAAATAAAATACTTAAATTTACTTGCATAAGCAAAATCATTCAATACACGATTAGATGCAAAGTGCTAGCATGTTAACGGTCAACTCCGCAGCTCATTTTAAAATCTGTTTAATGGTAAAACGTAACGAGCTGTGTTTCCTTTGATTTGTTTGATGACAACCTCACTGCTCAGAACAGAGCACAGGGCTGCCTTCTGCTTACTGCTTCTGCATTACAGGAAACACAAACCAAACTCCCTTTTTCTCACTGGGGCTGAAAATTAAAGATCATTTTTGGTGGGTTTGTTTTTCTCATTTTGAACATTTACCTCTAAAATACGATGCTGGGTTAACCTTTTAATACGCTAGGAAGCTTTGCATCGGGTTCTAAGAAAAGTCTGCGTTCATTGGCAAATCAGTCGCAGTCATACTCAAGCACAATTGAATAGTTGGGAAATTCTGCAGAAGTTCAAGCAAGTGCTCAGGGCCCAATTCAGCTGCCACTACAGTCACCAAGAGAGTTTCCCTAATGCATAAGCAGAGCTGGATTGGGCCATTAAAGCTGACTGCTGCTAGCGAGAGAAACTGCAGAGATGTGGGGACAAGGAGGAGCTGGAATGGAGGCGATGGAGCAGAGAAGCAGAAGAGGTCAGCATTGCAAGAGGCCTCAACGAGTATTAATACAGAATAAACAAAAGCAGAAATGTACCAAGGGAACTCCACCGGGAGGGCTGAGGTAACACAAATCAATGGTGACCAAGCTCAGATCAGTCACTGATGTCATCCAAATCCCTCAGAAGAATGAAAACAACCTTGTTTGGCACAAGTGCTTACCTGTTACATGTATATTAGGTGGGTAGTCTCATTAGCTCACACACTTACTCATGTCACAACTAATGCTGACGTGTGTGATACAATGTATATTCCATCTATACATCTGTATGCATGTACATATAGATTTAGATCGATTGCATTCATACATATTTATTGTATATCATGAGGGCAACTCCACATTCAGCAAAGTGCTACCAACATCTCATATACAGATATATCTCTCTGTACAGGTATACACAAAAATGGGTCTATTCTTCCCCATAAAGATTTATGCTGCTAAGTCCCATTACCACCAAATAAGCAGAAGGAAAGGCCTCTGACAACTTCCACCTCCCTGCCTTTTCACTTGTATGCATATGTGCCAGAATCAAATTGCGGGGAGGGGGAAAGGAGGAGGGATGACTGGAGGGTATCGACATACTGATAGGGAGGGGGATACAGAAACAAATAAAAATGGAAAATTAAGATTTGATTTGCAACTGCTTAAAAAAAAGCCTTCAAAAATTCAGATGTCTGTGCAATACTGGAAGCTTTGTTTTTCTAAACAGATTTTTAAAGTCACCAGGATCATCATCGTTGAAAGTGATACTGTATGAATAAATAACAGTTTGGTTATTTTCTCCAGCCTAAATAAAACGGTATGAAGAGTAAGCCAATCTGTAAGAATGTTTCTGACTTCTCACAATTTCAAGTGAGAACTCCCATAAAGAAATCTTCCTTCTCCAATTATGAAAAAAAAAAAAAAAAAGTTAAGTGGCCATAATTAAATTCAGAATTTCACAGCACAAGTGAAACTCTCTGGATCGAAAGGGTATTTTGTTCTGCAATCCCACAACAGCAGTTTTGGGGCAAAATTAAAATGCGCAAAGACCCTCAGGAATGAAATGAAACTAGTTTGAAGGCAAGATCCTTTTACAGAAGGGACATCACTCCACAGTGTCCCTTACAACCTAATCAGAAAACACAAGTACACTGATTGACAACATTTTCCAAGTCAGACCATAGGAGATTCAGGTATTGATTTGCAAAGATACAGCAATTCCCATGCCTCCCCATCCCACCAAATGCAAACCTTCCCATTTCAATTTCTCCTGAAAAACATCACTCGTTTCTCCCATCTCTCGCCTCCTCCCCCATTTGTTTTATTTAAAGGCTGTCTTTGGGAGCTTGGTATTTTCATGGCATTTTAAACAGGGCTCAATGCAACTCATTTAAAAAACAGTAAAATTGACATGATATCAGAGTTAGCCTTATAACAGAAGATTATGTAGTAGAGAGTTTCAGTTATTTATACAACAGTGAGGACATAACAACCCCCTACTAAATAATCACATTTCTACAATACATTCCATCACCTCTCAACTACTTTTCTCTTTACAAAACTATGACCTACACATAATATACACATTCGTATCGCACATACATCCCCCCCAATGCATATTTTTTGTGTGTATATATAATACATACATGCACACAAGCAGTCTAATTCTATTTATAAGTCACAGTGGGAATTCCTTTGTGAGGAAAGGAAGGGAAATATTCCTGAATAAGACACTGTAGATTCCTAATGTTCTGACTTTTCAAATTCCAACTCACAGAGCTAACTGGAAATAAATACATTTAAAACAAAAGAAAAGATCTTACAAACTTGGTTCACAACTTCCAGCTACAGTAGTTGGATTTTTAAAATTTGATCTATTTACCCTGTAACTAAATTTCTAATCATAGGTACAAACCACGGATAAATTATTGCAGAATGTAACACTCAAAATAAAATTTAAAAAGAGTTATAGGAACAGTAATATAAGGGTTAAAAAGAGTTCTATGCTTTGTTGATACAGGATACCATTTTATTTTATTTATATATGTATCTATATATATATATAGATATCTGCAAGGTAGCAAAGAATAGCTGTACACCTTGACACGGCAAAGATCCAGTGTAAAAAGGTGCTTCACTAGTTTGTTTTTCCAAAAAAGCTTGAATATAATTTTATAGCTATTAAAAACACATATGCAACATAATTCATTACACTCAATACAGCTTTAGTATAAAACTTATAATTTATGAGGTGATGTTAATAGCATAAATTAATATACCATTTCTCTTAAAATCTACAATAAGTATTCTGAAAGCTCATTGGGGAAGGGAATCTTTAAATAAAAAGTTTAAAGCTGAGCGTGATGAAACAGATTCTGTATGTTGAACTTGAGATGAGAGCCCCGAGAAGAGAAAGAGTCCCTAAGCCAGACACTGTGGACTATAAAACTGAACAGAGATTCTCCTTCTTGCGCTCTCACTTAGGTGACGCTCTACCTTAAATTATTATTTACTTTTAAAACTATTTTTTTTTTTTTTGTTAACTGCCCTTATTTCCACAAGGAATCCCTGAGACATACCCAAAACTGTACAGTGAAGGTCATCACTGTTCAGAGAAACTGGTTCAACCCCTTCTAGTAGGATGTAGCTATTTTGCATGAGAATTGAACTGTCCATCACTTCAGAATGAATCTATTTGCACCGGAACCAACTGCACTGTTCAAGCCGCAGGTTAGAGAGTCATTTCAGGATAAATAGTCCACTCCAAGGTAGAAGCCAATGCTATCTCCATTAGCTACATCAGAGGAATCTGCACCAAAGTTAAAGTTTTCCAGAGGATATCTGGGAACGCTACCTATCCAGAGTTCACCTCCACGGGCACCAGCTGACACTGACAGAAAGCAGGTAAAACATTAGCATTACTGGACCAAGTTCAACCTGCATATCCGGTCAATATGCGGGTAACTCTGGACATCTCACTGTGTGTGTGTTTGGGGGACTAGCAAGGGGAAGGAGTAGGAAGAATGCATTTTTCCACATCGGTTAAGTATGGTTTTAAGGTCAAAAGCCCAAGTTTCATCCTGTTCGCTTCTAGACTGAATTCTATGAACCAGAGTAGACTGAAGAGGTGCCAACACGTACTTCAAGGAGACACAAAGTCTTCTCCAACTATTGCTGTAAATCTATGGTCAAGCTCACTTTCTCCTTTCATGCTTCCACTACGTTACCTTATTCCATGGTAGCCAGGGGTGGAGTATGTGAAAGCAGAATAAAACAGGGGAAAGCAAAGAACCCAACAACCATGAGAAGTAGCACAACTGCAAAGGGAAAAGCTCCCAAAACAGTCACTGTTGTTTGTTTTTTTTTAAAAAAGGCTGAAGACATGAGTGAGAAAATTGTTCTAAGACATATCTTTTGTAACTATTTCTCCTCCACCAAACTTTCCTTTCCCAACAACAGTGCTTTTGTCTAGTTTTAAAGACAAAACCAAATCTTTACCTGATAGAGCTAAGGTCTCTCATAAGCAGACCTCTCCTAAAGTCCAAGTCTAAATTTAGTAAACACAAATGTAGATTTTTCCACCAACCCTCCTTACTTTTATTTGGGCTTGCAGGCATTAAAAAGAATAATTTAAAATTTAATTTGTGACTTTCTACTGATGCACTTCTCAAAAGAAAAGGAACCTCTGAGACGGTAAACTCTTGCTAGAAATGCTTGCACATTCACTGCTAGTGTGTGCACTCCCATGATCAACATTGTACCCTCAGCATCTAGTTCATGATGTATTAGGATGCTGTGGGACATCATCTTACTCACTGATCTGAGAAATACTTTGATCTATTGCACTGTCATTCTAGCATCCAAAATATATGTTATGAATTTCAGGAATCTCTCTTCATTTTCGTTTTACAGTCAGATTTGCTCAGGATCATGGAAGACTTACCAATTGTCATTACTAACACTGGAAAAGTATCTGAGAACGGGAGAATAAAAGAAAGAATTATAAAGAATGTAGAAAGGAAATAAAGGAAGTACGAGAAGCAACCCACAACACCCTATCATTAAATGTCACCCAAAAGATCAGAAAGACCTTGTGACCAGAAGATCAGAAAGACCTAAAGACATTAGCCCAAAACTATTCCTTCAGTTAGTATTTCCACCACCACTGGACCCTGCAAGAGGCCTGCACAGGAGACTCTTTCATACGTATTGGTGAAAATACAAAAGCAAAAGGAAACATTCCACCAGGAAAGCTGCCCAGAACACACATAAACCCCTCACTGCAGGTAAGCTTGCTATTGTTTGTCTGCTGAAAGCACCTCCTGCCATTGTTCCTGTGCCCTCCAAGTCCTGAAAGATTCATCTGCAAGTAGCTGGCTCTTCTAAAAATTTTTCCCTCCTCCCTGCTCAAAGGCTTATGCGGTTGGAGAATTCACCGGTGTACTTAGCTTGCTGCAGCACACAGACAGGGAAAAATGCCCCTGGAGCCCTGCCGATGCCTACCAGGGAATGCAGCAGCCATGACGCTGCAGGAGCTCAGGGAGGAGCTGGAGTTCAGAAGCAGACTGACAACATGGGCCAGCTTGTCGGGCAAGACACTTGTCCACTGTTTATTGTGCTCCTTCATTAGATTCTTCTTTCCTGGCAAGCAGATTCAATCCCAGACTGTATTTAGACGTGGTTACAGCAAAATGTGCTTCAAACTGAAATTGGCTACTGGTTTGCAGGTTCAATCCTAGACCCTTTGCCTTGGCCGTGCCCCTGAAGCCAGCGGCATCACACAGTGCCTAACAGCTCACAACGGAAATTATCAATTTTTCAACTAATACCCATCCCATCCCTCTCTAAAAAAAACCAAACCTAAAACCCCCCAAAAAGCACCATTTCCCTTGGCTTCTCTTTGCTATTATGGATGACTCCCCATTGACTTTTTTTCCCTTGCATTTGTACTTCCACTACCATCTCTGATTTTTGCCTAGCAGGTGATAAGCTTCTTGGGGCCTTGCAATGCTTTCCAAACGAGAACTGCAAACCCTTGTTTCACTAACCTGCTGAATGAAGTGGGAAATCTAGCGCTGTTGCCATATTCTCCACAGTGCCTGAGGCTGACCTGCAACTGTGCTACCTCTCAGTGTTACCAATTTAAAGCCTTTATGCCCAACCACAGAGAGAAGCATGCTACTAACGAGATGGGAACTAAGCAAGAACTCTGAGGAACTGGAGGCAGGAGGAGACAAAACGATGCATCTTTTCCATCTTCTTGCATCATACACACATCTTCTTGTATCACAGTAATTATGAGGCCAAAGAACAAATCCACTTTGAGGTATGGCATATGGCTCCCCTCAAAGTTGGCGTAAAGTCTTCCTAAGTGAAACGAAACATCAAAGCGTGTCTAACACAATGCCTTACACACCAGGCCAGCACAACGCCACTCCTGATGAGCCTCTATACACTGTCAAAGTTCATCTTACGTTACGTAATTTTGTACAAAGACTAATTGAGGTGCTATTATTACGAAAAATGATGTTACTGGTATTTTATTCTAATTTTTTTTCCAATTCTTTAAAACTCAAATCTTATGTAAAGAAATTAACTATTAGGTTCAACTAGCTTTATTCCATTTGTTAACAGGCAAAGGGCACGGCAGGTATCGACCACTTCAAATCAATGGACTGAAATTGCTACACTGGCTCCTTGGTGAAAGGGTGATTAGAGTCCTAACTGCTATACGAGGAGATGATACTCAAAAACCTTTGTGAGAGAGCATAGATTCTACTCAGGAACCACATAAATAACAGCCTTGAGGACTACTTTAACCAGACCTGCAGTATTTCCCAGAGGAAGAGCTGTGAAACATCTCTGGCTGCACATATCTCTCAGATTGGATCTCTCGCATCCAACAGTAAGACACTGATTCACTGAAGTCAACAGGTTGTGTGGGTGTAGAAGCCCACCTGGAATGATCCACCTTGTAAAGCTAAGATCAAGACCCGTAACTGCTTGGTAGGCTGTAACCATGAAATCAGTGGCAGTGAAAAAACAGGAGGTGAACCAGGAAAAGGCAAGAGTGGTGGCCCATTTCAGAACTCTGTGTCAACCAGGATAGAGGGATTCCTACTTCAAATGTATACAAACTGAAGTTTATTTTTAAAAGTGCAGCTTTATTGCAAACTTAGTTTGCTCATTGAAAAATGTTATGTTTTCACTTTTCAGGAAAGAGTCATGAAGGGATATACAAAAATTGATGTCTAAGTGAGGGAAGAGAGTTGATATCCTAGGCTGCCTTAATGCAGGAATGCAGGTACATAACGGCCATTGATTTCAAATGGGAATTATGGAACTGCACAGCTTTAACAGCTTTTGAAATTCCCTGTCTAAATCAATGCTCAGATTAGGAGCTGGGTTCTGTTCTGAGTTAGACCAGCACAAACTCACAGCGACCTTAGACCAAAGAGCTCCTCTGTAATTTATACCAACACAACCAAGCACAACTTGGCTCTCAGTTCCTCTCCTCCCTTCCCTCCCAGCATTTGCTAAGAAAGAGAAATGTGATATGGGGCAAATATACTCTGCACTAGCCGCAGCATCATTAAAAAGTTTGATGGGCACAAGAATGATTTCAAGACCAAAGCCCTGAAACCAATTTATAGAAATTAACATCCTCTAAAATGACATGAATACACAAGCAGATTAAAGAATTAACCATTTGGTATTCTAGTTCTCCACTCTTTTTCAGCCAATCATCCGAACACATTGAAGAAGGTATACGGACACAACAAAAATCATTTGCAAATCGAACAGTTGTCTCCTCAACAAAGTATGGGGAACATAATACAAAAATAAATAAATGCCTCGTCAGATTTGCCTCATTTCACAATACCACTGGGCATTCCTCAATCAGCAGGACAATCACAAGCAGGATTTCATAGGCTTCAATTCAACTTTTTACATGATTTAAAAACATTTAAATGTTACAAACATATTTAAATCACCACTTAAAATATTCGGCTTATATTATTAAGATCTATTTTACCAAATATGAAATAAGGACTTCATAACAACAGAAGCATGAAAATCATTTGTTTCCTCCACCCACATACACTTGCAATTTCAGAAAAGGACATATGTATCATCCATACTCCTTTGTATTTAAGGAGGACAAATCTTTCAAGAAAAGAGGGATAGTATGATTGCTATGATAGTAATAAGACACAAGACCTATCCCGTTTAAATTCTGTTCCGTAGCAAGATGGAAGGAGAGGTTTGGGTCAGAGGTTTTGGTGTGGGCCTGACTGCTAACAAAATTAATTTCTATAGCAACTGAACTTTGTTCAATGATCCCTTGGTCAAACAATTTATTAGGCCTCCTTATTACATGTGCTTGGTATCTCTGAATTTCCTGAATTACACTAGAATAGATGCAGGTAAGATGTTTTACTGTAAGGTAGAATGAAATCTGTCTTTTACAGTAAGAGACTGAAATGTGGGACTTTCTATTCTCTCATCTGCATCTCAGAAACAAACCAAGAAGAGTACAGACTTATTATGTTAAGTAGGAGTTACTTTTACAGTCAAAGTCAGAATACAGTAGCAAGTTTGAGCCCTATGAAGTCACAAGCAAATTCTGCTTTTCCCTTCCTGATAAAGAGATGCAAGTAAACACCTCAGAATTTCTGCTGCTGTTATCTCTAGGATTAAAAAAAAAAAAAAATTAAATTAAAAAAAAAATCTAAAAGCTAGCAGACTCCTTTCTTTAAGAACTGAAATACTACCAGAGTCTAAATACTATCTTTAGCAGGTGGGCACTAAAAGCAAAACTGTCCTGCAGACAGAAGGATGTGATTTCTCTTTTGGTTAGCCATGACTGCTGATAGGTACCTGCTAGTTTCTTACATACATTCAGTTTCCCACACAAAGCATCAAACCCTACAAGTGTTGAAAAAACTATATGGCTCCCAGGGGGGAAAAAACTATCCAAGAAAGTCTCAGTAGCTAGACATAATTTGAGAAATGCATCCATTTGAAATTTACCAAAGGGTCTGACCTAGATTTGTGTGGATGGGCAGAATACCAAACAAATTCTTCCAGTTTCAGCTGCGAAATACCTGTCAGCCTGTCAGGCAAGGAGTTCTGGACAAAACCACACTTGAAAAGGCAAATCATCAACGCTACAAGGCCACAGTAATTCAGCAACAGAGGGAATTTCTGCACAGGGATCTTCACTAATTCATGATCTATTTCAATCCTTCTGTTTTCTTTCTTTTTTCCCCTGGGCTAACTTTGTATCAGCCTTCAGATTTCTGGGCAACCAGTCAACTGATCCCCTTGCTGCTCAATGAATTAAAAATCATCATCATAAAAAAACAAAAATCAGCATGCAGTAAGAACAGTGACCAGTTCTGGAAGGGGACAACTCCCACTTCTTCACCAAAAGAAGAAAAGGAACTGCTGCTCCCTGCACCCCAAACACACGCACACAGAGATCAAGAGACTATTTTAAGAAACTGCCAAACTCATCCTTGAACCATGATCTTGATTTAGGACTTCAGTGCACCATTCTCAAATCAATGCGTGCAGCCAAGTTTTCCATGCCAGATGCTACCTCTGGAAAAAAAGTAAATAATAATAATAATAATAAAAAAATAAAAATCAAGAGACTTCTGCCCACTGGAAAACTTTCTACCAGATGCTAATGGGATGGCAAGCACTGATCCAAACCCTAGGAAACAGTAACATGCATCAGTAATCTGAGGTATCTTCCCATTTCTAGGTCTTACTGCTAAGATCAATTACATCCAGTAACTGTGCTGTATCCTTAAGGAATTATTGGGGAACGCTGAACCTGCCTGCAATAAATGAGCACCGGTGCGTAACAAGCACATGTGAACGCTACAGCAAGGTTCACAGAGGGCTAACCCTGGTCAGTACTGAAGCAGGGGTTTTCTTCTGAACCCCTTTATTAAAAAAAAAGGGAAGGAAGGACAGGAAAAAAAATAAAGAAAAAGGAAAAAAGGAAAGATAGAAAACACAGGTCCCCCATCTACCTGCACAGAGCCAGGCAGACAAGCTCAGCTGGAGGTGGTGAAGGGCGCAGATGCGTTATTGGTACTGGTAGCGGTGGCACCGGTCACTGCGAAGCCCGTGGGAGGAGCTATGGAGCTGTGGCTGGGCTGCAGGTCCTTGGGGATGCCACTGTGGGAGCTCAGCTGGTGCCCGAAGGCTGCGCTGAACTGAGGGAGCTGTTGTTTAGGGGAGGTGGAGGCCATGAGTTCAGCGGAGGCAGGACCCATGCCACTAAAACTGGTCTGCGGTAACCCCGGAAGCACACTGGAGCTGTTGGGGGTCACAGTGGCGAAGGCAGGCTGTGTGGTCTCTGAGTGCGAGGTGGTAGGTGGTGTGGACAGGGACGTGGACAGGAGGTGTCCATCTGCACCAAGAAGGTTGCTAAACGGAGAGGGGTCCCCAAGATTGACAGGAAGATTTCCCCAGTGAGTTCTGGGGTTGACCACCCCACTAAGTGGCACATCCAGCTGAGTTGGGAGCAAGTGCTGTGCCATCATGGGCATCTCTGCTGAGAAGGTAGCTGCCAAGTTATCACCAGAAAAGGATGTGGTGTGAGGGGATGTGATATGATCACTGTAGGGAGACGGCACATGCTCACTATCATAATGGCTTCCATGGGGTGAGGAGTGTGAATGGTCACTGCTGTATTGCTGTCGTGAGGTGATCAGGTCATCTGCCTTGCTCAGCAGCTGGGCAGGGTGGGGCCTCTGGGAGGCATGGCTGCCATCATGAAGTCCATGAAACTGTCCTGGGAAGGCTCTCTCCCCAAGGCCACTCTGGCTTATCAGAGTGGCAGAAGTAAGGCCGACGTTGGCTGGGGCTGAGAATTGCCCCTGGATCTGCCCTGCCAGGGGCGTAGGTGGGTTGGACAAGGTAGCAGAACGGAGCAAGTTCTCATCCAGCTCCAGACCGGAGAAATTATCATGTACTATACGCCCATTCAACAGCTCCCCCAGATCCGTGTTAACCTCTCGACTCAAAGACTGCATTCCTGGAGCTCCAGCACCTGTAGAGAACACCCCTATCCCTCTATCTGACAGCTCCTGAACTGGCACACCATCTGTCTGTGTAAGTACTCCAATGGTACTCAGGCACTCAAGAGAAGTTACAGCCTGTAGGGCCCGTTCCAGTTCTTCAGCCTCTTCTGTAGTCGGAAGGAGATCTCCATTTTTACCTGCAGAAACAGGGACACCAGAAGTTAGTGTGCTCCTCTCAGGTGAGCCTGGCACCGGCACTTTAAGGATGCAGATGTACAGATAGTTTGGTACAGAGCTGCACTGTACAATAACCTTCCAGAACGGCTTGCAATACACAGAGAATTTCATAATTTCATTCAGTGTTCACTAGGTAAGCAAGGGAAGAAAAATGAGAGATTACGCCTTCCTCTTCAATGGATCTCCCTCTCTCTGCCCTCCTCTTCCACATACTACAATACAAGATG
Organism: Numenius arquata; assembly: GCF_964106895.1. Taxonomy (NCBI): domain Eukaryota; kingdom Metazoa; phylum Chordata; class Aves; order Charadriiformes; family Scolopacidae; genus Numenius; species Numenius arquata. The sequence continues at coordinate 29,400,725 of NC_133578.1, forward strand.
CCTCCCAAACTTACTAGACCTAAAATAAAAATGCTTAAGTAAGATTTTCTGCAATGCTGCAATAACAGAAATATTCCATAAACTCCCTTCTACTTACCACATTACAGCCTGGACCTAAAATTTTTACAGTCAGTGTAATTTAGCTTAATTTCAACTCGAACAGTCTGATGTCACGACATATCAGAAAATGACCAAAGAAATCACATACTGCAACTCTGGGCTGTTCTGATTTCTTTGTTATATGTGATAGATACAAAGCTTTAGAATCCAGAAATTCAGGCACAGTTCTGATCAAAAGCTAGTTTCAAAAATGTATTTAAAGATTTTATTCTCACTCTCTTATCAAAAGCCAACATTGACTGTGAATCCAGCCCCACTCAATGGCAGAAAGATGCCATTACTGAGAACACGCTTGATTAAACTGCAACACTGACAGGCAGTAAAAATGTAAAATGAATTATTAAAATACTAAACCAATTAGGATTTTCAGAGCAGTAATTATAAGAGCAAGCAGAGAACTACACACACGAGTCTTCTAAAGTCTGCTTTACTTCAGAGCTCACAAACAACTGAGCAAATGCACACTTCCTTGTTTAGAATTTATTACCTCTGTAGGAAAGCAAGCAACCCCTCAAAATGCATTCTAGAAACACTCACTTCAGTTCACTGACTGTGTTCATGTTAGCATAAAATAAAATAAAATAAAATGGTACCTTCAAAGAAATCAAAATCTTGCAAGTCATCGGGCAGCCGCGGCAGAACATCAGAGAAGTCCTCCTGATTTAATTCCAAGTCATGTGGAATGTCTGTGATTTCATTGGCGATATCATCAGGCAGCTCATCGGCACTCAGCTCTGGTGTGGAGGGGCTCCTGGACAAAAAGTACCATTAGTTCCCAGTGTCCAACTCGGATTCCTCCAAATGACAACTACAAACACATATCCACCTATAATGTGTGTTTCCATCTCCCCCCTCATCACCTAGGAAATAAATGCTTTTAGGATGTTTCTTTAGGAGGCTTACACTTAGGCTGTTGATTCAATACATAAGATGGGGCATCAGGAACAAGACATTTTATCCATCAAACTCAATAACTGCTCAAATCTAAAATGACCTGCTCAAGTTTTTTTTCAACAGTCACATGGAGATGCATTTTCTAGCCCCACTCCAGATGCTGATGAGCACAGCAACTCCACACCTTTCTACAGTGCTCATTGATAACGTTCAAACTAGCAGTGAGCAAACTGGGGCAGGGCTACTACTGACCGTATGTGGGGCATCTCTACTGGCAGTGAGACACTGGCAGGCATGGTGAGGTTCCCTTGGGGCACTGCAGGAGGAATGGGTTTCTGGGGCCGGCGTGGGCCTCGCCTTCTCTTCTTCTTGTGTTTTTTGGTAAGTGCAGGTGGCTTCGTTTTTTTCCTGGGTTTCCTCTGCTGCTGGTGCTGAACTTTACGGGAACTGTCCCCTCTCAAGAAATTGTCCTTTGGGAATAAGAAAATAGCAATGGGACCATATTAAGAACAAGTATTACTTTCCTTGCTTTTTTTCCTGGTCATTCCGCAGACATTCACATGTAATGCAAGAGAGACTGCTAACTTACACCCAGGCAAGGTTATGAAAATTAAGCTGTTTCCTTCCTCATTGACCCCAATAGCAAAAATACATAGACCAAATTATGAGGTATGCTTAATAGGAGACTGTGCAGTGTCACTTTAAAAATCATCATAGCAAACCCTAACTAAATCAGTGCAAGACCATATCCTTTGGCAACATTCCTGTAAGTATTAAAGAAAGAAAACTGTTGTGAAGTGGTGATAATGGGGATAGCGTGCAGCAGCTGAACCCAGCATCCTCAAGTGCCCACTGCCATAAAAGAATGACAACTCTGAGAAAACGGAATTAATACTGTAGGTCTAGGGTAAGGATGTGGGTAAACAACTAAGGCCTCATTGCTTTTGAAGAGCAATCATCAAACAATTAAAAAATAAATCAAACCATCATCAGTTTTCAGTTGCCATCATACTGAGAATGACAGATGATTGTATAAGCTACAGAAGTAAACCTTGAGACACACACTGAAGATTGCTTGGGAGAGGGGGAAAATCCCATACAAATCTCTGTAGCGCAGACCCTCACATTTTAATCCAGGAAACTCCATAATTCACAAGTATTGGAAAGGCTGGAGAAAAACAGTAACAATAAACCCACAACAACCCAACAACAGAACAACAACAAAAAAAATGCAGTTTTACGCCTAATGCCTTTAAGGAGGGCAAGACAAAAGTGGGTTTGTGAATTATCCTAGAAGTTTTGTTCTGGAAGATGGAAGGCATAAAGGAGAGCAGAGGACATTATCTTAATTTTTGCATTCTCTCAACTTGTAGTAGGCCACTGCTTTTCCTCTGGGATCCACAGATCCCTGAAGGACGTTAAAGATAAATTCTAATAGTCATCAAAAGGTAAATAAAGTAGCAAAACCATTATTTGTATGCTTGTAACTGCTATCTACACTTCCTCTAGAAAATATTTTGGGCCCCACGCACTGAGACTGTTTGAGATGCAGTGTTCTTACCATACCACACACATACTATATTTAGATGCAAGGACCAGGAGTTACCCCAAATAAAATGACCACAGGATCTCTCACAAAGATTTTCTCTTTCTTGATTCAAGAGAGCAACCAAATTTCTTCCAGTGAAGGAAATTCTCATGCACCCTTTACTGTATCCTCAAAATTATGTAAAAGATTTTCACAACATACTTTATATAATTCAGAATGTTTGGCATGTTTTACCCTCTTAAGAAAAATAAAAGGAAACAAGCTCTTAAATTTGTAAACTTGCTAGTTGTCAAGCAAGAGTTCATAGAAAGACTAGCATTAAAACTCCTGATCATCTCAATACACAAATAATTACAGTTTGGGGTTTGTACTTACCATTTTTTTGGCATGTTCTTCACACAGAGGTGTCTGATGTGTAATGTCAAAAACTGGCACAGAGCACTGTTGACCATCTGCAAACTTGGCTGTGCAACTTGAGAAGAGCTGCTGAGAACGGTTCAATAAGATATCTGTACATTTCTGCATCAGGAATAACACACAAAACAATGATGGAGGAACGCCCTTTGATTTATCAATCTGATGAAGATCAGAGCCTTCAACACTATCTGTCCACAGATGCTATTTTTAATGAGTACCTCAACTTTCTTATTCAAGTTCAAAGCTAAGTAAGGCTTAAACCCAACTTTTAAAGTCAAAAACGGCATTCATGCAGAATCTCTAATGACTTTATTATATATTGAGATAGTTTTATGGAAGCAGCCATTTCACTAATGAGTTCTTAGCAAAAAGAAGCCTTTTCCTGGAGTCTTAATCAATAGATCAATAGTAGCAGTTGGAACAATGTAGTCAACAGGACTATTTCCTTACAGACTAATGACAATCCATACTGAAACATTAAAGAAAGAGTATTTCTTAATTCAATCTTTTAAGGTACATTCTTGGCATTTATCTTTAGAGCACAAAGAAGTTTCAAGATCCTTCCTGCTCCTCTGAAAAAAAGATGTGCAATCAGACAGAAAGGTCAAGTAAATCCAAACGTAAGCTTGCTGAGATTTCCTTCAGAAAAATCCCCTGCAGGAGTGAAAATGTTTCCAGACTTAGGGCAAATCAAACAGATATTTCATTGTGTTTTTTCAAACATTAGAAGCACTCCCATCTTGAACAGTTCTCAGACCTCAACATCACGATGTATGTTCAGAAAATGTTAAAACACAAAAGAAAGGACAAAGGAAATAGAAAACCTGCAGAACAGTCCACATGACAGACTTGGACAGATGGGTCAGAACCAAGATTCTGCTCGTTTTAGGAGAGACTGTTTCCATTGAGAAGAAAGTGCAGAGGGCACAAATGCAAAATCACTGGTCTTGAGTTCACCGCTCTATGAGCGCCAACAAGCAACTCAAACTTTAAAAAAATAGAAGAAAACCAGAATCATGAGGCAAATCCCAAACTCATCCGCACACCACAGTAGTCTCTCATAGAGAGGTTTTGAACTGGTCTGCAGACTACTTTTAAGGGGCCTGCAAAAATAAACCAAGAAAAATAAGGCACCTGCAAACCAAAAATATTGAAAAGGTGCTGCAGTCTGATAGCAACTGGAACACATAAGCTCTAGCCACTTAAAATACCAAAACCAAAACCTCCAACAAACGGAGTCACTCCAACAAAAGTGCCAACAATTCTTCAGCTAAAAACAAAAAAGACAAAGTCTGCAGAATTCTTAAGTATTCTATGTCAGAAGTCTGCCTGTTTATGGCCTTCAGAATCAAACCTCAAACCTAATGTGCTCCTTCCTTTCTGCGACCTTCATGCATTTACTCTTAAAATCCTTTTCAGGCTTTGCTTGAAATCCCCAGCACTGGGAATTCTTCCTCATCTAGAATTTGGATCCTGTGACTCCTTCTATTCTGCTTCTTTAAACAATGCAAAGTGTCAGATTTCCATCTTTCTAGTTAGTGTAAGCCATCTTTTTACACTATGGGTAAAAACTTGTTCCCATAAAACCTTCATAGGTGGTTAGTCTATTGGAACCTACCAAGAACTGTATGAAAGCCCTGAGGCTGAAAGTCATGTGGTTTCTACCAAGTCATTGGTGAAAAATAATCATTTTTGCAAAGGCTTCTTGCACCCACTAAATACAGCTTACAAAGCAAACCAATATGACTGTGATACCAGTGGCAAACTACTAATCTTCATGGTCTACAGACTCAAATAACACAGACAAATTAAAAAGTAAAGTAGTTGACGATACCCTAACAAATAGGTATTTCTTTGTGAAAACATATTTGTCAATGCAAAAAATCTAACAAACAAGCAAAAACCCCTAAAACAGAACAGCTTCCATGCCTGAATGCAAGTCCCAAACAGAGCTAAGAGGATACGCTGAAAACAATGCCTGGTGAATGGAAGGGCCTTGTTAGTGCACTGTTCTCCCTTTGAAGTCCCACTACAGGTTGTTGGTTCTGCATCTCTCTGCCTCGCTTGGCTTGTGCTGAAAAAACAAAACAAAACAAAACATAAAAGAGTTTAGAAACAAAACCCCAGTCTCGGGTGGTTACCTACACACATCTCTTGCACTGAATGCGGCACAGTGGATGAAAAATAACACACGTGTGTGTGTCATGATCCAGATGGGTGCACACTACTGCCACACTCTACACGGGGATACAGAATAGATGTCAATGACAGGTGAAGGTGTGACTGAAGTAACAGGATTATCGTTTATTTCACTGGGCTTAATTGTAATGAGAGGTGCTGTGTGCTACTACCATGTAAATATTACAACACGCTGCAACAGAGCCAAGGACAGCAGTAGGTGAGTGTCAACACAGGTGACCCTTAAAATGAAGTCAGTCTTTAGAATACAATGTATTGGGCACATCTACATGGGCAGTCAAACGCACTTCCAAGCCTGTTCATAAATCAAAACATGCCGAGCATCCCCAGAGCTTACATGCAAGCATGTGCTCAGACAAACTTAGACTGAGCTCTGGAGTGGCAGAGCCTGAGCGTGCTCAACATGGGTAAAAGCTCTCCATCAACGTGCTACAGCCCAATCCACCAGCAGGTGCCCGGAGCCAAGTGCTTCCTCAGCACAGCCTCAATGTTTTGAGCCTGAGCTGCAAGCAGACCAGGCAGCAGTGTGGATGAGTACTGCAAGCATTACACAGCTCGCTCGGTGTCAGGCTGCTCTCGAGGCATTTATCACCTTCATGTAGATAAAGCTGGCGATTCCAGGGCCACTCTACACGTTGTTTTCTAGGTTGACAAAAGGCTGGCTGTAGCCTGACTGTTTTCCTTCAGCCATTTCTGTCATCAACTGCACTTTGACTGAGCAAAGTTTTAGTTAGCAATATCACTCCTGTGAAAAATTTCTAACTGAAAAGACTCTGTGGTTACCTATATTAACCAGAGCAGCGATGACAGGCGTACCTGGCTCTGCCAGTCTACCAAAACAACACAATCTTTTTTCGCGTAATAAAGGCAAGTGTAATGAAAAAAATTAGCAAGAGCTTGACAGTTCTGGCAAGGTTTTGCTGAGACATTTACCCAGTTCTGTAAACTGCTAATGTACATTACACTTCTGAGCAGCTCTTCAGCATCATTTCCTCAACAATAAACCCTTCAACTGTCATGAACCACAGCCCACTGTTCAGAAACAAAAGCATCCCATAGTCCAGAATATATGCTTAATACCCTACTCCAGCCTGCCTCTCATGTTAGTCCCCCCTACCCCCAGTCACACATCCTGTAAAACTAAACCACAACTGCAAAAGGATGGTGCTGATACCCCAGACATAACGCCAGGGTTCAGACTTACTCTGTTTCTGCACAAATATGAATCAACCAATTCTCAGTATGCTGAGAGCTGGAGGGATGTTGACATTATCCAGAAAGAATTCCCACTGAAGGTAACCTTCAGAGTTGTTAGAAGATATTTATTTTGTTGCCAAGTTTCATTTAATGTTAGATTGAGTTAAATCTAACAAAAAGCACAAGCTTAAGTTTGATTTGCTGGGAAGAAAATTAAGAGGAAAGAGACTTTCAAAAAAAGCTGTCTGAAAAACGAAATCTGAATTGAAGGAGTGAACTAAAGACCAGACGGCACACCTTCTAAAGAACTGGGCTTAAGTAAAGTACCAGATATTTGAAGGCAGTCAAAATACATAGATTAATTAATAAGCATAAATTTTAGCAGGCCACTAACTTCTTTTGTGACATTTAAGAAATTGGGCCCAGATACTGCTGAACAAACAATCCACATTTTAAAACACAAAGCTGGAGAATGCTTGTCTTCACGGCAAACACTGTATGCCGTGTTTACTCTACTCCACTGAGTAGAACAGGCATTTATGTGTCATGGTTTTTCGTCCTTGTGCATGCCTACCAGTTCCAGAGTTCAGCACTTCAGCTGATGGATACTCTGCCCATCTCCACCCTGTCTAGACCCCAGGTTACTGCAGTCACAGGGGAAGGCTAACCTGGTATGAGCACACGTAGCTCTTCGGAGTTCTTGTATCAGTTGCCCAGCACGCTCCGGCTCTCTGCTGGCCGCCTGCAGCAAGGCTTTCCGGAGTGTATGCCGGCATTTCTTCTGACGAGATTCTGCCCGCTCCAGGCGGCAGAGGTGCTTGTATTTCTGCTGAAAGTAAGTGCAAAGTCTGGTCACCCTGGAACTCCTGTCATCTGCATTGTCATCATCGGACCTGAAGAAGGGAAAATAAAAACAAATGGGCTTTAAGTAAATTTTTTTTTTTCCAAGGAAAACAATTTGTCATTTTAATAGAATTTTTAAGTTGGCATCCATCTTCTAGCCCCACAAACATCCAAAGGCTGAAATCAGGCAGGGATGCTGGTGAAATGGTAAGTGCAGGATCTCTTTGGAATTCTAAAGGTACTTACCCTTCTTAGTATGTCATTATTAGAGATTACATCAATTTATCATCCATTCTGACACATTTAAATGTCTGGAGCCTGCTGTTCAAAAACAATCTATACTGTTAACCTTTATTTACTGTAAATGTCTCAGCAAATGAGACAAACTCTTAAATCAAAGCACAATTAATGGAGAAGACAGGGGTGGGGAACTATGTTGTGGAAATTTATTGAAGAAAGGTCATGCTCGAGAAGATGGTCAAATTCTAACAAGTACCAAAACTGCTGACCTTTTCCAATTCCTCTTACTCTGCCAGGTGGTGTTTCCTTCCTAAACCAAAATGCGCACTCACACAGCTAGCAGTTGATACTGCTTTCCGCTTGCTGCAGAGTTAAAGTTGAGTTACAGTACAGCCATGGAGAAAAATTCACATTTAAGCCCAAGGGCACTGAAGGAAAAAAATCAGATCAGGGCTAAGCAATGACCAGATGAAGGACTGACCCAATTCTTTGTTTGCTTAAGAAAGTTTTTTCCCATTTATCTTGACTTTCTGAATGTCCAGGCACATATCAACAAGACCATCAAACCATGTCAACACATTCAGTTAAATAAAGTAAAAATCATGAGGCATAATAAAATCATCGCTGGGACTTGTTAAAACAACAAGGTTCATGAAGCTACCCAGACGTCCTCCACAAGCACTAGTTTGCAGAATTATTTTTTTTTTGTTCGTGGAGCAACAAAGAGCGCGCACTGAATCTAAGCAAAGCAGACTTTGTTCAGTTTTTCCTTTAAGCTTTTCCTTATAGAACAGAGAAACTTTTTGCTAACTTTTCTACCTGTAAAACAAAGGAAGGGCAGGGGAAGAAAAAAGTCCAAACAAATGAAGCAAATCAAAAGCTCCCAAGGTTCAGACTGCAGAGCTTGGCCAGCAAGACCGAATGAGCTGACATCCAAACCTGCACACAGCAAAGTGGACCACAATTATCTGACGATAGAAGAGATGTGAAATACTGGCCATGATATTTACTAAATAAAGTAAGATCCAGAAATGCAGGCAGAATAGCTGTCCCTGAAAGACAGTATGACTAAGACCTACTTTCCTTTCTGGAAAATCTTATTCCATTTACACGCAGGCTAAATTTAAGAGATTGCATCTATCTCCACTAAGGCTGCCCACAAAACTCCACAGGAGCAAACACTGCCTTGACACAAATGCACTTCTTTTTTTAAAAAGTTTTATGTAAAATCAACCATACTATGTATTTTGTTTGTTAAAACAGATTACAGATTATTTTCTAGAAGCACAAATTACAAATAATTAACCTCTGCAATTAAATACTTAGCAGCACATACAACCTGTTAAAAATATTTAACATACATAATGTTTAAAATATTTTCATATTAAAAATGAAAAGAAAATACACTTTTAAGATCCATTAGAAAAGAATGTCTACTGGGAAAAACTAACTGTTTAGAAAAATTTAATTGTGTGCTATTTAATATGGATTTTCCTTTTCCCAATGAATTAATAGAAAACAGGAACACATGGATGGGATCAGTTAGATATAGGGAGGTCTAAGGTCTTAGATATTTCATTACTGCTCTGGGCCAAGATTTTCGAACAAAATTGCAGACATACTAATTTAATTTTAAATATGGTTACAAATTAACTTTAAGAAAAAACAGGAATATTCCTTAGGGGAAAGAAAGTGTTTCCTTTGGGTGGAAAGAGTGTTTTTAAATGCAAATGCCTCTATATTTGAGACTTTTTACTTCCCTCGCATTGAAACAGACAGAACAAAGTCATCACATGTTAAAATATTTTGTACTGCAGTTTATGAGATCATTTTAAAAAAGTAGATGAAGACTTACATAGAAGACATATAAAGAAATCATGCCTGCAATGGACAAGGACTTAATTTTGAGGAAAACAGTTTCTAAAAGCTTATTCAGAATTTTTTTTAATAATACTGTTTACAGTCCAGTAAGATTAACCAAAACATATTTATAAATTCAAAGAAACCTAAAAATATCACAATAATACCTCTTTTTTTTTTTTTTCCCCTTCTAGGCAAGTACTGAAACTGAAAGGTACTTGTATTGTTTTCCTTTCATAAACAAGTTTACCAACTTCTATTTAGTTTATTTTCTTAAGCTGCATATATAACTTCTGAAGTTCAACTGAATATGTGGCATTTCATTTTTTAAAAGATTTCTGAAAGTGCATGCAAACTACTTGATAATCCAAAATGCTTCTTCCCAATGTTTCCCTTTAAGATTCTCATGTGTAAACATCTGGGAATTACTGTCGAGTGTTCATGAAGAAAACAAAGGCAACACAAAGCAGCAGAAAGGAAGAGCAAAAGGCACCATCAGGGAACCAGGAGAACATGATCTCTGCTCTGAAACACACCAGCAACTGTACTTCAAAAACCCTCTGTAAGGAGGGATTTGAAGAACCTTCCTTTCTTCCTTTTAGTTCTTCAAGTTATTGGGAGTTATTAAAACCAACTTTGACAATAGTGTTGATATTTGCTCCTTTGAGTGAGCTGGTATGAGAAGGGACTCGAATCCTCATACTCCCTTTTCAAAATCGCTACTTGAAACGCTCACTTTTATCTATATTTCAGTGTAGGAAGTGAAAAACTACTTTGTTTTCAAGTCATTTGTTTTCCAGTACTTTCTAAACTACAAGATGCAGTAATCAAATTATCTGGGGGGGAGCTTCACTGATCTGCGTTGAGGGAACAGCCCCTGCTTTGCCTCCAAATCTCTGCTCCCACAAGGAATTCCTCCCACCCCAGCAGCCTTCCCTGCCAGCCGCCCTCCTTGCACTGTGGCTGGTGCCAACTCCTGCATGACTATTTGCCTCCAAGTGCTGCATCCTGGAACCCTGCGACCACAGGAACATGATTTTTCAAAATCAAAGGACAGAATAATAAAAGCAAACATTTGGCCTGTGTTTCCACAGATGACTGTAACAATATGAATTTTACAAATTAAAAGGCCAGAAGGCAAATGAACTCAAAAATGTATTACTGTTAAGACATTAATTTTAAGCCAATCTGGTGAATTTTTTAGAATTTAAGAGCAGCTAGGGTATCACACAAGAAGCTCAACAGAAAGTTAGAGGATACTCCCACAATCACACAACCAGAAATGCTGGGAAAAAGCTGTCCAGTAATGCAGAAATTAACTGATCGCTTTCTTTTACAGATCTGCTGTGAGAAGCATCCCTCCCACTGTCTTCCATAGAGTCAAATGGAAAAGGTCAGGATGGAGGTAGCTGGTGGAGAGTTATCCGTTTCACACAGGGACCGCAAGGTCAGACACAAATGAACAGGGAAAAAAATACCTTTAATTTTACTATGGAAAACAGTAAATAAATTCCCATAGGTTTAGATATGTCTTTTCAGCATTCAAGGTTTTGGAAACAATCTGCATTGGTATTCTGGTTAAAGCAACCTCCAAAATTCAGAGCCTTAACAAGTCATTGGCTGACTGAGTTAGGAGTCACCAGTGTACATCACCAGATCAGCAAGACAGAGTCATTTTGACAAATCAAATCACCTAAGAAATAGTCTGAACTGATTCATCTTCAGCAGCAGAGAGACCACATTGCAAAAGTATCGAAGTGAAACATTTCAGGTAATAAAAACCTCTGCAGAAGCTTGCAGAATAGGAATTAGAGTTTTAGAAGGCTGACATCAAGCATATTTACCAATGTTTATACATAAACAAAATTAGGAAAGTTGTTGAGGAGTTAACACTGGGCAAGCTGACAGAAGTACAAAAGCAGCCAGTACCATACAAAAATGTATCCATCATGATTAGTTAAGACAGTGTTTAATTCAAGTGCATAAAATGCTAGAATGGAACAGAAGATGTCAAGACAAGGTATTATTTTCCCTCACTATGTGAAAAGAGTAGGAAGAATCCAAAGGAAGTTAAGACAAATAGAAGACAAAATACAGAGAGATGACCTTTATAAGATGTCAAAAGATGGGGATCTATGAAAGAACCAGATCAAATGTCAAAGAGAGAACAGTGTAAGAGAATTTATTTAATAGATATATCTGCTTTGAAAATTATGTATGATTTAAAACCCTGAAAGTCTGTTCATGTTTTCCCAAGACAGTTTATTTAAAAGTTGCCTTTTAAGTTAAAACTGATGTTTGTGAAAGCTTACTCTCTCTCTGACTACTGATGCCCTAAAAAACAATGGTCATTCATAACAAAAAAAAGCCTTTCTTTTAAAAAACACTGCTACTAAGCTTTGATTCACTGAAGGTTCTCAGTACTTAGTATCCTCAATCTGTCCTGATGACAGAGATACAGCTTTGTTGCTCACCCTACAACTGGACTCAATGATCTCAAAGGTCTTTTCCAACCTGATGATTCTACAACATCTAAATGACTCTATGACAATCTTTAGAGATGGTAAGAAGTTCTGGTAAATTTCAGAATTTCCACGTAACAGCACAAAAATGTTTCATTAACATCAATAATCTAACTGGGATATTTAAAAATTATACAAACGGTAGAGAGTTGTAGTATCAAAAAGTCCAGTTGCATAGCGAAAGACAATCACATTATAGAAACTACTATCTAACTTTACTGAGACCCCAATTTCCTTTCGTTATCAATATGCTTCAGTTTCATTACAATAGCATGCTTGGGATGCTTTGCTTTAACTTTGCACCTGAAAATTCATATTAATAGACATTTATCATACCCTACTGTTAAGTTCAGATTTATGACTTAGCTGTATATGAAGAACACTGTAAGACTTTTTGCACTAGCAGCTAAAACCTGCTCTGCTTATCCCTTCAATCACATCACTTCCTTTCAATGCTCTCAATGAGAGAGATTTATTCAACAGTTAATTATGAAAAGAAATGCCACGTCCTTAAAAAAAAAAAAAAAAAAATAAAATCACATAAATAATCCTGGACAATTGCCATAATGATTAATGATTAAAATGTAGCAAATTTACAAAGTTATTCACAAATAGTAGGAGGGACAAGAAACCAATAGCAAATCCCTTCATCTGGTTCTCATTCAGGAAATACCTCTACTCAGCAAGGCACACAAGTTCATAAATAAAACCCACTAAACTTAAGCTTATTTGCCTAAATTTAATTAAGTTCTTTCCTGATGCATCCTTCTGATAGCAGACTGCACAAAGGTCTCTAAGCTAGGTGGAAAATGGGACAGAAGGTGACAAGCTGTTTCATAGCTCTTACAAACAAACGAGTTCAAACAATCCTTTGTTTCAGCAAAGCACTTGAACGAGTGCTTAGGTTCCACCGACTCCACTTGAAGAGAAGTCATTTACATGATTTATTCCATCAAGGCCAGCATGAATACTTAAGAATCATACTCACTCATGTCTCTCATAGCCGAGGGTTTCTCGGATAGACCACGCAACCTGGTAAGGGGAGGTTTGCTCTGAATCCTCCAACTCTTCTCCACTGTCTTCAGACCAATCCAGCCCTAAGGGAATTGAAAACATGAAAGCTGGATGAATAGTGTATCCACCCCATATAACTCTCTGAGCAACCCATGGCACAAAAGATAAATGTGTAGTATAGTCACGAGCATAATTAAGTTTGATTAAATTATATAACATTCGCAATTACACAGGAAAAGTTACTATAACTGCTCCATTACAGTGTACAAATAGCACGCGCTGATTTTATTCAAATCCTTACTGGCTTCTTTATTCATAAGCAGTGACAGAAGAATCAACAGCTTTCTTGCCCACAGAAAAATAACACAAGCTTTCATACCAAGCACATGGAATCTTCAGAGGAAAGGTAAGAGAGAAGTCCCTGCCATGAAGAACTGACTGCCTGGCAATTTTTAATACTATATGATCTAAATAGGCCACTTTCATTTCTGTTTATGCTCTGACCCCTGCTCTGTGCCAAGACACAGGGAGAATAGGAAAACCTTAAGACAGAGTGGCAGGGACAGAGACAGATACACAGCTACACAGGATGTTCCTCTGCTCAGTCTCTAATCGCCTGCCAAATGCATACATTAGCATGAAATGAGAGCTAAAGAGAGAGATGCAAATACTCCTGCACTTTTACTAAGCAGCATCCTTTCGCTTAATGATGATGCGGTAGGATCAACTTATTGTGTGCACCAGCAGCCTTAGTTTGCCAAGCTAAAGACAACTGTTGAACAGGACAGCCAGGGACAGAGTCCAATAAGTTCTCAGGTATAACGTTTTATCTGGAGCTTTATCTTTTGCAGTTTTTCCTTCTCTCTCTCTCACATGCAGTGGAATTCTTGCCAGTTCCTTGCAGCAGGTGGGATAAAATCCCATAGCTGCATTTACAAGCCAGCATTAATACTTTTTCACTTTCTTGTGTGCTCCTTGAAAATGCAGCAGCAGTTGGGGTAGAGTTAAGGAACACTTTATTTTTGCTAAAAATAAACTAAAACTAAATTACTACATCTGAGATTATTCTGAAGTCAGACGCTTTGAATTTGGGAAATGCATCAGTACTTGGTCACCTACTTTCAGAGTTAGACACACACACTTGGAATACAGTCATCAGGAGCGTCTCCATCGTTTATAAGCAGCACTTTAAGACAAACCAGAAATATCAGAAACCCTATTTTTCAGGAACTTCAGCATCCTGCAAATTCTATTATTGGTTCCTATTTTTAAGACATGCATTTGAACTAAATTAAGATATCTTACATTTGACAAAATGCCAGAATTATACTTTCAACTTAAATGTGTTTTTTTTAACTCTTTCCCTTTCCATAAAAGAATGAAAAACCAACTGTCCACAGTTGATACCACGTAACAAATTATTTATGCAAAGTTTAAAAATAAAATCAGAGGTTGCGTTGTTTTGCTTCTAATGGGCACTGCATAAATGAAGGAATATAATCTAATCCAGATTCAGCTATACTCACACTGAAGACTCCAGTTACATTAATATCTGATTACATACACATATGCAGGTACACATAAAACTGGCTGCATCTTTTTAAAGATTCTGTGCAGTCATCTCTAGTGCTACTCTATCATAAGAGAAATCCTGAAATTCTCTGAAATAGCATAAGTGGCCTTTAATATTAAGGCATATTATGAACAAATAGCATATATACTTTCCACTCTCACATAATTAGTATATGAATTCCATTACTTTGCCAAATATAAAATGTTCAGATTGCATATACATACAGTTATGCATCTGCATAACTGTACATTTATGGGTCTAATCAGTTTTTTTACTATGCCTGTTTTTCAGAAAAATATATTCTCTTCAGTGCATACACCACTTGAGACTGTAAAACATTAAACACAGAAAGTGATCTTCCTACAGCCTTTCAAAACGCAGGTCACTTTCTAAGCTATTGGGGTCTCTGACACTCAGAAGTGCCTCTGGAGTTGCCATTACTCAAAAGACCTGCATGATATGCAGGACCATCAAAGCGGTTTTCTGAAGAACAACGTCCTTTGGAGACATGCTATCGGATGCTAATTATCTTCTGAACAAATAGTCAAGCTATCCCATGAGTGCCAAAGGGCATATCTTAACAGCAAATTAAAAAAAGGTTAATTAAAATAGCAAAAATTACAGATGTTTGCAATTAAATAAGATGTTATATGAAGAACGTCCAAATTTATTTGAAGTCTTTCAGTTTGTTTTTTTTTTAAATGTCATAAATGGCATTCCTGCTCTAATATTACCCACTGACTTCTGTTTCCCTTTTCCCTGTCAGTATTTCACTTGTTAGAAAAGTACAATCTAAAACGAAGTGGAAAAGTAAGGTAACTTTGGAGGGTGAGAGAGGTAATGAGGACAGCTAGGTGTACCTAGGTCTGTATTCATAATTAGACAAATAAGCCACAAAGTCAGCTGCCCTTTTAAAGCTTTATAGAGCACTACTGCCATAGCAGCCAGTTGGATATATCTACTTACATTTTCACAAGCAGCAATTGATTATTACGGTTTCTAGATAATAAGTAAGGAAGAGACCATTCCTGCACTGGTATAAGGACAAGACTCCACCCCTCCAATTACCTTCTGTAATGGTGCTGCCTTCCTGCTGTAATCTTTTGCTTTTGTTCATCTACATTCTGTACAAGCCCAGAATAGGCCCACTCAATATGTTCCAATTTTCCCAGTCAACTGGAAATATGGTTCTGCACAAAACGATGGGCCAGATTTCCAAACTTCTACTTGCACTCCTTTTGTAATGTGCACTTGTCACATATTTAACATTCAATCTAACCTTGTCCACTCAGGTAGGTACAGCCACCTTTACTACTCAAGTTGCAAACCTTCTGTATGATGTCTGTATCATCCAAGCGATGCTTTTTACACTTCAAATTGCCATAAACCGTATGTGATGGGTCCAGGCTTTCCCTTCAATAGAGAACAGGGCTGAAGAAAATACCAGGAGATTACCTAGTTCAGGGTTATTTTGTAAGGACCACACATGAATGCAGGACAGAGCTAGGAAGACATTCCCCTTTTGTCTTTTGGTTTCACGTTAAAAAACAAGCAGGCAGTCTATCCATTATTTTACCCACCTAAATGTGGAAACAGATCAGCGTCCAGCTGCTGTTTTCGAGTGCACAGTTTCACCAGTCTCTGTAGCCGGCTCATGCAGGATGAGTGCGGAGAGAAGGCTGTGGCTTTCATGAGGACCCGATCAGTCCTTGGAGGGTCTGTGACAGGAGCCCTAGCGGGTGGCAGGAGAGGCAGAGGTCTCTTGTTAGACAACTGCCGGGCTTGTGCTATAGTGTGTGTGGTGGGTGCCACTCCCTGCATTGGTAGGCTGGTGTTCGGAGGTTGAGGTGACTTGCAGACTATGCCCTGCGGTAGCCCTGTCGGCTTTAACGAAGCTGATGAAGGTGGCAGATGGGAGTGCTGCTGCTGCAGAGGCTGCTGCTGCAAAGGTGCAGGAAGGGGGCTAAAGTGCTCTTGGCGAACTTTTAAAATCTCTGTCTCTCTCTGGCGCTGCCGGTTTTGAGCCAACTTGCTCTGCAACTTTTTCCTCACTGTTGCCCCTTTCTTTAGGTCATCATCCTCCTCGTTGAAAGCAAAGGGGTCTTCTAATTCTGCTTCCAGGTAGTGGAGAGGAAGCCTAGCCCCTGGAGGGGAGAGGGACATCCCATCCAGTCCATTGGGCATCTTCAAGGCCAGGGTGGGCACTGTCAGACTGAAGGCCATAGCATCCATCTGATGCCTGACCTTTACCTCCTCTATGGGATCATTCTTTTTCTTCCTCTCCTTTTTCGGTATAAAGCCAAGTACCTGCAGGTGGCTGTTGCAGTACCTTTGAAAAGTAAAAGCAGTCAGTTATTAACTCAACTCTTTTAAGTAAAGTCTGAAGAAAACAGACATCACTAAAGGGAAATCCACACACCCCCATCTCATGCAAATTTATATTGAAACACAAGAGGTTTTATAAGAAGTGTAGACAACTGTTTCTAATACCACAGATAACTGTGGTGTTCCAACCTGTAATTTGTAATCTTAAAATATAAAAGTCTTCATTAATTATTCATAGGAGATTCACACACAACCATTCAAAATATTTACTCTCTAATAGGGTAAATAGTCACAAAACAATGCAAACAAAACAAATGGACTGTCTGATACATAAACCAGTAAGAACTCAAGCCATTAACTCTGATCATTTCAGAAGCTCCCAAGAAAAAGTACAATGAAGACTACTTCCTCTCATTCGGCAGTTCTTTCCCTGGAAGTAGTTAACATTTTCATCAACACACACATTATTATTATGAATTCCACTGTAGTAAGGGGCAGATTCTTATATAGACAACCTCACTAGAGATACCTGCTAAGAAGGGTCACTACTTGCACTTAATGAACAAGTAGCATAAATATTTAAGTTCTGTTTTAGTAGTTTAACATGATGAATTTTGTAGCCAGAGGATTAGCTGCATGTTCTTCAAACAAAAATCTAGTTTAAAAGAAATTCTCTGCTGCTAGAAAATGTTTACACTTTGCCAGGAATATGTACACATACAATCCACAAACATAGAATTTAAGATCTCCTAATATAAAAAAAGCTTTTAAAGTCATGTTATTAAACAAAAAAGACAAAAAAAAAAAGACAAAAAAAAGGAAAAAAGTCTTTGAAAGTTTGTCATGAAAATTAAAAGGAGAAAATTAAAAGAAAAAGAGTCACACTTCACAGCCACAGATAACATACTAAGAGGGAAATAATTAATTTTTGTCTGATTAAAACAAGCAGGTGAGAGAAAGGTAGGAACCAGGATCTGATCCTTTGCCTGTTTCACACAGGCAGGCCCTCCTGCCTCTGTAGAGTGCCACCAGCAATCAGACTTCTGCCCTTGCAGGAACCCCTCTATAACCTGCAGCTTATAGATGAAAACAAAGATGTGAGGAAAAAGTGATGTCTACATAAAGGTAGTAATGAACAAGCTAAGGTAACATCCATGAAGCCATTCATGGATATAAGGACAAGACAAGGAAATATACCATGAAGGTATAAAATCTGACCATTATGAATCTGAGAGTAGTAAGTTTTGTTGAACAAATAGGTTAAAATTAAATTATTACTGATCTTCATGAGGAGAAAATAACAGAAAAGCCCAAACCAAACCCCTCAAAAAGTTTAACGCTTCAGTTTAGTGACTTTCAAGTTGCTGTTCCACCGCTAAAGCAGCAATGTGTGAACTGCTCCTAAAGGGTCCATAAAAGGTAAAAAAGAAAAAGCAAATTCATGTATGCTCCTAAACGATCTCCATACATGTAGTTTCTCAAGAGATCCACACCCATAAGGATTCACAAATCAGAAAAGGCTGAAAAAGTACTGCTACTTACTATTGTTTAAATAATTTCTTCATTACATTAAGTTGTAAGTAATAAATAAATCTAAATGAGGCAAGCTGAAAGCCAGCGACATGTGGAGTCCTTATTAGAATACATTGGAATACTATAAATTCATTCTGAGAGATGCACTTCTAAAAATAAAATTATAACATGAGGACTCAATAAAGCTTCCCTTAAAGTCAACAGCACCATTCCCATAGTTAAGTACTTTTTAAATATTTTGTTTGAACAAGACTAATGAGATCAGTTAGAACAGCACTTTTAGTATGAGAGAAGAAAAAACAATAAACAGACAAAACAAACACAATTTTTCCCCCTCTTATTCCAATTAAAAAAAGAGTTTTGCTCAATGTGAATGCTTACTTTATATAGCTCAGAACTTAATTATTGCCACCTTGTGTTTGTTCAGGATCAAGAAGATAAAAACTGGCTAGTCTGTTTTCATTGTGAAAACCAAAGAGAAAGCACAACAAAGAAAAAGTGAATAAATCTATGAAAAGGTAATAAACTTGCTAACTTTCTCTCATTTTTAGGCTATTAAGGGTTTTACTTGTTCGTTTAACTCTAAAAGCATCATTTTTATATGGCAGAGAATAAAGCTTTGGCTCTTACAACTGACCATACTGCATCACTGAAAGCCAACAATATCTTACACAGGCATCACCTCTAGACACAAACCCAAAGATGCCAGGCTACAACTTAAAGAAAATAGCGATCACATGCACTTGCAGACTCTAATACACACTGACTTGGCTCTGTGCTTTAGGCTCTATCAACTCTGTCTTCCAACATAACACAAGCAAATATACCTTGGCCACTGGACTAAAAGCAGCAAGAAGAAGCTGGGGGGGAGCACTTAAGTCTTCTCTGGGTAGAGAAGACTACATGCAGGCAGTTTTGGCTAGGCGTAATTTATTAGCACCAACTCAGTCTTGGCCTTGCCAGGCTCTAGCTGGTTCCATGCAGAGCCAGGTGGGCACGCACACCCACTTCCCCATCCCTCAGGTTCCAAGTTGGCTTTTCAGTTGGTCCTGGCCCAAACTGGCTCTGACTTTACGGGTTGCTGCAGAGCCTGGTGCAGACGTTAACTGACTCTGCAGGAACCAGCCTATAACCAGCTGAGTTAAGACAATAAACTCTTTGGATCAGATGTAATGCTAGGGAAGGCGTTAGTAGTTCATGCTCCATGGAAGACAGTTACTGGGAAGATTGGAACAGCAGTTGCAAGTAGCACAGTCCCTTTCACATGGCTCTGAACATGAAACCCATTAGGGTCAAGCTGGCCCTACAAGAGCCAATTCTGATGTACCTGACTTAGTGGCACAACTTGTCATTTCTATAATCTGCCTGTGGGATATTCTCAGCTAACTATATTAGATAATATATACAGTCAGCATATACGGTAAAAGTGGTAGGTTGATATCCATTAAAACTGTCGTAACATGAAGCACACAAAAGATGATGGGCTCTGAAAGCTTCAGCTGGACAGCTTCCCACAACACTGGGCGGGTAAGAATCCAAACAGTGAGGTTTTCCACCTACAACTGCATTCTGCTTCCCAGTACATCCCAGATTGGTATCAAGTTCTGCCACTTATTTAAAGGAAGATGCAAATAAACTGGAGAACACCTTGCATATTAACAAAATATTTAAAGATTCTCTTGAAAGAGGAGAATTAGAGATAAAACGGTGTTTAACCCAGCTAAATTGTAATAACAGTATACTTAACTTTTAAGTTGAACTTCATTATCTATGTGTGTATTTGGATAAGAAAGAATTAGGAGACGTGTATTCAGAGTAAACACAGATACAGAACCCATGCCTGTATCATCCTGTATACATTCTTTAAAAAAAAAAAAAAAGATAGTGAATAGAGAAACTAGTCTTCAAATAAGGCAATGAAGTCATGCACTATTAATAGATTTAATTCATAGAGTGTTAATGGTTAATAAGAAATCTAATGATATGGCAGCATATTAAATATCTTTGTGGCTGGTAGCACCTCATTTGTCTGGGGTCAAGTGATAATTTTTTTTGATTATCTGTGGACAGACTATGAAGATTTTGGCATATAATGCATGCATCCTCTTAAGACATTTTATCTTTAAAATTATATAAGATAGCTGTCAGAACACCATACAGCCTGCTTCTGATCATGTACAGTTACATGTCTAAAACTGTGACAAAATGACCATCTGACAGTAATTTTGTACACAGAAAATTAAAAGCTACGAGTGAAGAACTCAGACATAGCAAACATCTTTATATCAAACGGAGTGTGAAAAAAGTCTCCTAAGAAACAGATACAGGTTTGCCTGCCAAAAAAAAAGTTTAGAGCAGGCAGTCTTATCACTAGCATTCATTAAATTTTATTGTTAAAATTAAACTCTGCCCTGAGAAGGAGTTTTTTAAAATATTCTTTCAAACTATCACATCCTCTCATTTGAAATTAAAAGTTTATTTTCTCCTTCAGACACCTGCTGTCCTCTTCAAGTACTGTAATGTGACACTCGACATGCAATTGAATTATTCTAATATAACATACACCAGATGTCATGACCACACTTCACTTTAACTTGAGAAAAATCAAAAAGAACAAAGTGTGAACTCAATTCAAGGTGTAAAGAAAAATCTCAAATTCCATGGGAACATATGAGACCTAAAAAAGTGTCATTAAGTACTATTATTTCTATTGTTTTTAAGTATGACCCCTGGCAAACAGCAACCCTGGCTCAGTCAGCTCTTGCATCTGAAATTACAGCATACCATTTGCACTAACAATTTCCACGATCGTTTCTGTGAGCTTATTTTCAAAGAGCCTCAGTTGTACAGTAGCAAAGAAACAGTCACCGACTGTCAAATTACAGCTTGAAGTTATTCATCTTGTGCCATTTGAGCATTTGCCCTACAGCTTTTGACAAACATTCGTGTTTTTTTCTCACTTCATCAGTCTCCTCAACTGAAATGGCAGGTGAAGTGCAAGTTAATTTAGAGCACAGTCCAACTGTTGTTTCAGACAAGAGAGGGAGCTGTGAGCAGAGCAGGAAGTTATATGTAGGGCACAGTGGGAACACTGCTAATAATGCAAAAGGTTACTGAATGGCAGCTAATAATGTGAAAGGTCAGTGAACAGTCGTTTAATTCTTTTTTTAGCATATTTTGTTTATATTTTAGGTTAAAAAAATTGTTTCTAACAGAACAAACCTCAGATAGTCAACACACACATTACTTTAATACTGTGTTACTGGCAAAACCTACAATAATGACTCCGAAAAATTGAAGTCATATACACCTGGCAGCCAAGATCAGGCAAATTCTGCTATTTCATCCCAGGCTACACTGATGAGGCTGGTGTTCTGGAAGTCTTAAAGAACAGGGAAGAATGTCCTTGTGTTTACAGTATGGGCTACATTCACAAAATCTGGTTTGAATTCCCAGCTCTCCAACAATTTCAAGCATTATCTCTTGCAAGGCATTTAATACCCGGGCACCCTGGGCATCTTCATTTGGGGAAGGGGAGAGAGAGGGGGGAAGCAAAGAAGAAAGGGAGTGGACGGTGCTTTCTCAGCTGGCTCATCTGTTATCAAGTAATATTTATCTTATTCCAGTAATACAGTGCTACAGATCAGTACCAAATCACAAACACTGAATTGTAATTCTGGATCCATCACTACGTGTTACTGCTCCCTAAGCCCAGAAGATACGCATTTTCAGCTGTTTGTCCTGAAAAAGTAGATGGAAGTGTGCTTTTGGCACGGCTGGCCAAACAAGCAGGCCTTTTTAAGAGCATGTACTGTGAGTGACAAAGCAAATTAATTCGAACAGCAGGTATTGTGTAGCAGGTTTGATCCACAGTTTATAGTGAATTTGAGAAAAGCAGTGAACTCTCCTGTACACTTCCTTGGGAGTATGTTACCACCCCCTTTCTGAGTACTTGACTCACAGAAAATAAAGTTTACTGGTCTTAAAACAAAACCCTCAAAGGAACATCCTGGAATTCAACCCACTCAGGCCAGTTCCTCCCTCATCCTGAAACCAGGCAGCGTCTTAAAAGAAAACTCATGCCTGTCCCAGCCACTTCCCACTTTGCAGACGGGTAACCACAACTCACCTACGGTCCTCAGATTTGGGGATGGGGTTGGTGCAGCGTTGGCTGTTATACTTGGCCACATATTCACATTGCTTGAAGGGGGCAGTCTTGTCCTCCAGAACGTGTCTGATACAGAAGGCGTAGCCGTTAAGTCGCCTCTGCTTGCACAGTTTGGGGCTATATGAGCACAAGGGCTTATTGTCAACCTCAGAGAAGTGTATGTGTTTGCCTTCATACATCACGTGACTCTATTCCTTGTGAACATCAGCTGAAAGAACCAAAATAATAAGATAAATTACATAAGAAAAAAAATGCATTCAGTTCTAGATTGTGTTTCATTTTGGCAGGAAAGAGGGACCCAGAACAATACCTGATTTTAAATCTTCTGTACCATATCAATGTTAAGAGAGAGCCCCAAGGACACCACTATCCTGGAATGATGATGAATCAAGATGAAGCAGATTGTCTAAGGAAAATATCAAAAAGGCCAAAGTCAGTCAGAATAAAATAGATATTATTACTGCTCAATAAGTTAGTGGACAGATGTAGCCACTAAACCTGTGGTTCAGGTAGCATCCACTAAGCCAAATCCACTAGCACAACAGTTTTCAATCAGTAGTCACAGGTCTTTGGAAACCATGAAAAGAAATTATTGGGGGGGGGGAGGGGGGAATTCGACTGCCACCACATTTAAACCTGTTAAACAAAACTCGACTCATCTACCAGAAAGTGATTAGGAGCTACAAGTTAGAAAAGGTTAAGCATCAGATTAGATCACTTGCTTTCAGGAATCAAGTTGAATGATGATTAACCCATTTGATTGCAGAGGTTTTACTTCAAGTACCTTTGCTTACAAAAATGCTGACAACTGTCCTTGCTCTGCAAAATTTTAATTTCATCAGGTGTGCCAGAAAGCTTTTTTTTTTTTTAAATGCTTTCTTTACCACACTTGATGAACAGTCTTCAGATCTTGTAGCTGCTCACAGCTTCTGCAAGCATCAATACGCAGTCCTTACTGAGGTCATCATGGTTCTTCAGAGCTTTTTCTATCTTACTGCACTTATTTTAGGTAAATGCAGCCATTAATAATGTCAGAGGCAGTACTCCCATCCATGCCAGGACGACTGAAATGTCATTTCATCAAGAGCTGGGGTTTTTTTCTCCCTAAAATAGACTTCTACAGTGCAACAAAATAACAAATCCATGCAATCATAATGTACTTTTTCATCTCCTAACACTATGGAGTCTTTGGCAATGATCTTTAAGAAAAAAAAAATCCCCCAAAAACGCTCCACCCCAAAGTAGCTTCAAATAAAATTAACAGTACACATATTCTGCAGCTACTCTGCTACACCCAGCTTAGCCTGCAAAAAGCCGCTTTTATTCAGAAAGGCCATCCTGAAGCACTGGAATAAACTCTTTTGAACGTGGTATATTCATTACTCGGTTCAGTTTCATATGTGTTATATACCAAGCAAAGGAATGTACATAGAGGTGATATTCAGGAAATATGTAATATATTAGAGGCATGTGACTAATGTACAGTTTACCACCTCAATCAACTTACTTGTTGCCAAGGCCCGAAATGGCAAGAAGACGATTGCAAGGAGGGAGCCTACACAGACTTTGTAGGAAAGATGCAGTTTCCGCTTGTGAAGGTACAAGCCTTCACTTCCTGCTGTATAAAAGCACCTTGAGAAAATGACAAGCAATATGGCACTAGGGGGATCTAGAAAAGCAACTTTAAGTCACTAGGGCAAAACAAAACACCCTATCACACCTCTAACAGTAAACAGCATAAACCAGGCCTTTCATTAGCATATATCTAGCTGTAGAAGCAGGACAAAAGACTACTAAAAATTTTAAAACACACTTAAAATTCTTGAAACAGTTGTATATGCACAGCATACAGAATGGAGACATATGCTACAAAACTAACTGGCACAAGTGACTCGATTAATCATTTGACAATAATAAGGATCATTTCGTATTTCCTCTTTATATACACAGTTCCCTTTCCATGCACACATGCAAGCACACACCCCCAGGGGCAGGGGCCTTGTGCTTTGATTACACCGGAGTGCCACAACACAAGCATGGACATTTAATCCAGTTCCAATCACCTTTCCCAACTTCTCTCAATGCATGGAAGTACTTGAAAGTGTACATTGAGAGATATATATATATATATATTTGAAACTAATCACTGGAGTATGACCCTTCACAACGCATCAGTCCTAAAAACAAAAAAGTTCATTGTTAGCTGCACCCTTCAAAAACATAGAATGGGAAGAGGGAACTATCTCTAGCATGCTGAGAACTAAATAATCCTTTCAAACACCTTTGCTAAGGCAGATACGAACATACACTTCAGTATTATCCAGAAACAATGTGAAAGGAAAACATAAATCCCATGGTGACGTGCCCAATATAGGAGTTGTGATCTGGGTTTGGGTCCCATATGTTTGAGAGATGGTCTCCTCCATTACTATGGCAGCAAAAGTAATCAAATGAGTCTTAACTAATTGCCCCTCATACACACAATGAAGCTGACAGTAAACCTTTTGCTCTGGAGTTTGTTTCTCGCAACAGTTAACCAAAGCTTATACTTGGTGGCATACCGGACAGGATGCAAAACTTGAAAGAACAAGTGCATCTTGTAGCCGGGGTGACTCACATGCTGCTCTCTATCTCTTTCTAGTTTATTTACCACCACCTTTTAAGCTACTACTCTCATGCTTTGCAGACTTTTTGACAGATCAATGACCTTCTCCTCTTTTGCACAACCCAGCAACATTTCTTTTCTGAAGGTTATCAAGCAACAGACTAAAGACAACCATTCTGAGGACCTCTTTCCAAAGTAAACAGCGAGAAACGCATACCTGGTGTGCCTCCGTTAACCTTCTGTAAAGAAACTGCTCCACAGTTCCCGGCCACTATAATCCTGGATTTATTCTTGTGCCCCCAGTCTTATTTTTGGATTTAACTCATAATTAAGTCTTATTTTTGCATTTAACTTGACTGTGTCAAGACAGGCATAGTATTTTACTTCTCACTTGTCTGAAAGATACAGGGCACAAGTACAACGCCACATGAAACAGTTAAGCAAAAATACTGACAATAATCCTCAGGAAAATCGGTGAGCTTGAACGTGAATTTTTGGGTATATATATACACTAAGAGAGGCTCATGCAAATGTAACAATCTTACAACTCCTGATAGGAATCAATTAGTGCAACTACAGTGCAACAAACAAAAAGAAAGCTAATATACCTAGCAGCCAATGCTATATTAAAAACAAACAAACAAACAAAACCCTACAGCAACTCTCTCCAACTTGCAATTATATCTTTATTGGTAGATTCCTACACAGACTCCACAAAAGACAGTGGCACTAGGTTGATACACTGCCAGGATCAGACTGGAGTTGTATTTAATCTAAAAAGAGCTTTTTCATTTTACTTCCATAACATACCATATATATATATATATACACACACATATAAAAACAACAAAGACTTAAATCTATTGATTCTGATTTAATCTGATGCAGTATTTTATTTTGAACAAAATATACTGGAGTTCTTAACCAAGCTTTTTGTTGCTACATAAAAAGTAGCACAAGCATGGAATAGGCGCATGTCCCTTAACTGAAGAGAACTGAAACTACGCTTAGCTAAATAGTGGGTGGGGGAGAAATTATTTTTGTCCCACAGGATTCAGTAAGAGATGACGGAAACATGGACTTCCCCTGGAAAAATCAAATGCTTAAGCAGCTGTACTTCACTGCAAAAATATCAGGGTACAAAACTTTCTGGAAGCTGTTTTGGGTTTTGCATTTATACTCTACATTGAAGCTGTAGAAAGGTTCAACAGAAACGTAATTTATGCCTGCATATGCTCAAACCAGCTTTAGCCAAAAGCCATGAGTGAGAAACCAGAGATTGCTTTTTGAGGCACCCAGATTTTCCCTAAACAACTGCTTCTAAATAAAATATTTTGAGCTAGTCAGAAGCAACAGGGCAAAGAACAGAAAAGAATCCAAACGTGTGCCATTGCCAAATGATCTAAGACATGACTGAGGTTTAAAAAATTGTGGTAGGGGATAAGATGAACATAGAACGGTCGTATACCATATCACACAATATTAGAACCAGGGATACTTAATGAAGCTAGTAAGAGATTGACTCAAAACATACTACAGAATTCTTCATTTTTACTACTCACAGGTAGTGAGCTGCTGGAACTTGCTGTCGCAGGAGGCTATGGAAGCAGACAGTATCATCAGTTTCAAAAAGACAATAGAAAAGTTCATAGGCAATGGTGACATAAAGTGATGTACCTGCTAGGATGCCTAATTTAACAAATATGGATGGTGGAGGAGTAAGAGAAGATAATACTAAAAAGTGGCTGGGCTTTCAGGCTAAATAGCATCACTTACTTCTGTCACCCAAGACAGAACACCAGGTTCAATCAAGCCCTGATCTGACCCAGCTGGGCATTTCCTACATTCTTCAGAGGTTACCACTAACGTGTAATTTAATAACACATTAATTTCTCCCATTTTTTTTACTCCTGAGCAGTTGACTGGAAGAAAATCTCCCCCCTCTGGTGAAAGCCCTATCTGGACATGTGAAGAGCAACAAACTTAGCATCCCAGCAAGGCCTCATGGCAAGGACAGGCAGGACACAGAGCAAAGGCACAGTCTGCGACATCACTTAGAGCAGAGCTACTTGTCCTGCTGAGTGCAGCCACTGGTGGTCCATAAGACAATAGAAAGTGGTTTGCAAAGTGACTGTAAAAAGAGAGAAATGAAAGACTTAAATACACACAGGTACATACCTGCACAACCATCAGTACCTGCTGGCCGGCACAGGAAGAAGCCAGTTCCCAACTGCTTTTAGCCCTGGCATGCAGGTATAATCAGTTCCCTTGCAGCACACATGAGCTTCAAGACAACAAAGCTGTGGCTCTGCACTCAGGTACCCTTCTCCCAAAACAGCTAAACAGTCCTTCAGACAGGCTGGGAAACAGTGTAGCAGCAAACTGGGGAGGGGGGGAGAATCTGCTAAACCATACTGAGTATCAGCATTATGTTATTAGTCTGAAGTTAATGGCCTAGTCACTATTAGAAAGCCCAAAGCATTACAGCCCCAAAACTCAATTGGTAATTTTGAGAAAACACCATGCTGAAAATATTAGAACATTTTAAATCACCTGGGTTGGATACATTCTTAAAGGTATGCTCAGAACTTGACATTCAATGTACGTAAGACCCTTTTAGGCAATGGAATCCCCAAATGCACTGTAAATTGCAAGGCAATTATATGTCAGTGGTTAAAAGATGTATAATTAAGAGGACTGAGCTCAGAGCTTCACACATTGCATCCAAACAAAAGCCACAATTAAAGAGGTCTTAACTGTGTTGTTCTGCATTTGCTAATACCAGCGCAGATTTCACGTTAAATTGCCTGGTGTGCTCGTGACATCTCACAGACAAGGTACAATCATCTACATACGCTTCCAAAACCATCAGCTTGGGGCCAGAAGTGAAAGATGGATCTCCAAGAACCTCAGCTTTTCCACAAACACAAATAGGATAAATAGTAGTTTTGTTGATTCCTCGACCAAGAAAGAACAATTCCCACCATTGCCATTGTCTGACCCTTTTGCTAAGACTAACAGTAAATATGTAGATTTTAAGATGTTTGGACAACAAGGGATTTCATCCACTCAGAGATGAACAGAGACCATAAAAATCATTGCATAAAGACATGCATTTAAAGCTACCTTGCAGTAGAACCTTTCAGTCAGTATTAGTAAAAACTGTATTATTAGAGAGAAAGTAAAAACATTCCTTTTTGCTATTTCGTTCTTAGAAACCTTAGACAACTAGTACCTCTCTTTGAAGTGCTCTGTTCTATCAAGAGAAGCTGCACCACATCTAATTGTGGTTGACATCAACACCACAAAGTTGTAACTTCTGTCCCTGTTCTGTGATCTAACCATAACTTTGGCTTAGTTCTGGTCATTTAACAGCTCAATTCTCTACTATGCTCAGCTACCAAACCAAGCCTGCTGCGATTCTGGAAACAAGAGTCTTTTGTTAGTAAAAGCATCCAAGTTGACACAGAAAGGGCTGGGAAGCAACCAAAGTCAACTACAAGAGCTCCTGTAGGGAACACTTTTATAATTAGAGTACAATCCTTAGTCAAGACGACCTCTGAAGAGCCTGACACAAGTCAAGGTACTGCACACACATGCAAGTACCCTGACAGATTCAAGGCACTTAACATGTTAAGATCTTACTAGACATTTTCAGTTACCACCTGGAATCATAGTTTGGACTACTTTTTTTATATGTTAAAATCTACCTAGAAAGATAGAAGCAGCAACATTGTCCTCATTCTGCCTTTTTAGAAAGCTTATTCAACTCTGCAAAAAGGCAGTTTATCATTGCATAAGGATGTCTGATATATTAACAGAAAAGCAGCATATTTTAGGCAATACTGGTAATACAGATTATGCTTCAGAATAAAATGCAATACACATAGGATTAAATTTAAGTGTTATTCCTAAAATAATAATAATGGCTACAGAACTTATAGACTTGTAACAGGTTTCAATCAACAGCAGAAAACATAACTAAGAGGATGGAAAATAACTCTTTTTCTTCCAAAACTGAACAGGTTCTTCTTTTTGTTTTCCTACACAAAATGAACTTAAGCAGGAATTTTAGTTTCAGCTGATTCACTCATCTGATAAACAGTACCTTAAAGAAAACATGACAAAGACAGCCCAAAGCCTAAAAAGCAACATCATTTAAGACTCTAGGAATTTTAGGAACTCCAAAGGATTTCTAAAGAGAAAAATGTTAAGTAGGAAGATTCATAACTGTCACTAAGAGCGCATTCCTTTAGATTTCAATAAAATAATTTCCTAAACATGGCTATTCCTGAACTAAGGTTGAAGATGGGCTCCATATCTTTGGAAGTCTTTTGAACAAGGATTTCTCTATTTGAGCAGAAGGTCTCAGGCCCCAGTCCTGCAATCACATCTTAACAGGCAGATTCTCATGCTTGCACAGAAGCACACTTATTTCAATGTGGCTATAAACAGGCCCAGGTTTTGCCAGGGCGAGCAGGGCTGCAGAAAGGCGGCCTTCAGATGCAGCAACAAATGGAACATTTAGGCCATTGCAACGTCACAGAAATGCACTTTAAAACATTATCTCAAAATATCAAAACCACGATCCTGAGAGAAAGCAAAGACTAAACATACCACAGCATACCTTGCATCTGTACTTGAATGAAAAAAGGCTGTAAATCCAAGTCTTCTATTTATTCAAATAACAAATAACCTGCACTTGCATATGAGGTTAAACAAAATACCTTAGTCTTATTTTCAGTCCCAATACTGCAAAGAGAAACAAGCTTATTTTCACACAATACAGGAATATCATTCTTGCTTCAGTGGGAATACTCAATAAATAAAATAAAGCGGCAGAGCTCCTCACAGAGCAGCCTTTTAGCAGTTATAAGCTATCAAAGTTTCAATATGGTATTACAACAAATTTGTACCTCCTGAGGATTTAGCATACTGTGAGAACACAGTACATACAACTCTGTAGGACTCTATGTAGAAATTCACTTGCTCATCATAAAAATACTGAAATATCAAAATAACTCCCACTAAGTAAATCTCAGGTCACTTTCTGTAGATAATTTAGCTTTACAATTAATAAAACTTGTCTGATGTATACATATAGTACAAACAAATCACAAAAGGGACTGAAGATGGCTGTGAAAAATGTCACCAGGTTGTAAGTAACAGCTTCGTATAACACCAGTGCTCCGGTTCAGCAATCAGTAGCGGTACCTGGTGGGTACGGCCTCAGCGTGAAACACTGCCAGTGCAGGGGTGCCCATAGGCGAAGGCACTCAACTACAGGGGAATGATGCGTTGCCCTAAATTTACCAACTTTCTTTTTAAGTCTACCAACCCTCAAAAATTGAGAGCAGCCTTAAAATAAACCTTCGGCGTATGTTGTTAAGTAACAAAGTTAGAACTAACTATAGATCTACATATTTTAATCAGATGATATAATATAAGGCTTTAAGGTAAGCGTTACTGTCACTTCCAAAATTCATTTGAGGTTACCTGTACAAAGCCATTAGCATTTTGAGCTAAAAGACATATTAAGGAAGATTTGACCAAAACTAGACACCTCCCACATTAAAAACCAGAGCTATTTCACCTGTGCGGGGTGAAGCGCGTTGGTGGGTTTTCCACTGGACTCACTTCACAACTACCAGACGTTCTTTTCCCTGAAAAAAAAAAGATCCTTTCATTTTCAGTTCTAGGGGGCAACAGCACCTCACAGAGACCCCACCCCACCCCAGTGGGACCCCAGCCCGTGGGGACAGCTGGAGTCCCGCAGGGGGGACGTGAGAGGGGGCCAGGGCCCAAGTTCAGACATGGTCCTTGCTGAGGCAATCCCTTCCCCTGGCTGCAGGGCCAGGGGGCTGTTGCCCCTGTCCCGCTGATGCCAACCGGCCCTGGGACAGCAGGAGCGGCTGAGGGACCCCGGCCTGGGCCCCGGCAGGACTGAGGGGGCTGCCGGCACTAGCACATGGCAAGGTGCAAAGGCGAGGCCGACGCAGCCCCTCGCTCCCAGCTTCGGGGGCCGGTCTGGGTCCCCCGTTTGCCAGCAGCTTACGGGGGTGTGTGGGGGGGGGGGGGAAATAGCACTCTGACGGCCTCCCTACACCCCCAAAACCGCCGTCCCACCTCCTCCCAAAAAGTTGTGAGGCAAATTATCCCGCCGTTGGCCCGGTCGAGGGGGTACACCGGCGAAAGGCGGGGGGAGGGGGGAAGGGGGAACGGGTCGGGCTGGGGGGCGCCGCGGCCTTCTCCCGGGGCGCCCCCGCCCCGCCGGCCCTGTCCCCACGGCCGCGGGCGCGGGGCGGACGGCGGTGGCGATGGGGGGGAAGCACCCTAAAAACGCCGCGAAACTTTCCAGGCCGCGGCCGGCGCGGCCCCGCACGCCCCGCGGGACCGGCACCTCCGCCGCCGGCGCGGCGGCCCCGGACCGGGGTGGGGGAGGGGGGCGCCCCCCCCGACCCCCCGGTTACCGCCACCGTCGCTCATTAAAAGTCATATCGGCAAATTAATGCCGCCCCCAG
The DNA here is from genome assembly GCF_964106895.1 of Numenius arquata. Taxonomy (NCBI): domain Eukaryota; kingdom Metazoa; phylum Chordata; class Aves; order Charadriiformes; family Scolopacidae; genus Numenius; species Numenius arquata. The sequence goes on from NC_133578.1 coordinate 29,432,305, forward strand.
CCCCCCCCCAGCCCCGTCCCTCAGCCCCCCTCGCCCCGCCGCCCCACGCAGGAGTAGGGGGGAGAGGCCCCGGCTGAGGCGCCCCCGCCGCCTCCCCCCCAACCGCCAAGCTCCGGCGGCGGCGGGGCTCGACCCGCTTTGGGCCCGGGGCCCGGCGCGGGGGGCCCGGCGGGGCGGGGAGCGGAGCGGAGCTGCTGGGCCGCGCCGCGCTGAGGCCTAGCGCCCCCCCGCCCCCGTTCTCCCCCACCGCCCTTCACCTCCCGGGCAAAGGCACCGCGGCGCGGCGCCGCGCCCCGACCCTCCCGCTGGGCCCCGGCGACCGTCTCACCCCCTTTCGGCGCTCATCTCGGCGCCCAAAAGGCTCAAAAACCCCCTCGGCTCCCTTCACCCCCCGCTGCGGCCTACACCGCCCCGGCCGATCCCCGGCCTCGCGTAGCCCGCCTCCCCGCCCGCCCTGCACCCTTCGCACCGCCTGCCGCGCTACGCGAGCCCGGGGATGCAGGCCGGGCCTGGCTTACCTTTCCAGCTGCTTTTTTTTTCTCCTCTCTCTCCTCTCCCCCCTTTCCCTCTGTTGGGCTGACAGATCAGAGTTTCCTCCCCAGCAGAGGGACTGGGAATGGGCTCGGGCTCTGTGCTGAGGAGCTGCTGCCCCCCTGGCTCTGAGAAGATCCTGCTTTTTCTGGGGAGGAAGCTTTGGGGGCTCTTTATTATTTTAAAACTACAAAGTGCTCAGAGGGTAGGTGATTATTAAGGGGAATCCCTGAATATATTCTCCAGCAAAGAAGGCAGGGCTGCTGGGGCTGCTCAAGAAGAGAGCCAGCAGCCTCCTACAGCACCACTACAGGCACTGAGAGGACATAACATCAGAGAGCGGCTCCTCTGCCCTCCAAAACAACAACTTTCCTACCATCTTGGAGGTAGTAGAGAGGGAGAGAGGGAGGGGGAAAAAAAGTACAGAAGGTTTTTATAAAGTGTCAGTTTAGGGGAGGGAGCCAAATGGCCAAAACGAAATTTTTTATCATTTTTATGATTTTTTATTTTAAATAAAAATAAAATACAAAGGCATGTGGCTGAAGAAATAATTTTCTTTATAACCTGTTAAGATCAGCTTTCTGGAAAAAAAATTAAAAGGAGGTATGGTAAAAAATATGTATTTTTAGTAACTTTGTTTTTCTTTTAAAAATTAAAAATTCATATTTTTTTGCTGTAATTTATAAAGTTGGTAACTTTTTTTTTGTCGTTGTGTGCTAGTTTTAAAAAATAGTGTGTAATTGTCAAAGTTAGTGTAACTTTTTTTTTTTTGGTACTCGTACTCTCAGAACAGCTGAGATATTGATGTGGGATAGTTTGGTGTAACTGTACCATTACATCTTTCTCTCTGAAGGCATTGCAAATAAAACGGAATGTAGAGGTAGGAAAAAACAAAGGTATTTTTTTATTTTTCCTAAAATAGCCATGTAGAGAAGCTATGGGGGATTTAATGCAAGTGAGTGGAATATATATATATATATATATTCCTGTGATATGTATCAGAGGAATTCTGTTAATCTGTTGTAAATTTAGCATTGTCTGCCCTTCAGGATGGGATGTGAAAAAATAAAGCTGATAGCAAGAAATTTGGAAGCAATAGTTTTGTTTTTAATGTTTTCAAAGCACTTTGCAGCCTTCTAAAATCTGGTTTGGTTCTTTTTAAGTTACTGTTTTGATTTGGGGGCTTTGTTCCTGATATTTATGAATATTGTTATTCCTGACTTCTTTACAAAGTTGAGAAACGCTATAAATTTACACTGCAATGTCTTGTAATATAAAATAGTCGTCATATTTTTCTTTGTTGCAGGTGTTTTTATTAGATTATAAAAAATACATGAAATGCTGTCAAAACAATGTGAGATGCTATGGTGTATCTATAGGTGAAGACACTGATAACTGTATTCAGCAGACCTGTGCTGATGTTTCTTGCAATAGGATTATGCACAGCCCTGTTCAGAGATGAACTGCAAAGATGCCTCTTTATTTGTCCTGAAGGAAGAGCAAATAATTAGGAAACTAATGAGCTATACATAAAAAAAAAAAAAGTATTTAAGTTTTTTCCATTCTAAAAATTATACAGGTGGCATAGGCTAATTGAACTGCAGTCAGGCTAAGGTCATATGAGTGAAGGTATTTAATTACTTAGTATGTTATAAACCTTTCCCCTTAGTCTGTCAAATGTGAAATATGTTGTTTTAGTTCAGTTGCTCTAATCTTTAAATAAAAATAAATTCCTGAGTTTAGATACATTCTCTTTTCAAAACATATGTTGTGAGTTTGCCTAGCTGGTATAGTAGTTTGTGTGTTTCTAGTGGGTTTTTCATTTATATAAATTAGTTTGAATTGAAGTATAATTAAAAGTCAGCTGGTCTTTGTGAAAAACCCTGTATTTTTTGTTCAGCAGGAATTTTTTTTAAATTATGGTTAGTCTACCTAGCACATTTTAATAATCCAAAGTGTTGCATTCTGTGGAGTTATTGCATAGGAGGTGTTTTTCTTTATCAGATTATTATTCTATTAAATGCATTATTCTGCTCTGACATTAGAAAATAAAAAAATAATCAAATATGTTGCTCCTGTATCGTATTTTAAAAGATATTGCATAGAGACGTAATGCGATAATTAGGGTACTTCATAACCTTACCAGTCATTATTGTGTGCTTTGGAGCCTGAAGTATAATGATTCTTTTTGTAAGATACTTAAACAAAAAATACTTTTATATTCTACATCTAAAATCCATTACAGGAATTACAAATGTTGGTCATATGGGATGATTAAAAAAAACCCAACCTTTTGAAATACTACAAATAAATTATCTCAATGGATTCAGAAATTCAACAAATGCGGCATAAACTAATATTTCCTTTTATTCTAAATAGCTAAAGGATGAATTTCTCAGACTCCAGGTTTGCAAGTGCTTGCAGCCTGATTAATAATTCGGAAGTGTTTGAAGAATTACTCAATACTTGGGTAAAACTCTAATTAAAGTCAGTAGGGTTTTGCTAGAGTATCGAATGCAAGTTTCTGCACTAAGCGATGTCTTGTATCTAGCACCATGTTAAACAAGAGAATTGCTCCTTTTAACTGTAATTCAGCAGTTCAGTGTAATTGAACTATAATTCAAGTAAGTTCTCTTTATTGGCCTATTAAGAAATTTTTTGTGTTTTAGGAAGCGGCCTAAAGAGACTCAGTACAGACCATGAACAACTGTTCTACACTGGGTCTTTCTGTGGAACTGTTGGGAATATCTGTTCAGCACAGTGAGGGGTATCTTAGTATTTTTTTTTAAATAGGGTGTAGATGATACAACATGTTAGAGAAATGGCTAAGAGAGAACCTGATTACAGAAACAATATTAAACCCTTTCTTTGGCTTATGTGCTTGGCTTCACAAATACTGACTTTAATCGGATTACTTGCATGCCTAAATTTAAACACGCATCATAGGAGCATTACACATTTTGGTGACATCCTGAGATCTATTTGATGTGTGTTAATTGCAAAGCCAGAAGCTTAACACTAAGGGAAAGGAGAACCATTTTAATCTAGTTTGGAATAGGAAAACTGAAATGGGATATTTTTTAGTGTCATGTACAAAAAAATTAGATCTTTTTAAGGAGGTCAAAGTAAAGAGGAAAAATTCACTAGATCTTAGTTACATGGATGATTCTGTAATCATTCAACAGAGAAACTAAAATCTGTACATTATGAATGGAGGAGTTTATTTAACAAAACTTGTTTATTTACCTGAGAGGATTAAAAGGATTTGCTTTTCAGTAACTTACTAAAAATTGCAAATATTATTTTAATTGTTTTGCTGACAACAAAATGTTACGCAGTAACAGCCTAAATGAGCAAAGTCTGCTAGCTTGAGTAATGCAGAATTAAAAGATTTTTATAAAGATTTATCTTTATGGAAAAGACTATTCTCTGAAGTTGGGAGATGCATCATAGAGTAGAGCAGTCCTTTGAAATTAGGTTGGAGAACAAATTGGACTTCGAGACTCCTGTACAAGGACAGTGTGTAAACCCAAAGCAGGAAACATCCCTTGTACAACATGAAGAATTGTATTCTGGAAGTTCCATTTCTTCATTATAGAATAGGTCTGTCTGCCTTGACTTTAAAGTGGCCACATCCCTGGACCAACTGCTCCAGCCAGTAAACGTATTGTACGCTTGAGCAGATAGTGGTCAAAGAACACTAATGTTCCCTAAATCACTAGTTTCTGGCTAATGAGGCATACTTCGCTGATGTGTCTCACTGGTGTTAATAGTGAGGCAGAGGGCAGTGACATAGTTAATAAGCTTTGTGAGTCTAATAAAAGTAATGGAATAGATGCTTTAGGTTGTATACCAGTTACTGGAGGAGGCTGGATCAAGAAATGAACCTTGACTCTCTCCCAAGGTCATATGCACCCCGAGTGCAGACCTCAGGAATTTCTGGAGGATGACTTAGACTCTGTGCATGTGGTGAAGAGTCTGGGGTTTTCAGCAAATAGTTTTAGAATGTCAGCATCTTGGTATTATTCCGTGAAAGACACATATGTTCTGAGGAAACAGTTCCAATGTCTTCAAACACTTGCAAAAGGGATCAGCAATTTATTTAAAATGCAGGTGAATATTGTGAAGGGAACAACTCCAAGCATGTAGATGTTCATTATAGACTTTCATACCTAGAGCCACATTTGTATGGAAGGTCTTGTCTTTAGGTGTTTAAACACTGAAAAGGGTGATAAATTAAATAACCAAAGTTATGATTAGATGCATTCTTTTAAGCAATGTCTTGAGCAGCAGTTTTATCTGGTGTTGGTTTATTTAATTGTGGTAGGTTCTGGAGTCAAGCTAACCATTAAAGCCCATCATATTAGTATTACTGAAAAATGCTTATTCTTATTTTTCAACAATTCCTTAACGTGGAAATTTTATTGCAGTGGTGCTCTAGCATATCTGAATTTCAGTCACCCTGTCTCCTGCAGTAGCATGTATTTTATAACCAGTGTGCTTTTTGCCACTTTTCTGAACTTCAAAGGGTCCTTATACCAAAAACATTGTCTACAGTCTGAGGATTTTTCTCAAGCAAATACACCTGAGTTATGGCAGAAATTCAGCTGCTGAACTCCTTCAAACCCATGTTTCAGGGCACTCCTATGTGGCAGATAGCACAGCTGAAAGTATAGGACAAACCATATGTGGAACAGAATAACTTTGCTTTACTTCATTTAAAGTTGTAAATGTTGCATAGCAAAGCAACACAAAGCACTGGCCTTGTCTTCCCGAGTCTTAGGGGCTTCATTAAAGCTTACTGGGGCAATGGGAATTCTGCTGTGGCTTTCAGTAGGAGTGTAGTTGCAGGAGTATTTAACCAATTGGGAGCAGATGTATGCTAGCTATTGCATGATAATATAATTAATTGATAGTGAACTGTACTGAAAATAGTAATTAACTAAGACTTAACTAATCTGTTCTTCATGATCAATGTGTATTTTAATCTGTATTAAATAAATGGTATTGTCTTCCTAAAGCTCAGCAAAGACAAAATAGTAAGACTATTAATTGTGGGAAGGTTGTCCAGAGTATATGGTGGGCATCTTTGGAGACTCTTTTAAATAGAAGACAAATGAATGGAATAAACTGTCTCAGCAGAATGCTGTAATAGATTCATAGATTGGTCCAGGCCGGAAGGGACCTCTAAAGGTCATCTAGTCCGACTTCCCCGCAGTCAGCAGGGACACCCCCAACTAGACCAGGTTGCCCAGGGCCTCGTCGAGCCTCACCTTGAATATCTCAAGGGAAGGGGCCTCAACCACCTCCCTGGGCAACCTGTTCCAGTGTTCCACCACCCTCATGGTAAAGAACTTGTTCCTAATATCCAATCTAAATCTCCCCTTCTCCAACTTAAAACCATTGCCCCTCGTCCTGTCACTGCAGGCCTTTGTAAACAGACCTTCCCCAGCCTTCCTGTAGGCCCCCCTCAGGTACTGGAAGGCCGCTATGAGGTCTCCCCGGAGCCTCCTTTTCTCCAAGCTGAACAACCCCGGCTCCCTCAGTCTGTCCTCATAGGAGAGGTGCTCCAGCCCTCTGATCATTTTGGTGGCCCTCCTCTGGACCCGCTCCATCAGGTCCATGTCCTTTCTATATTGAGGGCTCCAGACCTGCACACAGTACTCCAGGTGAGGTCTCACCAGAGCAGAGCAAAGTGGCAGAATCACCTCTCTGGATCTGCTGCAGTTGTATATAAATATATAAATATATAAAATACAGTCGTATTTTACTAGGAAGCCCGCTGTTAATTCATAGTGTTGTATTTTTACTCTCTGCTTCTGTCTGTTGATATTTCATTAACTGTAATTGTAGTGGTTAAGAAGCTACATACTTTATCACCAGTCCTTCTTTCTGCTATTAGTTCAGTTATTCATTTACATTCAGGTTAGAGTGGGTCTTGGTCATTGCTGCAAATTGGAAAGATGAGAATTCCCACTCTGGACTGAATCAGGGATCTCTTAGTATTCTGAGAGTAGTGAGTACAAGATGCTTCAAACAAAGGTGTGGATGATTCAGAAATGAAAAGCATGCAGGACCGGATTTTTCAAAAATAGTTGGAGTTGAGCTAACATCAAAGCATAAGTCTTAATTAGTGTCTAGGGTCATGAGATCCCAGTGGATTTTGAAAGTTGTTATACCTGAAGCTTTTTGCTCTTACTATGTTTCTTTTTGACACGTGGTTCTCATCTCTGATCCATTTCAAACATAGACACTGGTTTACAGGAGGGGATAAGAAGACAAAATTATTTCTTTGAAATATTAGTTAAGTATATTCAAAATTCAGTAGTAGCATCAGAGTGAGGAGATGTCTCTACCAGCTATTATGTCTTACTACACAAAGAGCCTCCGAGCCTCAGCATTAGGTACTATGAATGGGTGGGTGGTTGCACGTAGCTGGAGGAAAATATATATTAACGTTGTTTAGCACAGCAGCTTTGCTTATGATGGAGTCACACAGAGTTTGAGTTCTTGCACTCCTGATAAAAAGCTTACTTCAGTTATCAGTAAAGTCCTTAACTTTTAGGTGCTCTCCATAATTCTCTGCTTACTTACTGTTAATTTTTTTTTTCCATGATTGTAGTCACAATTAAGTCCTCTATCAGTTTGCTTATTAGCACTTTCTCTGTTCATGTCCTGTCAGTGCCTTGAAAGAGTAAGTCTTTCAGCCCTTCATTACTGAAGGTGATTTCATCTAATTGCATATTCGAAGGTCAACACAACAAATCATTATTAAGAAACTGTCTCGTACGGGGAGAGAACGTTTGGCTTAGGCATTGTTGGGAGTATTTTATGAGGAGCAGTCGTGTGGGGACAGGGATGGAGATGAGGTTTTATTACCTTTTCTCTTTGGATTAAGGCCAATGCCAGGCTGCCATTCTGCTTTTTCTTTAGCTCTATGAATCTGAGCTCCAGCTCTGTCACGTTCAGCAGTAATATACAGCACATTCCCCAACCAAGCAGATACTGTCTTTCAAGAATCTATCTGCTGTCAGCCTCAGAAGAGGTGTTGATGCAGAGTCTTTTACTTCCTGGGGAAATGCTACAGACATTTCCTTTTCTGCCTTGAGCTACGCTTCAAAATACAGTTAAAAAAAAAAGTCACAATTGTTTTTACGAATGGCCTAGTTTTGTTGGCTGTATCAGAGTCTTGCTGAGAACATACCTCAGTTTGACTTGACTTCCATTTGCGACCACATTGTCTGGTTTCTTTTTATTGAACAAGCTCACTAAATTGCTTGGAATTTAAAGCTGGAATTGTAGGGATGTACCCGTGGGATGCTGGTGCTTCAGGAAAGGTGGCTATTGAACAGGGGTTTTAAAAACTTTTTTGTTTGTTTTAAAATCACAGCTTTAGACTTAGATTCTTAAATCTGCCTGCAGTATTTTGACAGAGACAAAGTTTGTTTCTTTTTTATCTGACTGATGGTGTTAACCTGGCCTAACCTTGCTTGAAAATGTAAGTGCTCAGTAGGGTTGTGGGAAAGTAACTGAAGATTGACAAGGAGGATTGTAAACACACTCAAGTGACTTGCATGTGGGGTGCTGTAAAAAAATATATCGTGCTAATCGTGTTTAGTTTTACATGTTCAACAAGCAGAACATCTGCACTTAGATAACATAGGCCTGTGATGGATTCAGGGGCACCTTATCGAACGTGCCCAAGATTCCTGCCCTGCTGTTGAAAAAGATCAAAGCACAGTAGAAAAACTATGCCTGTTTGAACCTGTGAAATACAGGCAAGAACAGCAAGTGTGAGCTCTCACTCTCTCGCTGATGAGGACTCTCACTCTGCGGTGCCTGTGTCCCCCGCCTGCATGCCTCTGCCCGGCTGCTGCTTTGGAGATCCCCCAGTCTGCGAGAAGATTAAATTTGTTCTTTGCCTTTCATCCGTGGTTTTGTGGTTGTTCCTGCATCCTGCCTGTGTCAGCTCACACGGGGGTTTTGCCTTGAATTAACACACCCTTTTCCTTGTCTGCTCCCCACTATATTCTGCTGAAAACAAGACTACATGAAGGCAAGGTTTAATCTGAGCCATGTTTAAGGTTAATTGCTTGCACACAAAAGCCATGTTTACACAGTGCTGTGTTGAGAGAAGTAGATACTTAATGACTAAACCCATCCATCTCCCAGACACATACCTGTTCTTTTTCGTGCTGTCTGCAGGCAGGAGTGTACAGGAAGAAGTTAGATGAAGGTTACTGGGCCATAACTGGTGATGCAACCAATGAGAAGTTCTGGCAGTTGGCCACCAGGTGGTACTAGGGCTGCATTTGGGGGAGTATGTCTCCTTCCATTCTGTTCTTAGCTTTAAAATAAAATACAGTAAACCCTGTGCCCACGCCCCAGCAGAGTCTGGATAAATGCACCCACCGACACTGCATTTGGACATCAGCTGCATCAGCAGAACTGACCCTTCAGGCAATGTATCACCAAGAAAAGAAGCCCTTACTTTAACAGTCAAGAAAAGCACTTTGAGCATGTTCATCTCCTGTCATCCCAGCTCTTCACTGCCGCCTTCTCATAATGCTCTGCTTTAATCTAATGTTGCAGCTTCGCGGCCAGCGAGTAGTAGCACTAACTGTAAACTTTTAAAATAAACAGAATCAAATTGCACGAATAGCCCTATTTCTGTAATTTTTGTTCCAGTACTTTGCCCAGCCTACATCACCTCCCTTCCTTTGCAGACAGACCCCCACTATCCTTTTATCACTACCTGGGCCAAAGTCCACGTGTGCACTAAACTGTCTGGCTACCAGAGCAAACAGAAGAGATAAGGGAGGGGCTAGATTTTAAACTCAGTTGATAAGAATACTCATTTACATTTATCTTTACTATCTAATTCCAACAGTCAAATCTGAGGACAGCCTTGTTGCTATTATCAAGTTTGGCTGAGAAGTTCTATACTTGGTGACTAGTTAGGGGAGAAAGAGGGTAGCAGCAGGACAGACACCACCATGTGTACTTCTTACCTTTTCTGTCTTTCAAGATAAGGGCTGAACACTTTTCGAATAAAAATAAGGATTTCCTAAACACACTAACTGAAGGATGCAGCGCTTTCAAAAAACCAGAGTAATGTGTGCCAGAGCTCCCTGAGCTAAATAATGCTATAACATTTAAGGCAAAAAAAAAAAAAAAATTCTCTAAAACTTTTGAACCTTTACAAATTTTTAAGTGAAGAAGTGATAACTGACTTTTTGCACAGCTGAAATTATTCCTCTGTGTTTGTACAACATGGATTTTCAGGAAAAAACCAAGGTTTTCATCCTAGGAACCTGAGAACCAAATGTTTTACTGAACATAGGATTCATCTACACCCTTTCCTGTTAAACCTACCATCTGTGAAAAGAGCCAACTGCCTTGCTTTTGGTGTATGTTCTCACACACATTCTTCCTTTGCTATGTCCCTGCCATAAACCCCTCCTCCTTCTCCTCAAGAAGTAATGTTCCACAAGGACAACATGAAGGTTTTATGCTGTATGGACATACACATGATGGGGTCCTGTGAACCGCCACATTAAAAACAGACTACAGCATTTCTAGATGTCTCCTTAACATTCATATTAGTATCTTTGAATAAAGTGAATAGTTATCTTTATTTTGTACCACCAAGAGAACTGACCCTGTTGGGAACTGGAAGATGGCAGGCTGAGTCAAACAACATCCAACATTTAAGACTTAGTCATAAGTGTCAGGACTCTGGGCTATACCAGGATAACCAGGAAGAGTTTTCTTCCTGGGCAGAAGGAAAACAATTTTTAAAAAATTACTTGCTTGTTACTGAAAAATTTCAAGCATGGAAGAAAAAATGAAAAATTATAAAAGAATTTATAAGGACTTCTATAGTAAAAGTATTATTTTACACTGAAAATTGTAGCTTTTCCACTTTTTATAATAAAGTTGGAAGTGCTGGCTTTATGATACTGTTCCCATTTGTGTGGTTCCTGGAAGGATTACTCTAAATCTTATTACCCTCGTAGCCTGTTGAAGAGGAAGCTATCCTTTTTCCAAACTTACATTAACCAACATAATAGAGGAGTCGCTATTCTGAAGTAAATCTAAAGCTTAAAAAAAAAAAAAAACAACCAAAAACCAGCACACACAATCCCTTCCCCTACTTTGCTATACTGAGATCAGCACACAGAGAACCTATTCTGAGATCTTTTCTGTATTTGAACTGGTGCAGCTAAAGGCCTTGTATCTTTTTGCTCAATATTTTAAGCAGTTCAATATGAGGAAGCTGGGTGAAAACTGCTTTTCTTTTCCACGACATCAAAATTACTTTTATTTCCCCCGTGAGTACTTTCTCAACTGAAACAAAATGGAGAAACATACAAATACCCAGAGCAGTGGCAGGTCTGAACACTGACATAAACCAGGTACGTTTGACTCAAAAGAGGGAGAACTTGCTCTGAAAGCGCATTACAAAAATAGCATGTTCACACTCTCACCAGTAATATTAAGATACATAGATACTCTGGAAGAAGGTTACAACTAGTATTTTTGCCACGTAGACTTGTTCTAGCAAATCAAGACTTAATAGGTCTCAGTGTCTTACTGAGTTCTTTTCATGCAAGAAGCGTGAGCCATATGAGTTACGCAGGCAATGGACTGTTTGGTATTATAATTTATTTGTATACAATCATCATGTACTCTGCCTCTGGGTACAGTAAGTTGAGTGCTGCACGTTCTCTCAGACACAACAGTCCTACAGTAATATGGGACTATCTGAACTGATGAAAATGTGAATGAAGAAAACAAAAATACAAGGACCTAGCAAATAGATTTTGAAAAAAGAGTATCAGTCACAGCAGTTAACTGCGACAAATACTTGGATGGAGGTGGTAGCAGTCTGATTAGTCTCTAGCAGATGGATGGCTCTTCTACTGCATGAGCACCTTCAACAACAGCTTTCACACACTTGGCCATTGTCTGGGATGCTCTACTGATTGAATCTGAAAAAAAATCCAAACACGTTGGTGTGTTACAACTGCTCGTTTTCAAGATTATACACAGATACAATATAAAGGAGATTTACTGCAAGACTGCATAGAAAGAGGATTAAGAAAAATGCTTAGTTGAAAATGTAGTCCAATAGTCTGTGCTTTATGCAAATTCCAAATCATTTTACTGGAAAATTTTGTTTCTTGAAAAAACTTAAATCCTACGTATCTTAGTGGAAAGCTTTAAATGCCTCATAAGAATCTCACTGTAAAGCTAAGTAAAATGTATTGCTGATTTCAGAATGGAAAGGCCATACTATACATACCTGTCATATAAAAGTCCTTTATTGTGAGCTGAGGTGGAACAAGAGGATCAGCAAGAAGCTGTTGCTTCACTAACTGTGGCAGGAAAGGAAAAAAATAAAATCAGCTTTATGATAGGAACTCATTACCAAAGCATTTGTTCAGTGAATTCTACGTTCAGTGCAAGTCAAAGAATGCTTGTAGCACTACACATGAAGAAGGACTATTTCTTTAAAAAGCATCATGCTTTGTAACAGCACTAAGTCATGCCCAGATGCTTTAGTTTTGGTTACCTTGGACAATTCATTTGCCTGGGTGAAGTAGTTAGCCTCTTCCACATCATCATACCGAACCAGATTCGGGGATACTTCTTCTAAACGCTTCCGTATTTGATCAAGGTTCTCATAAGGCAAGGTCATACCAGCCAACTAAGAGATTCACAGAAAAAAATGCCATCAAGTCTAGCAATTTAATACATAGTGGTTTAGATTACCAATCCATTAACATACCTAAAGTAAAACCAGGAAAAATCTACACTCCCCAAAACACAGGCAGTTAAAATGTACAAACTGAAGCGAAGTCGAAGTACTCTGTTGGACTTCTGATGCCTACAGTTAAGGCTTCCCCATGTTAAAAAAACTAGGCTGTCCTGTTTGCTATACAGAACAAAAAAAAGACAAGAAATACTTTTCTCTACTTTTCTCCTTCCATACAGATACCACTTGTACTTTCCCTAGCTTACCACCAAATGAAATTAAAAGCTGATACAATTATCAATGCATCTTGTTCCCAGGGACGAGCAAGCACATATTTCATCTTATCTAATGATATCAGATCCTGTCCTCCAAGTTCATATTGTTTTCTTTCTAAAAAGCACAAAACTGCATCCTCCTATCAGTTTCCTCTGAAGCGCTTCATGAAGACCTGCCTAACTTGCAGACAAAGTTTCACCCATTATGCATTCCAATAGCATACAGCAGCTATAATATTAGTGCCACCCTCAAAAGGGAAACAATATGATTTAACTAACAGAACTGACAAACGATTCAATACAAAACATTACTTCTTAAGACTACAGTCATGTATTTCCCTGAAAATGTACCTCTTTTTTGGAAACACTTTTCAACATAAAAGGAACTTAACCTCTCGGTGTACTTTTATTAGAAGCAATTTATAGCAGCAACAGTACCTCAGAGACAGCTCTAATAATTTTCCAGTCTTCCCTTGCCATCCCAGGAGGTGTTACTGCTACTCTTGTCTGCTGGGCCCTACCCTCAGTATTCACGTATGTGGCTGCCTTCTCTGTATATGCTGCTCCTGGGAGAATAACATCAGCCATGGGAGCTCCAACATCCCCATGATGTCCTAAATACATGGAAAGAGGAAGTAGACAACCATATAAAACATAAGTCAAAATAAAAAGAAAAGCTTTACTAACACAATACAGAATTTCTGTATTCCCAGAAAAAAAAAAAAAAAAAAGAGAGTTTCTAAGGATTGCTTAAGCAGTACTATAAAGCCTATTAGGCTGACTGCTCTGAGATCTTACTTGCCTAATACTTCGGGGAGAACAAACGGACTATAAGCAGTAGTAAATGGTAGTTCATTCTCTATAGTCAGTCAGCTTTGAGGGGGCTCCTGGAACAAAGATGCTTACTGAATGAATATAAGACCATCTTTTGGTATAATGGAACAGCTGGGAACCAATGGCATTTTTCCTACCAGGTTTGAAGCTATGCTCCAGAAGACCTAACTGGTTTATATTCCCATATTACTCATCAACAGTTTCTCAATTTTACCTAAGAAATAGGTAACCAGTATCTCAGTTATGTGTTGGAAGTTCCATTTCTTGAATAAAGGCTAGAAATTATCAAGGGTCAGATACGTTTGTAAGAATATGCCACTGTTCAGGCTTTCTGTCCAGCTATTAGATAGTAACACTGGTTAATTCACATCTACTAATTACCTTGGTAGATGATAAAACAGTCCTTTGGCAAATCCTGACGTGTTATACAACCCGAATCTGCTCCCAAGAGATACAATACTTTGGGAGGATTTTTCCTAATTGCCTCCACTCCTGGTTTGAAACCCAGATCCAATGCAGCTACCTGGCTTGCAACCCTGTAGGAACAAACACATTATGACTTTAAGTTATTTCAGAATTCTCCCACTCCCATCAGAACAGACCTTTTTTTTTTTACTAAATATTTCAAAGGGACATAAGAGGCCTCTTAACAGTAACAGGACAAAAATGAAGCATAAAGGCAGATGAAATTTTTGACAGAGTATTTGACAGAATATCAGATTGGTTTTGCATTTGGATGAACTGATGCCATTTGAAGTTTTCACGGGGAATCTCACCTATTTAATATGAGATAGCAAAATAAAGCCAGACATTCTAGGCCAGGGCCTGGTGGCAGGCAGCTCACTTATCTGGAACATCAAGATTCACATTTCAGCTATGAATTGAACTCAACAGCCCTTTAATTTAGAGCACTCGTGAAAGATGAAAGACCAGCTACTGGACCATCAGCTACTCTGAAGCATCTAAGACTTAAGACCACTACTTCATCACTATTCATTTATTCACACATAAAAATACTTTTAGAAGAATTAAATAATCTTTCTCATTTTCTGGCAGCTTTTTTCTTTTCCAAAGAAACAGTTTTGCATAATCAGGTGCCAGACTTACAATTATATTTAAAATAAAAAGATTCTCTCTGTAGAGTACAGATCTTTCAATGTCACTCATGCTTGTCTGACATAGTCAGACATATAGATTCCAATAGGTTAAGTTGCTTTTTACACTTAAGGTAGAGAGGATGGTGCACCAAAAGCGTGAAAGTCAATAATATGAAAGACTGACAAACCACATGTAAGAAAGGTATCATGAGTGTTCTTTAACTCATAAGTGTTTTGGTATTAAATGTTTCAGTTTCAACACCAGGATTTTATATTTAAGTTCCCTACAGAGGGCCAAGCCCTGCTCTTGCTATAGGAAGTTCCATTCAAATACGAGGAAAAACTTCTTTACGGTGAGGGTGACAGAGCACTGGAACAGGCTGCCCAGGGAGGTTGTGGAGTCCCCTTCTCTGGAGATTTTCAAGACCCGCCTGGATGCAGTCCTGAGTAATGTGCTCTAGGCAATCCTGCTTCAGCAGGGGAGTTGGACTAGATGATCTCTAGAGGTCCCTTCCAACTCTGACAATTCTGTGATTCTGTGACTTCTTTGAGTCTCTGAATCCGAGCACCAGTACATTTCCTGAAGTAATTTTTTGCTTTACAGAGGTTGTCAATTAAACAGATGGAGTTTTAGAAAGAGAGAGGGGAAGGACTGTCCCAAGAAAAGCCCATTTATTAAAAGGAAATTTAAAGCAAACCTGTGGAGGATGTTCATGACTTTCCAATCAGAACCAACACCGCTCTTAGTCCTGGCGTTTTGTGCAATGGTGGATACAGCAGCATGGATAGCCGCTCCGTCACTGCGCTGCAGTGCAGCACTACCTACCACCACCATTGGCTTTTTGGCCTGGTCGAGGACCTGTGCAAATAAATAATCAAGAAATTCATTCCAAGGCTCTGAAGACAATTCTTGGTACAGATAATGTAATAAATCCCATAATTTTTACATAAGTCTTCCATGTAAATCTACAGTTCTGAAATAGTCACTGTTTCATGTAGAGACAAAGCCAAGAGAAATTGCTATAAGCAGTACGCTACCCTGTCAATACAGAACTACACGCTCGATAACCAGACACATCAAAACAGCAGCAGCTGGAACAGCCTGTTCTATATCAAGAAATATTCCAGGAGTTTCCTGCACTGCAAAGTTTTACACACCTGAATGTATTAAGCAGTTCACACATACATGGTGCACACTAATCATTACCTCATCTCTGCATTTGATTAAAAGCAAATAACTCCATATACAACATGGTACTTCCCTTCAAATCTGTCTCTGTGGGGAATTCAGATTATTATTCAATATATCTGAAATTTAACAGTCACACTCTGAAGTTGTATGTACCTTGCAGAATGCATGTTTTCCAGAAGCAATGTCCTGGAGTGTCTGTGGGGACTCTCCTAGATGATCATACGTGTAGGTCAAATTCACAGGAGAGCCAACAAGGGCCACTTTCAAGTCATTGTGAAGCCAGCTGAAAACATAGCAAACTTTTTATAGAAATCACAGAAATACAGAGGTTTACTCAACCAAAGCCATTAATTATAATTTTAGCAATATCTCAAAATAGGATGCAAATTCTTTCTAAGGAATTTAATCAGCATTCACTGTTTTGGTAACATGCAGTTTAGCATTATTCTGGCTGGTAAGCAAGCTTAAAGGTTTTTTTAGGACTATGTCTCTACAATACATTCCAGAACCAGTGCAGCAACACACCTTACACGAGAAGTTCATTAACTCAATTCCCTTCTCCCCTCCCACTTTTGCCAGTGCAGTGGAAAAAAAAGTTTGAACAAAATGAGGTACCACAACTTTAAACCATATTTTCCAGTTAGGCAAAAACAAACAAAACAAAAAAAACCCCCATACCTATAGCTACTATTAAGTTTATTTAGCTTGACTTAACTCTTAGTTACTTCAGAATTGGAGTTAAAGTCATTTTTAGGAGGAAAGAATTCTGAATTTGACAGTGCTCATAGTTTTAGAAATCTACTTATTTCTTACATAAACAGAGAAAAATTTAGCTGGTTGGAAATTTTTCCTTTTTTTGCAGCTTCTCATAGCAGACATAAAAAATTATGAATCATTCATAAATTTCATTGCATTTTTTCCTCTCCAATTTTTAAGGCCACTATTGTTTAAAATGATGTATTTTGGAAGATCCCAGCATTAGGAAGGACAGGGCTTTTATAAATCTCATTTGTCTCCTGCTAACATATCTTGTTAAAATTGAATTAGCTATGTTGAAAAGTTTGGGAAAGCCACACTTGCCAAAGAAAAATGTTAAACTTGAATGACTGCTTCTAAAATGAGCAAGTCTGATTTGTTACAACAACATAAAAAGCAGCAAACTGATGCTAAAAATAATTCTTTAAGGAATATGCTTTAACAAACTTCTGTAAGACAGAAAATCTGAGGTGTCTGTGTAATGTAACAAAGGAATAAATGTCTGAGTATATGAACTTACGTAAAATGTCAAAGTGACAAAGAACAAAACATATCTATACACCACAGGGAGAAGAGACCCCCTTTTTCTACACATGTATCACCATTCCCTTTACTAAAAAGTGAACTAAATCCAGTGAGTGTGTCTGGATGAACGTTGTCAACTTACTGCATGCGGCTCCACCTGAGCATTATATCAAATCCAGATGGATTTGCACGCTTGTTTACCACCAAGGAATACAAACCTCTTTCGAATTCTAGCATTAAAAAGCGGTGCCTCAAAGCGTGGATTGGTGCCAATCAGAAGCAGGACATCTGCCTCCTCCACTCCAGCAATCTTGGTATTAAGCAGGTAGTTGGAGCGTAAATCTGTGCTGTAACAAGAAGATGTAAGAAAGAAAAGGGATGAGAATTCAGTAAAGGGAAGGAATGAAGATATGGTAAAGATTCTACATGCTCGAAATATTTTTTCATCTCAGAAGAAGAAAAGGAAAGAAGAGATTTGTCAATCTGAATTACTAACCCAAAGAAAAAGTAAGAACTTCTCTCTTTCATGAGTATCAGAGACACCAAAATATTACAGGAATTACAATGTGGATATTGTTTGCGTTTACAGTTATTGCAAGCCTTCACAAACTTCATCTGCTGCTACACAATTTACAAGATCATAACTGTACTATAGTTTTCACAACACATAGAAATAGACTAAATTATCCAACTTACAGCAGAGCGTAACTGGCTTTCAGTAGCCTACTGTTAAACTGCAGCAGCCTCAATGTACTGTACACTGTGCTGTAGTAGACACTATGTATCAACTGACAATCCATAAATATTCTCCATAAACGAACGTTGTAAATTCAGACAAAACCTGCTAGTGCATCAGCAATTGCTATCCCTGATCATTTCAGAACCTTACCATGAGAGATTTGCAGGCTGGAAAGTTTATTAACACACTAATGACAGAAAAAAATTGCCTGAACTCTTACCCAGCTCCAGCAGTAGGGAAGACCTCTTCAGTGCAGAGCGTATCACAATTTACTCTATTCAGTAAGTCTTTCAGAGCTATTAGTGCTTCTGCATCCACCAGTCCTCCTACAATTGCTGCTACTTCCTTACCGTTGACAGCTTGTAGCTGGAGAAAGTATAAACATAAGCAAAGAAACCATTGAAATAAAATGCCATTTGGCCCAGGTAAACGTTTGTTACATTAGGATGTGCATTGTGGAGTAGCACAAACTCATCAGTGGTGTCTGATTTCCGCAAGGCAACAACTCCAGCTCCTTCAGAACTCGTGATAAGCAAAGAGTGGCTCTCTGTATTCTGTGCAAGTCTCTCCCACCTGAGTTACCGCTCAGATGTGACTAATTCTCATTTGGTGTGGTGAGAAGAGGAAGACTAGTGAATGCTCATATTTTAATGAGCCTGCAGTGCAGACCGAATACAAACTTCCATAACACAAGGACAGGTAGTGAACTCAACTCAAAGGTATTATCTGAGATGCAAGAGGTTTTGTAACAAACCCTGCTACTGTACCATGGACAAAAACATCCTTGAGGAAAGCTGAATTACAGTTACTCAATTCTACTTCATCCCACGTAAAATTTTTAATCAAAATCCAGAGCAGTCATGCAGCACTTCACCGGAGCAGCAGAATCAATCACCACACAGAGGAAGCACTGAGGCAAGCACAATTCAGATCTAAGTAATACAGAATTAATGGCTTTGACAGCAAAAGTGGTGATAGCACAGTTTAAATAAATTTAAGTAAGACTTCAGATAGACCAGAATAATTCAGGAAAGTTGCTTCCTCCTAAATTTCTGAAGGAACAGTTTAGTGTCCTATTTAAATAAAAGTAATTTCTCTCCCAATGCCCCAAATGAAATCATGATAAGACAGTTCTTCAGATGGTCTAATCCATGAAACAGAAAATAATATTCAAAAGAAGAAATTTAAGTGGAAATACAATGGACTAAAAGTCAAATGCTCCCCTCTAACCATAAAAAGCCCTTTGCTATATTACTGTTTTCATATTAATCACTGGAACATGTCCAACTTTAGAAATTAATTTTACGCTACATATATTGAAAATTGCTCTTACCACACCAGCAACACGAGTTAGTACATCCTCCCATGAGGCATAAACAAATAGTCCTTTCTCATTTTTGATCATTGGCTGAGTAAGTCTCTGACGCTTCAGACCATCATAAGCAAACCTAAGTGAATACCACTAATATTATTAAAGAGCAAAGATAATTGTGTATATTAAGTATTTTTTAAGGTTGAGTTTTCTAACAGCTTGCAATGAGAGAAACACAAGACATATTTTCCCTGAAAGTTTTTTCTTCTCAAAAACAAGTAAAAAAAGCTACAAAAAAAAAAGTTACTGCAAAAAAAAGCTACAAAAATGAAAATATTAGAAAACTCAGTACCTTCAATTATAGTATTAAAAACACGTTTTACCAATTATTCTTCACTATAGCTTTACAATATTAACAGCAGAATCCAGAAGTCAGTGCTATTGTCCACATTTCTGGTTCTGCAAAGCGTGCCTTTAATGCGTGCAAAAACGCACACGTGGGTACAAACACCTCCCACACACCTTGTTTTGTCAGATATCCATTCCTCGTTTATATCTTCATGCAACCTTGGCAAAATTCTCATCACTTCTCCAGTTCTCGTGCTCACTACAATGTTGCTTCCAACTGCATCAAGAACATCAATTGACTCTACCTTCCTGTTTAGAAGAACGAATAAACCATTTGCAGTTTTCTATATACAAGAAGCAACAGACTGCATAACAAACAAAACAACAACAACAAAAAGAAAGTGCTGTAGGTTTACCTTTAGATATACATACAAGAGTTTAGTTTCCCAAGATATTTTAAATAATATCCTCAACAATTACTCAGCTAATGAATTTGAATTTTCCTTCATATGTGTTTTTTACTGAGCAGTCAGCACAAGAGAAAATTCCTTATTTTAGAGAAAAATAAAGGAAGAATAGTCCACAGACTAAAACATTGTTCCTTCTCTTGAATGAGCTGTGAGTAAATAACAGAATTTGTGTTAGATTCAGTCTATGGAAAAGTCTACAACAAAAACGCAGAAAATAAAAAATTAGAGAAAACCCTTGGTATCATAGATGGACGTATTGTAAGATAAAGTGTGTGACAGAAATGGAGAAAGCTGCATCTTCAGTATGAAGTTAAGATACACACCTTGTCTCCCACGGGCGTGCAGTGAAGGCATACGGCTTGGAGGTAAGAGCACCAACTGGACAGATGTCAATAATATTTCCTGATAACTCAGACATGAACATTTTTTCAACGTAAGTACCAACTTGCATATCGTTTCCTCTTCCGGTTGTTCCCAAATCATCTACCCCTGCAACCTCACTAGCAAACCTGGTAGATGCAAAGAGAATGAAAAATAGATCTGGAACATATAACAGCAACATAGCACATTTTTTAACCCTTATCTCATTTTCTTAAGATAAAACATTAGCCTTAGTTAATACACCTGAAAGAAGAAAACAATTGTTTAGATGCATTAGTCAGTGCCATCACATGCAGGACTATACATCTGCAGAATTTCAGATGGGGCTACAAGAACTAGATGGAGTTAAGTCAAAAAACAGAGCAGTTCAGTGGTCATTGAATTTCACAATCTGAGTCCAAGATTAGTCCTAACTAACAAGGTCTTTCTAGAACTAGGTGGGTATATTGTGTTCTTGTCCATCTGGCTCAAGTGCGCTGGTACTAAATCTCAGGACCACTGAACAGCATAAATATAGCTATAGCTACAAGAAGCTGTCAAGAATAAACCTTGCAACTGTGGCTGAGGAATTCACTTAATGTTTCTAAATGCATTCTGGCACTAACACTATGGGACCAGTTCTGCCCTGTAGAATTCTGATTTGACTTTCATGTTTTGGCCAACTCTCTCTATTTCCTGCACGACGGCTGTCTGGTAGCTCTAGGAAACCAGCTATCAGTCCCTAGCAGAAATAAAATTCTTAAGTACAGTCAGAAAAGAAGTAAGAAGAATTGACTGTCTCTCACGGTGTTTCTTTAACAATTAACAAACTGATATATATATGCCTGCTCAGTACTCTCTCCAGTGAAAAATAAAGGACATTACCTGATACATCGAGTGCACTGTATACACCGAGTCATGATTGTTTTGACTAATGGGCCAATGTTCTTGTCCTCCACAGCACGTTTTCCCTCTCTAAATCTACTCCTGTCACTGCCAAACATCATCGATTGATCCTAGAACACACAACAGAAAACAGACGTATCCAGGCTGCTGGAAACCACAATGTCACCTAAGACAAGAGTATTAATGCATAAGTCTACACAATTTAATTGGATGCTGTACCTGTAGATCACATTCTCCACCCTGATCACAAATTGGACAGTCCAAAGGGTGATTTGCCAGCAGGAACTCCATTACACCCTCTCTGTTGGGTTCAGGAATTAATGTTAGTATCAACTTTACATCATTAGTAAAACTAATCAGCTGTAAGAGGCTAAAAGAAAGGTACCTTGCTTTCCTGGATTTCTCAGAGTTTGTCAGTATGTTCCAGCCCTTCATAACTGGCATGGCACATGCAGCAACTGGCTGCAAACATCGTAAAAAGCATAAAAAGCAAGCATGAACACAACGTATTTCTTCTCAACATGGGCACAAACCCCAACCTCCTCCTCCCCCAAAATTCTTACATACACATCTGTTATTAATTTAACATGTTGTAGAAACAAAAAGATATCTGCAAGGCAAAAAAAGAAGAAAATCCAACCAATAAAGTCAGTATAAGCCATATTTATTAATAAACTGATATATAATAAGGTTATTTAGTTGTGATTTATTTCTGTTTGAAGTTGAAAATTTTACACTTCCCAGTTCCAATTCAGGTAGTTAATAGCAAGAACAAAGCCAGTTGCAACAGATATAAAGAAAATCAAAGAGATTCAGCAGAGATATGGAAAATCTCTAGAACTGAAGTTCAGAGTATACATTGTTTACTAGACATTTATTTGGACAAAGCTTGTACAAAGAGTCCTGGAATAAGATTCTTCACAAGATTACTGCAAGATTAACAAAAACTCCTGCTCAGAACTCTAATCCCTCCTACTTTTCAATTACATCACAAGATAAACCGCCATAGAATCATAGAATATTTAAGTGTTGGAAGGGACCTTAAAGATCATGGAGTTCCAACCCCCCTGCCATGGGCAGGGACACCTCCCACTAGACCAGGTTGCTCAAAGCCCCATCCAGCCTGGTCTCGAACACCTCCAGGGATGGGGCATCCACAACTTCTCTGGGCAACCTGTTCCAGTGTCTCACCACCCTCACAATCAAGAATTTCTTCCTAATATCTAATCTAAATCTACCCTCTTTCAGTTTAAAACCATTACCCCTCATCCTATCACTACACTCCCTGATAAAAGAGTCCCTTCTCCACCTTTACTGTAGGCCCCCTTTAGGTACTGGAAGGCTGCTATAAGGTCTCCCTGGAGCCTTCTCTTCTCCAGGCTGAACAACCCCAACTCTCTCAGCCTGTCTTCATAGGAGAGGTGCTCCAGCCCTCTGATCATCTTTGTGGCCCTCCTCTAGACCTGTTCCAACAGGTGCATTTCGTTATGTTGGGGACTGCAGAGCTGGACACAGTACTCCAGCTAGGGTCTCACAAGAGTGGAGTAGAGGGGTAGAATCACCTCCCTCGACCTGCTGGCCACACTTCTTTTGATGCAGCCCAGGATGCTGCTGGCTTTCTGGGCTGTGAGTGCACGTTGCTGGCTCATGTTGAGCTTCTCATACGCCAACACCCCCAAGTCCTTCTCCTCAGGGCTGCTCTCAGTCCATTCTCTGCCCAGCCTGGATTTGTGCCTGTGATTGCCTGACCCTGAAGTAAATTACTATTTTACAGCAGACATCAATGGTAACTAATGCATTAAAATATAAACTAATAAGTAACCGCAATCTCTACTTAGCTAGAACAAACCTGCAGACACTAATCCTACTGCTGAATTCATACAGTATCTGAAGTTTACTATTTGTGTAATAGCAGCTGAAAACGTGTGGTTGAAGCCTGAATTACATAAAATAAAAATATATCTGACTGAAAATGGACAGATCCCAAATGTTCACGTCCAGGAGCAAGACAATCCGTAACAGCCAAGAACTGACTTTGATTCATAGGCAACCATTGCAGTCCAGAGGGAAGAAGGGAAAAACCTGCTTGGAGCAGCTGAATTACAACAATCTGTGTGCTAATGATAGTGCAATTATTTACAAGATTTAAACTAGGCCCTAAGCACAGCAGAAAATTGTAATTCCTATGAAACATGTACAATACCTTGGGAGCTTTCTCTATTTCCACAAGACACATCCTACAGTTTCCAGCAACAGAGAGACGATCATGGTAACAAAACCGAGGTATCTGAATTCCAGCCTTTTCACAGGCCTATAAAGAATAGAAGAAACAAAGGAAAATTAAGTTTTAGTTAGACCTTTCAGTTCCCCCTCATGAAACATTATTCAGTTTTTCAAAGAATAACACTGTTAGTGCTCAGCAATATAGTGCATTCAACCTTTCATCTTAAGAAGTGACCATAAATAAAAAACAGTCATCAAGCAGAAACATGTCAGGCTATCAATTACAAATATATTTTTTCCAAAATTTGTAACTGATTCAAGAAATGAGAACTGATCTCTCTTTCATTCTTTCCTCCAAAAATAGAAATAATTCTGTCTAATAGGACACTAGCAATAAAAATAACTTTAAAGAAAGCATGCACTATTTAAAGAAAAGTGCATCAAAGAGGAAAATTTGAAAAATATAAAGGAAACAACAATGGGCATAATGACTTCTGGTAATTCAACAACACAGATACTCTCTATAAAGATACTGGGGCATAGCCAGTCTTCAACTTCAGCAGAACCCCAACTCAGAAACATTCTTCCACGACATGTCTGAAGAAGAGACAGGAGGACAGATAAGACAGATTTCCAGAGAAGAGATGAAAACAGCCTTTCCTGTATAAAATCCCTATGGCTGATAGAGGGGATCTATGCTATAGCACTAGCTATGCCTGCTAGAAAGAACACCACCGAATTCAATAAAAAAGAACTAACAAGACCTAATTTTTCTGATAAATTCTACAAAAAATAATTACATGTAAGCAAAACTAAAAAGCTAATAAAAAATAGCACTTAAGAAAATATTACATTAGACTCCTGCTAGGGGCATTCTAATGCCTAAATAAATTAGTAACTTGTATCCAAAGAGCAAGGGACATATTTTGAAATAAACACTATGTACTTTAATGTTTTAACTCACTATACCACGTCCCCATTTAAAGGCTTCTTAAAAAGATGTTATACTAGAAAAAGATCAAATTGAAATTTTGGCCTGAAAAGCAACAATGCTGAGTACAGGCTGGGAAATCCAGGTTCCATGTCTTCCCACACCAAGATGACTAAAAGCAGCGAAGGATAAGCATTCTGAATTATAAGAAGTAATAAGGAGACTATCCCTCATTTACCTGACACACCACTTCAATAAGATACAAAATTAGCAGGTTCTGAAAGCAAGAGTTCAGAGCAAGAATTCCAATCAGAATTCATCAAAGTCTGTTATTGCATTGAATAAATTTTTGCAGTTGGGATTCAAGCCACATGCATCTTCTTTTGGGCAATCACAGCAGATGCTTCTTTTTCAAACACTGAACTTCCCAAATGATTTCTGCCATGTGAAATTGTATCACAGTCAGTGAAAACACCCATAAGAATTGCAAGAAACAATGCAAAGGGGTTTTTATTGCTATATAGAAAATGCTGCCAGGAAGTGAGATGGGGAGTCCGAGAAAAATTCAGCACGCCGCTCCCCGCACCTGAAGTACTGTAGTTCCTGGGTTCACCAACACAGGATGACCATCCACAAACACCTCTATTTGGTTGCTGGCTGCTGTTGCAGTTGTACGTCCTAAAAGATACGGAAAAAGCAAACAAAACCCTTTCAGTTACTGCTAGATGCAAACCATCAGACCCCACGCTCCTTATCTCACAGTTATACAGTACTGATACAATTCCAGTTCTATGAACAGCACAACATAGAATTCTAGAGCTGCAAATGAAGTACACATACATGCCCATCAATAAGTCAGTTACACATACATCAATTTTATCATACAGGCATAAACCATACGCTAGAGGCACTTACCACACACTTTGGAGGATTGGGCGACCCCAGCTAAGGTCCTGCGGACAGCCGGCAGTCGAAGCATGGTGCTTTGCCAAAAGAGAAAACAGCACCAAGTTTTTATCAGTTCAAATGTTTGCTGACGAGTTTTAAACAGGCAGAGTGAAAACCTCTATACCAGTTGCAGAAAAGTATTTATGCACCTATATGTACAGAGTTGTAAGAGAATAAGAAGTTACTTTCTTAAACTGTAAGATAT
Source organism: Numenius arquata (assembly GCF_964106895.1). Lineage (NCBI taxonomy): Eukaryota > Metazoa > Chordata > Aves > Charadriiformes > Scolopacidae > Numenius > Numenius arquata. The sequence goes on from NC_133578.1 coordinate 29,457,718, forward strand.
GGCTCTTTTTTTGTAGCTGTCTATGCTTCACATGTACATATGTCACCTTATATTAAAAACAGTGCAAGTCACGGTGACAAGCAGCTGGCAGCCTCGCTCCAGCCGCTACCTCTGCGAGCGCTGCCAGGAGCACGGACGAAGGACGCGCCGCCACCGGGACGGGGCTGCATACCACCGCAACCGGCCTGTGCTTGCAAACGAACGCAGCGGCCCCCCGCAACCGTCCCGGGAACCAGCCGGGCTCCCCGCCGGCAGCCGGCCCGCCCCGTCCCGTCCTCCGGGGCCCCGCTCCCGTGCCGGGACCGACCGTGCCGGGGCCTTGCCAAGCCGGCGCAGCCCAGCAGCGGGCGCGGCGTCACCGTCCCCGGGGCGAAGGGCCCGGCGGGCGGCAGTACGGCCCGGTGCGGGGGTCACCTTGGTGACGCCTCCCGCCGCTGTCCGCCGAGCCGCCCCCGGCCCGCCGCCGCGCCCGTCAAGGGCACCGGGAGCGGCGAGGGACGGAGGGCGCCCGTAACGCCGCTGCCCGCCGGCCTCCCCGCCGCGGCGTCCGCCGCTACCTGGACGTGCGGCAGAGGCGCCTCAGCCTTCCCCGCCGCCGCTCGGGCTGCCCTGCGCCTCGGCCTCGGCCCTTTCCGCAGCCTCCTTCGGCAACCTCCGGAGCGGGCGGCCGCCGCGACCGGCGCCGCTTTCTGACGTACGCGTTCGGCAACTTTCGGAACCGGCCGCTTCGGAGATTTCCGTCAGAGCGTCGGCGGAACTCGGCAGTTTCCGCCGCTCTCTCGGCACCCTCTCGGCCACCGTCAGACGCACCAGCCTCGGCAATTTCCGCCTTCTTCCGCTTCTGTCTTCGTCCAACTCCGGCAACTTCCGCTGGGGCCTACGCTGAGGGGGGCGGGGGCGGACAGTACAAGGAATGTAACAATACCCTCGTAATGCAGAAAAACTTCCTGGGGTTTATCGTTAACCTCACATTTATTACCCCGATCCTCCCCCACACCTCTGATGTCCCGCCCACTGCGCGCCCTGCACTGGAGCTGCCAACCCCGTGAGGAACTACTTCGCGGTTCGTTCTCGCGGAGGGATACGTGTGCGTTCCAAGACACTTCGACTGCCGTGCCGCTATATAAAGGCGGCGCAGGGGCTGCTGGGTCTCTTTGCGCGGCGGTCGGGCTCAGGGAGCGGGCGGGAGCGTGTGCGCCGCGCCGCCGCCGTCATGGGCTTCGGGGACCTTAAGTCCGCCGCTGGCCTTCGAGTCCTCAATGATTTCCTGGCTGACAGGAGCTATATCGAGGGGTGAGAGGCGGCTGGGGGAGCGCTGGGGCTCGGGGGAGGCGAGCCTGGCTAGGCCGCGATGAGGCCTGTTGGCATGACGGGAGCCTGCGGGAGGGGGGCGGGGGCCATGCTGGCGCGGGGGAGTTTCTAGGCAGGCCTGTGTCTCCGTCCCCAGCAGCTGCTGCTGTAAGGCCGCCATGGGAGGTGGAGCTCCGGAGCGAGCCGAGCTCCTGGGCCGCCTCAGCGCGCCTGAGGTGCCAGGCCCGCTGGGTTTCGCGCACTTTCCGCGGTGCTCGCCGCTGGGCCCAGCAGCAGCCTCGGAGGACGCACCGAGCTGCTGCTGCGGCGGCGCGGTCGTCTCTGCACTCAGCGGCTGCTGCTTCGCATCCTTCTGCGTGCACCGAGGAAGGGGGCTAACTTCGGCTTGTTCTCCGCAGGTACGTCCCTTCTCAGGCTGATATAGCAGTCTTTGAAGCAATCGGTGCTCCACCTCCTGCAGATTTGTTTCATGCTCTTCGGTGGTACAATCATATTAAGTCGTACGAAAAGCAAAAGGCAAGGTATGGTTAAATTGTAAAGCTGGAATATATGTGCGAACTGGCCTACGAAGTGTTGCATTTGTTTTTTCGAGTTAGAGCAAAACTTTTCATTAGTACCACATGGCTTTTTGTGTTGCCATTGGAACAGGCGCAGCTCTAGAAGAAGAGCAGACTTCTGATGTTAGTACATTACACTTTTTATTTAAAATTTAGGCAGCCTGATTCTGTCTCTGTTCTGAGACTTGTGCTGAAGCTTGTAAGGCTTGAGTTTTATTGCTGCTGTTTACACAGACAGCTATGCTGAAAGCTGAAAATGACCAGTAATCGACCCCATAAAGGCAACACCATAATGGATTAGAAAGTATTACAGGAGTCTTTAAAGATAAATATACAGTATGCAGATGATAAATAAGGAAAGTGGTTTGTTTAGGGTTTTTAGTCCTGGAAGATAAAATCAGTTATTTGCATTGTAGAAGCACATATAAAGATGGGGAAATATAAAAGCAAATGTTATCTTTTTTCTTTTTTAGTGATTTTAGTGTTCATGAAAGGTGCTGTATTGACAACCATGGAGACTGCAGGCCTCTCTAAAAAGGTACAGCACAGGTAGTGTCAGTATTGCTACACTGCCTCCTCTATGTGCCTCAGTCCTGTTTGGAGGGAACTCTTTTAAATTTGGGTGGCCCAGCCACCAGTCCAAAAGCTCTTACAATGCTAAAGGGGACTGAGTTAACAAAGTTGCTTCACAAAGTCCAGTCTGGAAAGTATTTCCAGTTTCTGAACAGTAAAACTAGTTTTATGACTTTCATAACAGCAGTTCACAGTAACAGTAGAACTATGAGCTTAGTCTAAGACTACAGAACCACATGAGCTATAGGAGAAAATTAATTCGTGGGGTTCTGGTCCCTAACATGCTTTTGAGAGCCAGCTTCCAGAGTAGAACATTCACTGACACTTCTCAAGTCACTTGCACCAACATGTTTTCTGTCACTGTTAGTTTTTAAACAAACAAAAATATTTTTAGGGAAGCATGAACAAGAAGATAACTTTCCCTACGCAGAATATAATGCAGATAAAAGATTCCATTAAGAAAGATTTTTCTAGCCCTATACCTAGGTGGAGCAGCAATGTTGGGATTTGCTGTAGCCTCAACTAACATCTCATCAGGAGCGCTGGGGATTGTTTGGGGAGGTTCTGTTTTCAAGCAGCAGAATTAGGTACTTCTTTTTTTAGCACAGCATTTTTACTGTGACTGCACTTGTAGGTTCATTGACAAATTGGCAGTATTTGTCGTAGGTTTCTACATTTGAGTATGTTTCTAATATCTGCTGTTTTCTTCCAGCTTGCCAGGAGTAAAGAAGGCTTTGGGGAAATACGGTCCTGCTGATGTTGAGGACACAACAGGTGCAGCCACAGATAACAAAGATGATGATGACATTGATCTTTTTGGATCTGATGATGAGGAGGTACGTATGACCTTTTTGTATATTTGGGGGGTTTTTAGAAATGCCAGATATGCAGATTTTTGCCTTACTAGTTTAAGTTACTTAAATTTTATACCAGATTCTACTTAAAATTCCTGAATTCAGCTGTCTTGGCAGAACAGAAAAGCTTGGAAGGTAAAAGAGAACGGAAATGTGTTGCAGTGGGGTGAACTGTCTGCTTTTAACTTTGACTGGTTACATGATGAATAAAACAAAAAATCACCATCTTTCGGCTGACAGCTGTGATGATTTGTTTTTGCCTGAGTACATGCCAGTCAATTTGGTAACGTTTTAAAGATGCAGGGGTATTGGTGCTTTTCTGCCTGTGACTTTAGATTTCTCTTTCAGGAAAGTGAGGAAGCAAAGAAACTGAGGGAAGAACGTCTGGCCCAGTATGAATCAAAGAAATCCAAAAGTATGTCTACCAAGAACGTCCTAATATTTTATGGTTGGGTTAACTTTCATGTACAGGATGGCTAGAAACACTAATTAACTGTAACAGATAAATGACTGAAGTGAGACAGGAGTAATTAGCTTCAAATTGCCTGTGAGCTTAGCCTTTCCCATAGCAAACAGGCACCTTAACATAGATTTTGTCCTGCTTAATACACTCTTGTTTGTCTTACTCAGAGGCTGAGTTATCCATATAAATGAACGTAACCCCAGGATTTTCTTTAAACCTTTAGAGAAAAGGCTGCAATATGCAGGTCCCTCCACAGCTACTGGTCTGGAACTGTTCAGAACTGTAGCAGTTGCAGGATTCCCTCTGTGGAAAATAAACTGTTACACAGTATTAAGCTCCTTCTCAGGTCCTCTGAAAAGGACTTCCTATGTAACAAACAATGTTAGCAGCATCATTTATGTTTTCTTATGAGACTTGTTTCCTCAAGAATGTCATATGTATCTGCATCTTGAACATTGGGACATGCATAGCTTAAATACTGTTGAAATGTATGTTGGCACAAGAGGCCTGTCACAGCTATGTGAGGAGGTTCTTGATGAAACTGGAAAAGTTCTTCTTGTAAAGCTAGTTTGCAAAGACATTTGTGAGTTTTTGAAAACTTCTTAGTTCTTAATGATGATGTTCTTCCCCCTAGAACCAGCTGTTGTTGCCAAATCATCGATCTTGCTTGATGTGAAACCTTGGGATGATGAGACAGATATGGCCAAGCTAGAGGAGTGTGTCCGAAGCATTCAAGCAGATGGCTTGGTCTGGGGATCTTGTAAGTAGGAGAAAACCGCAAAGCAGGGAGTGGGGAGATGGTGCGGTCTCTTAAGATGGTAGTGACCACAAATCTACCTATTCACACACTGATCCGTGAAGATACGGGCAGCTAAAACAGCGTGGGAGTTACGACGCTACAGTACCTCAGTACCTTGACATAGTCAAAAAGGTGTGTTAGTGCAGCGGCCAGGCTGAGATTCAAATGCAGGTTGTAAAAGCCTAAAAACTTTGGCTCTGCTGTTCTTCGTCTTCCTGCACAGTTCCCGGTGCACCAAGCAAGCACCCATACACCTGCATCAGTGGTTTAGAGGGGGGTGGCAGGGAAAGCCACAAAAAACAAGCCCTTTTTGACCACCTTGCAATAAATGCTGGGTTGTTAATTAATATCGAACAAATTATATTTTTTTATGTATTCCTGCAAACTGCTTTGGTCAGTTTGGTCTTACTGGATCTGCATTTTTAAGGGATTCCATCAATCAAGAAGTACTAAATGCTCTTTTTTTTTTTTTTTTTTTTTTCCCAGCCAAGCTGGTACCAGTTGGCTATGGTATCAAAAAGCTTCAGATCCAATGCGTTGTTGAAGATGATAAAGTTGGAACAGATATGCTGGAAGAGAGAATAACAGCTTTTGAAGATTATGTACAATCAATGGATGTAGCTGCTTTCAATAAGATTTAAGTCTTGCTATATCTAGAATAAATGTAATTGCAAAAATCTGGCTGTGTCTGTGGTTGATTAAAAATTACAGTGTAACCCAACTCGTAAGTGTAAAATTTGGTTGATGGGTAAAGCAGAGGCTAAAATTGAATTTCAAGGTTGCTCCAACACCCCACTGTAGTACCCATGAGTAGAGGAAATGGAAAATTTACATTTACCATCAATCTAGATTTAACATTTAACATGGCTTTAAAAATCTTGAAATGCTCTTTGCTCTATTTTGGGGGGAAGTCGCATCTCTGGAAATCTCCATACTTCCTCCGGAAGGAGGGATGGCTTTAAGGGAAAAGCACAGGGCTTGGGAGAACTGCAAATAACTTTTTTTAGCAGATAAAAGGGATTTATACTACTGTTTATTAATGGTGACAATGTAACCAAACGTATTGTGGCTTTTGCTAAAAGTGGCTTCACTGAGGGAGTGGAGATGGTCTAGTGGGAGGTGTCCCTGGGGGCTTGGAACTAGATGATCTTTAAGGTCCCTTCCAACCCAAATGGTTCTATGGTAAGTTAGAAGCAACTGCAATGCCCTGGAGGTGAGAAGGTGTATAGTGAAACACTTCTTATCTGAGCTGAGGCTACCACAGTACCTTCTTACCTCCTGTTGTGTGGCCTCAGAGTTTTCTCTGTGAAAACACTGGCAGGGAAATTATTTCAAATTTCACGTCTTTTCTGGGGCTCCTTAATTAGTACAGCGAGGACTGGTGTTGACAAAAGCTCCTCTCATATTCGGAGGTCCTTGTGTGTCTGTCATGCTGACCAGAGCGGGTTGTGCTCCTGGAGTGGTGCAATGAGCCCGAAGGCGACCAGGGGGCAGCATGGGCCTTCCACATGGGTTCCTCCAGCTCTCAAGCCCTGGCGTGGTGGTGTGAGGGTGAATGGGGAGCAGTGACCGCAGCCTGCAGCTAATGGAGGTGGGATAATTCACTTGTATCATAAACCTGAAGCATGCTCCACTTAAAAACATCCAAAAAATAGGCGTTCAATTAAAATGCAAAGATTGAGTATCAGAGCTAACACCAATTTGAGCTGCTTACTTGGGTCCAGACTGGTTTCTAGGTTGATTTTGATGGTTTTTTTAAAGATTGAAGAGCCTATCAGAACTAAATTGTTTTCCAAATAAAATCTATAGGAATGATACAAATGTAGAAGCTGTCAAAGTTGCCGAGCTTCTAGACAAACCGTTGGACTGAGAGAGAGAATCTATTGTGACCATCAAATGGAAGCCTTTCATGTGCCACGTTGTTCACTCAGATGAAGATGCTCTGTGCTGAAGCCCAACAGCAGCAGTTAACTTCTTGTTCTTTTTTTGCTGAGCATCTGTGTGTGGTTCTCTGTCTGGCACAGCAGATCCTCTTTCTCTTTGTTTAAAGGTCTGCCAACTTCAGGTTATATAAGAGCTTTGTTTTATAATTTGTCTCAGGAAAAAAAGTCTGCCTGCCAGAGGTTTAAAGCGTGATTAAAGAATTGAAAGTAAGTATAATTACAGGCTTCATTCCCACCTTCCATAAACTTAATTCCCAAAGGAGTAGCTTCATCCCGTGTGTAATTAATGCACAGTATCCTTTCTGTGGCAATTCTCTGACTGTCGCTTCTGCTAAATCATGTAGCTTAGTTTTAGCAATTCTGTCATGGTGCTGTTAAAAACAAGAAACTAGCAAATGCCACAACAGAAAAAAATGAAATTAACATTCTGCTACGAAAATGTAATTTTTATTACCATAATAATTTTTATTATTGGCCATCACTGTTTCTGACCTCCCATTCAACATACCTCTTACCTTTAAACTCTTTCCTTGGCCTTGAAATTAAAGCTTTACGTGGATAAAATAGTTTGATTTATAGACTGTAACTTTGCTAAAATACAGCACTGCGAGCCACCCAGTGGCCATCCAGACTGGATTTTTGTGTGTGTGTTTCATTTATGCTAAGCGTGTATGTACAAACTCTTCAGTTGTTGGGATTTCTTTTGGTTTTGGTTTTTTTTCCCCTGGTATTAGACAGAAAGTTGCTGCACAGGAACAAAACAAAAAAAGCTAGAGAGCACAGTCTCCCCAGTTACAAAATAGATAGGCGTGTGGGGAACAGAATTCCACAGAATCCATGTATATCTACGGTAGGGGGTTTTGCGCAGTGTTTGGGCATGTGCTGGTATATTAATTACTGTGTCATTGTGACTGAAAAATCAGCACCTTTGCATCAATAAGACACTTCTATCCCAAGTGCACCCCATAACAGAAAGATCAGTAGAAAGTTCTACAACTTAAATATGTGATGTACAGGAATACTGGGAAAACAGTTTCAACAAGAGTATTGGTTACAAACTAATCTACATAACGACCTTCAGAAGTACAAGCTGTTCAGGAAGCAGATAAGACTAAGTAACCAGAACCTGTCTATTACAAAATGTGTCAATAGCTATTGTTCTTGAATGAATGTTTGATCATAGAACTATTTCATATGAAGTGTTTTTGTGTGATATGATTTAGCATGATAAGATAGATTCTCTTCGTCTGGCTGGTTTTCCCCATTGTGGTAGGCTGAATGACTGTTCCTCAGTCCAAGCAGAGTAGAACTGTTGGCGTTGTTTTGGACACTCTTTGCAACCAGAAACTTGAAGTGTTATCTGTTTTGTTTATGTATCTTGCATTACTCTTGCAGAAATGATTTGGAGACAATTCTGTAACTGATCTTATTGTGAATGGGGTAGTAGTTATATTGCAAAATTATTAATCCACTTAATTCCATAGACCAGGGCTGACTTTGGCCTTATTCAGTTCTGCTTCTATCTCTGTTGTTTCCTTCAGGGGAGACTTTCTGATAATTTCAGGAACTGGCTGGATGGCCACACTCAAAGGGTTGCTGTCAATGGCTTAATGTCCAAGTGGAAGACAGTGACAAGTGGCGTTCCTCAGGGGTCAGTACTGGGACCAGTGCTGTTTAACGTCTTCATTGGTGACATGGACAGTGGGATAGAGTGCACGATCAGCAAGTCTCCTGACGACACCAAGCTGTGTGGTGAGGTTGACATGCTGGAGGGAAGGGATGCCATCCAGAGGGACCTGGACAACCTTGAGGAGTGGGCCCATGCAAACCTCATGAAGTTCAGCCAGGCCAAGTGCAAGGTCCTGCACCTGGGTCCCAACAATCCCAGGCACAAATATAGGTTGGACGGAGAATGGCAGGAGAGCAGCCCTGAGGAGAAGGACTTGGGGGTGTTGATGGATGAGAAGCTCAACATGAGCTGGCAATGTGCGCTCACAACCCAGAAAGCCAACTGCATCCTGGGCTGCATCAAAAGAAGCATGGCCAGCAGGCTGAGGGAAGTGATTCTGCCCCTCTACTCCACTCTTGTAAGACCCCACCTGGAGTACTGTGTCCAGCTCTGGAGTCCCTAGCACAGGAAAGACATGGACCTGTTGGAACAGGTCCAGCAGAGAGCCACAAAGATGATCAGAGGGCTGGAGCATCTATGAGGACAGGCTGAGAGAGCTGGGGTTGTTCAGCCTGGAGAAGAGAAGGCTCCGGGAAGACCTTATAGCAGCCTTCCAGTACCTAAAGGGGGCCTACAGGAAGATGGGGAGAGACTCTTTTATCAGGGAGTGTAGAGATAGGATGAGGGGGAACGGTTTTAAACTGAAGGAGGGTAGATTTAGATTAGGTATCAGGAAGAAATTCTTTCCCCCCACACTTTCACCCCCACTGTGGGGGTGGTGAGGCACTGGAACAGGTTGCCCAGAGAAGTTGTGGATGCCCCATCCCTGGAAGTGTTCGATACCAGGCTGGATGGGGCTTTGAGCAACCTGGTCTAGTGGGAGGTGTCCCTGCCCATGGCAGGGGGGTTGGAACTCCATGATCTTTAAGGTCCCTTCCAATCCAAACCATTCTATGATTCTATGAATTTATGCAAGGCAGCATACGTATGTTCCCCTATTTAAAAATCAGTCTGATTACTGTACATAGCAATATGTGTGCTCACATAGGTGACATGCAAGAAGAAAGCTGACATAAACTTCAATTCCTGCAGTAGAAAGGGTCAGGGCTTGCTTTCATCTTCCAAAACCTTTGGGAAAGAGCTGTTTAAGAATGGACAGTCACCTCATATTGCTGCTGAGAAAAGCAAGTGAACACATTCTTTGGAAACAGCAAAATTTTATTACTTCACTTGGAGTACAGTCAGGAGAGTAGTACTAATACATCATTCTTAGAAAGATGTCAGGGAACATGTGAAGAAAAACTGCAAAATGTTTGATTTAGGCACATTTAGCAGCACGGTGCCAAAATATTATGATGAGTCACTATGTACCAGGCAGCAAATGACTCAAAGGAAGAGTGCTGCTTACCAACTTTCCAGCCCAAATTCCACTGATCCTGCCTGACTCTTACAAACCAGAGCCCAAAGGAATAGTTACAGACCACAGTCAGACTCTTTCTATTTGTACAGCTACCAATACTGGATGTGCTCATGCATGCATATACATATATATTTTATACAAAAGCAAATATATCTACATGTAAGGCCTCAATTGCAGTATAAATGCTACTTATGTGCTGGCAGGCCATAGAAACTAGATAGATTATCTGAAAGGCAGTTTTATTCTATATACCTAGGCCAATAACAAGGAAAAAATGGTTCAAATTTACCCAAAGCTTCATGCTTTTACTTTTAGTGAAGTTTTATCCCACGTTCAACTTTTTAATTAAGTGGTATTGCATGAGAAGTTGGTCCACTCCATATACTTAGCATATACATTTGCATTGGTGCATGTGTGATCCTACAGCAAGCAACAAGTTGGAAAAGAATACAGCATAACTGGGAGTTATGCTTCATCTTATGGGAGTGGACTCCATCTCCTGAATGTACTGTCTGGCCTCTCATTTGGCAAAGAAGTACAACTTTGGCTACAGACTTCTAACAGAATATTGTTGAATTTACTCTGCCTATTTTTTGAAGATTGGTATTAAGAAGGCAAACAAGATGTTATACTATGTCTTTACCTTTGGCAGAGCAATAAAGAGCGACCAATAGTTGTAAACCTCTTTGAACCTGAAAGTTTAAACATAGAAAAAGGCCAAACGTGTGAGGGGGTCTTTATCTCAGCTTCTGTAAGAAACATTTTCACTGATTCTTTGCACATTTCAAATGAGCATAATACCTATATGAAACATCTGCTCAGTATTTTGCACCCAACTGGCGCTAAAAGCACAAGAATAAGTGACCAGAAAACTCAGGATAGTTTTGGTTATAAGATAAAGAGTAGGTTTTATTTTCATATTTTTCCTTTTTGACAAGAGAAGGCAGTGATTCAGTGCTCTCTGTCTTGGGATTCTTCTCCAACTGCAGAGTGGAGCCACCAATAGCTTCTCTGAGCTGGGATGTAGCCAGGTGATTTGTACTTAAGGCAATACTAGACAATCAGGAGACTCGTGACCCATTGATGCATGGCCATGACCTCTTGGATGAGAATGCCTTGATCAAGCGTGTTATCAGTGATGGCAAGCAGGAATATTTTTATTATGTGCTCTTTTGATATCAATGAGGTGTGGAACCATAACAAAACAACATTCCTGATCCAAAACCCAGTTAGAGCAATTCCCCTTACACTGACAACTTTCAGTTCAGGCTGTGTGTGCATTGCAAGCACACCACACCCATATGATGTGTCCCTTAGAAATCTTTCAGGGAAAGCAGCAAGTGCAATTAAGCCAGCTGTTTACATAAAACTGTATATGCAAAGATGCACATCTGACTGGCAGATGTGAAGTCAAGAACACCTCCAAGTCTCCTGTCAGCTGTTTTGGAGAGGGATGGTGACAAGAGCAGTTACTGAGCAGTTTCACAATAGTGCACAGACGCATGGGTGTTGTCCGAACTCCACAGCTGCTCACTGACAGTTCCTGAGCGGCTCACCTCCCACAGTGCCAATTTTAGCACCTCAGAGACCGTCGTCTTGACCTGAGCCTGGAACTTTTTGCTAATCAGAACATAGAGGATTGGATTGAGGCAACTGTTGATGAAACCAAGACCAGTGGAGAGGGGAATGCCATCCTGCAGTAAGTCATGCAAGTTTTCATCGTGGTGAGCAGACAGCTCCACAATGCTGAATATGTGATATGGTGTCCAGCAAACAAAAAAAGCTACAACTACAGCAATAATGGTCCAGAAAAGCCTGCTGGAAGTCAATACAGTTCTCCTCTTCACTTTGACAATCAGCAATGAGTAGCAAATGACCATGGTCACTAGAGGAAAGAGGTAACCGAATGCAAGCCTCACCCAAATGAGAATGTGGTGTGTCAGCAAAATAAGTTCTCTGTCATGCACATGGAAGTTGTTGTAGCAAATGGTGACATTGTTGAGAACTGTAGCTGTGTCTCTAAAATATAAGGCAGGGCCACCAATAATTGCAGCTGACATCCAAATGATCCCACTAAGGATGAGGGTGTTCCTCACAGTTCGATACTTGTAGGAAAAGACTGGGTGGACTAGGCGGATGTAGCGGTCAAGGCTGATGAATGTCAGGAAGAACACACTGGCAAACATATTAAGTAGTGCAATGAACGAGTTCATTTTGCAGAGCCACTTCCCAAAAGGCCAATGGAAGCCCATTGCCACGTATGTAATATAGAGGGGCAGGAAGAGAACAAAAATGAAATCTGCAATTGCCAGATTGAGGAACCAGAGCGTGGAAACAGATTTATCCCACTTAAAGCCCATAAACCAGATGACGATGGCATTACCTGGCACTCCCAGCAGAAATGCCACACTGTAAAAGGAAAGGGAAATAATATGGGCAATGCTGAGGGAGGACTGGGGTGATTCCTCTTCCTCAGGCAGGTCATAGAAATAAGAGTAGTTCTCAAAATCTTCAAATGTCATGTTGCACAGTTGCTTTCTGGGGAAGAAAAGAAACGTAACAGTCAAAGGAGAAATGTTTTACTGCACTGCAAATCGTAACCTGCAATTCCTTTAAGTTCTTGGTCATAAAGAAACCCCAAAACATTGACTAAGTTTCACAGATCTATCACTTTTTAGCTGTCAGTTGCCAGCACAAAGTTTGTGGAATATTTTGGTCACAGGCACTTCAACAAACGCTCAAATCAAGAGAAGACTTGAAATCTTCAAGAACTGTCTTCCTTGCATTTATTTCTTAACAGAGAGCACTGAGCACAGTACCACTGATAAATTTCTGGTAGACAAGCTGCAAAGTTTGATTGAAGTGTGATTTTTGTATTATTTTCTAGTCAGCTTTCAAATTTTATTGCTTGCTCCTATTTGAAGCAAGTTTTATGGATTATGTCTGTCAGAAATCAGAGAAGCACTAGGCATCTATGCAGGCAAAAGGGTGCAGTTAAAATGCCAGGAAGCTGTTTTTAATAAAATTACCACCCACACATACACACCTCAAATTATATTTAACAAAGTCATAGACAGCAATTTTTCCAGTAACTGAAGGTTCATGGATTTATTCCTCTCTATCAGGTATCTATCTTTATATCAAGGAATGCCGATTTTCAGACACATTCAATGTATTGATTTCCTTAACACAGCAAAGGATGTAGAGAAGGAAATATACAGAACATATTTCAGGGACAATACATACAATTGTGATATTCTTTCACTTGTGAGCTGAGAAACGGGTAATAGACCAAAAAAAAATAAAGCTTCCCAGGAGAATAAGACACATTGTAATAGCTATAGATGAAAATATATGTCTCCTTTTTTCTTTTTTTAAGACAGAATGACAGTTTTTTTGTGTTGCAAAAGCTTCTGGAACTTACAAGTACAACATGATTTTTCACATAGGAATTTTCTTCTAAAACTCCAAAGGAAGAGTGTGGGAGGGAGAGAAGGAGGGGGGGGAGTGGAATATAAACCAAAAGAGAAAAAAAAAAAAACCACCCAGAAAAAAAAGGAATGAATGGTAAAACAGATAGCAAACAGAGGTTGAACAGGAAAAAACACTTAGAAGTTACATATTCATTCCACAGTACACACAACGCTGTAGCACAGCACAGATGGCCACAGTCTGACAAAAGTATCTGCCATGGTCAAAACAAATATTCTGTTAAATTCTGCTATCATTTAAAGCTATATTTTCTGGCTCAGCTGCACTAAAAACCTGTCCCTGAGAACAGGATACAACAAGCCCATTAGCTGTACTATGGATGAGCTCACCGGTACACTTCTGAGCATTAGCTTCGTTCAGAAACTGAAATTCAGCCCAAGCTTTTGGAACCCAGCCCTGCATTCCTGTAATTCCATTAATTTTAGCATGCTAAGGACAACAGAAGCAGGGACTCCAGAGTACACTGCCTGCAGAATGACATCTGCAAGCTTGTATTCATGTACATACCTTTCCTCCGAAAAAAGTAGTTCACTTATTTTTGAAGGATTACTCACATAAGTGAAGCTATGCATGTGCACACTCATTAGCAGGATCAGATTTCTCATTCGTAGATGGACAGATGAGGGGGAAAAAATGTGTAATTTTATATCTCTTGATAAAAAAAATATGTATTAGGAGTTAATACAGCCTGTTCTGTCAAGAGGCTATGATAACATTTGCCCTTTGTAATTTACATCAGGCTGAAGGAATGTTATTTGGTTTGCTGTCCTGATAAAATGATACTTATTGGGCTGCATTTATGTAATTACATGCCCCTTGGGGGCAGATTCTGCATCAAATACCAGTACCACCCATCTGAGTCATTTTTTCAAATAGCTTAACAGCTGCTGAGAAATAGTATAAACAAGGAGCAGTACCACTAACATCTGGAACAACATTACGTTTGGACAGTTTCAGAGGACAGTCAGGTTAATAATTGCATTTTTAAGTGTCTTTGCCTATATACAGAACCATAACTTCAAATCAAACTTATGGAATTAAACAAAAAAAAAAATCCAGTTTTTCAGACTCTTGCTGATTATCATCCTGTATTGCAGTTACTAATCAATTTTGCTTTTAAGTTTTTGAAGAGCTAGCACAATGCACCAATACTTGGATTCAAACACTTCCTCCCTATATGTGTAATCCCAATCTTTTTTTTCCTAATGGTGCTAAAAAACCATAATGACAATAACAAACATTTGCCTACTTCCCAACAATGTTAATTTTATATTTATAACTTCAAAGATGATGCATAGCAGCAGAAAGAAAACATACCTAAATAAGTACCAAATATTTACCAAGCCTTCTGTAGTTTAAAACTCCTCCATCGAAAGAGCACACCTCTAGAATGCAATTGTTTTTCCAAGCTTGTATTTTTCCTCATCTCTAACTCCTAGTCTTTCAATGCAGTAACTCTGTATCAATGGGGGCAAAAAAGCAGGAGGAACATTGCTTACTAGTGCTCCCTGTGCACAGATGCTAAACTAGACTCTGTGGCTAAGGCTCACCAAAGACCGTCACATTTGCAAAGCCCAGAAACTTTTACCTCTGAGATCCACATATATGAAGCACTTCTATAAACAGACTCACAGTGTTAAGCCCTGCCCTGAAGAAGATAAGCAGTAGGGGATTTTCAATGGAGCTATGCTGGTTTGCATCAATAAGGACACAGATTTTTTTCTTCTAGGGTAACTATTACCCTAGTGGGGTATGTTTCTTTATGTTCTTGAAACACACACAGTCTCAAATATGTGAGTTAGGGTTTTATTTATTAATGAACTTTCAGAGTCAGAACTGTCTCACAGTTCAAGCCTAGGTCTTGAAAGTGAAAAAATCTAATTCCGTTCCTTATTCTGTCACGGATTTCCAGTATGATCTTTGACAAATGGCCTAATTTCCAGGCTGAATTCCTGAATTCCTAATTTCCATGAACCTGTCTGCAAACAGAGGCCCAGCAGAGAAAACAAGACTTTTTACCAGCAGTTTCCACTTGGCTTTCAGGCCAACTATTAGGAAGGGTAAGGGAGGTTTCGTGCAGTTCACTGGCTCAGTCTCTGCTGGTCTGGTGTTGCAAAAAGGAGCCACAGGGAGGAAAGTATTTTTCAATAAACAGGAAAGTGTGGTTAGAGGCCTGGCAATAGGACCTGGGGGCAGCCACATGTTACAGAACAGTGTTGTACTGCATATGGCTGAATTTAACCAAGTTTAGACTTCATCCCATCTTTTTTTTTTTTCATAGTAAACAGCCTGTGTAAAGTGTACACTCAGCAGTTGTTTGACTGGAGTCTGTTCCTGTTTGCTGAAGTAACAAGCAGCTCTGAAAACTGAGCCTCCTTGGTTCAGTTGCTTAATTATGAATGTAGTTGCTTAATTTTAAGCAAATATGTTTCAGGACATTTGACCAGGAGGTTTCATTTCCTGTCCCCTTCTGTAGAACAGAAGTTAATTACTAAGCAACGTCATAGGAATATCACTTGGTGCTAGTAACTTTTAGATCCTGGGACCAAAAACAGAATTACCAAGAAATACTGATTATTAGGAAATATTTCTAAAATACAAAGCCACAGAACTGTTGGGAAGAGACTTCACCATGTGCTACATGAATTTCACCATGTGCTTTCTCTGAATTTCAGCAGGGAATTATAGAATCAGATCTCAATTGACATGTTCATAGCTTTTTACTATGACTACCTAGAGTTTGTTTCCTCTGCCACCATTACAGTATTTCATAAAGCTGAGCCATAATGACAACTTGGACAAATGACTGGATCTGCTTAAAATAGAACGGCTTTTGTCACACTAAGAATGGCCTTACGGTCATGACATGGGACTAGTACTTTGGAGTCTATTCATGGCTATGCCACATGCATCCTGTTTAACCAGGGGAAGTCGTTTGACCTCTCCACGCCTCAGCCCTGAGGTCAGTGGAATGGCTTTGGAATTAAATTACATTGGGTTTTCAGTCTAAAATAGGAGAAAACAAACAAAACAGTTTCAATTTGCACTCACTTTACTTGATGCAAAGTCTTCCTGGGGGTTCAAAGTTCTCTGGGCACCGCGTAAGTTAGGGTCCAACTTAATTACACCAGTAGTTTACACCACATGTTTGTGCTGCAGCCCATACAACCCCTACTTCACATTTGGTCCTCATTACTTTCAAAATTTACAGAGAGGTCCAAGGGAAGAGCTTATTCATTGTCTGTTAGTTAAAAGTTAACACAAATATTTGAGTGGTAGTCCCGAAATCTATTTGTTCAGTGTGATAAACAATGCTCAGAGGCTCTGGCCAGCTAAATTTATTTCAGAGGTCACAATAGAGAGTCCTGACTTAATAGGAAAATTACGGTTTGCAGAGTTGGCTGTCTCAACAGTTAACTTCATAGAGGGAATATATTACACAAACCCTCCTTTTAATGTCTTTATGAATAGTTCTGAGCATATCACATCCCACGTGTATGATCTCTGGCTAAAGGAAAGCTTATTTGATCGATTCACTTCAACTTCTGTCATTTGCAAGAGTCAAATGTTAGAGAACAACTAGTTTCTCAAAAGGTCACCTAAAGCCTGCTTGCAATACTGTGTCTCAGCAAGTTAGAATGCTGAATTAATTTGAAAGCCTTCAAAAAAATTTCTTGGAACTTCTGAGGTGCTAAATTTTGAATTTATCTAGCTTCAAAAACAGAAAGATGAAATGCACCCAGTAGCTTATCTGCCAAGTTCAAAACACAGAAGGCTGAGCAAGTTTGTTAGAGGTATACACATATTTCTGGCAAGTATTTTACAAAGACATAAGAAAAGATCCTAAAACTCACAAGAAATAGAGATGAGATCACAAACTGTCATAGAATCACATTTCTCCCTCAAAATAACAAAGCCCAGAGGACCACTTGCCTCCATGTAGAAACATTTCTATAGCAGGAAGCGCCTGATACACCCGTACTACAAAATTAAATTATAGCTATGCTATAACTTAAGCCTAAAGCTGGCCCTGCAGACAAAGCTACTAGGAAATGAGCATTTTAAGCTAGTATACACAAAAGATGAATCAAGGCTTGTGTGCATGTTTTCTCTTTCACAGACACAGACACGCCTATCTCTTGACTATCATTTTAATAGTCATTAGACATATGGTAACAAAATTACTTTGTAAGCTAGCCTGAATTCAACAACTAGAACAGGCCATAATAGATATGATGTGTGACTGGAAACCTTTTCAAGCCACAATATAGATGTATTTGTTCTAGCAGACAAGTCAATAACCATCATTCTCCATTACATCTCTCAGTGAAGCAGTGTTGGAAATGTATACGCAATGTACTAGCTAGACATCTTCTAAAATTTATGCCAAAACCAACTTTCTTTGTCCAAGGCCAAACATGACCTTATTAGTCATAACACACGACTTCATCTGTGGTATTGAAGTCATTTGACCAGATAATAGCCTCATAACATTTTACACAAAGTGAGTGTTATAGCGGAATTAACAAACCTTTATAGAGCAGACTCAGTTAATATTGGTAAAGCAGTGATTTCAGACCAGCATTTTTGCCGCCACAGAAATGTCAAACAACAAATTAAAAACCCAACTTTATAGCTAAATAATGCTGCTGTAATAGGAAAAGTATCTACAGTAGGTCTGGCCTGAATATAACAAATCATCCAGACAACTGCTGAAAATAAGCAGTGTACCGTTTCCACAATCAGGTAGCTCATAAATGTTTGCAACCAGCAACTGTGTATCATCAAAAGTGATTTATTTTCATGCTGATCCCAAGAACAATGACTTCCATCTCCAAAGAAGACAAAGAAACTCAGCTGTCCTCAGGATATACGGGGAGGAGCACTTGGTAACTGTGTAGTTAGTGCTTGCTCCTGCTTTTATTCCCTTCCATTAATACAGCTAAAAGGAGAAATATCTTTCTAATATTCCTTTTGAACATAAGGAGTTGCCGTAACAACTGCAAGTGTGCCATATGCCCACAAAGATATTACAGCAGAGTCAAGAAAATGACAGATGATACCTGTGAAACACTTAAAGTGGCTTGATTCTGGAAAAAAAAAAAAAAAAATAAGTATCCTTCTAAGTAGGTAAAAATAGAAGTTTAGGTAAACAGTGCCACTTGAGATTTAAAATATGGTCTTATATTGTATGCATCAGCACTACCAAAGTATTTACATAACTGACCATAACACCTAGGTATTCACAACCCTTAGTGAAAGTGGACTCAAGTGAGAAGTATCGTCAGTCTGGTTTACAGACGAGAAGGCTGAAAATGACCTACAGGAAGTTTCTGATCAAACCAGGTACTAAACCTAGAGTCCCTGCCTAGAGGTTCAACCACAGTCTTATCCTCCTTTCTTAAACAGTCCCCTCACTTAATGGAGCGGAGAAACCACAGCTTCACCTCTGGGAGACCTTCCCTTTCCTGAAGGGAGGCTCTCCCCTGTGCCATCATGCCCACTGTATTGGAGGGAGCCAGCACCTACCTGGCCAGCCCTTGCAGATTCTGGTCTGTTTTCTCTGCATTGAAGAGAAAAGGAACCTGGATCTCCACCATTTGCTTGTCATATGCATTAATCTCTCTCTGCAGGCCCAGGACATACCTCAGAGCCACTAAGCACACCTCTCTGATGACAAAGCCAAGCGACTACACCATATATCGTACTGGCTGTGTCCTCAGCATGTAAATATGCACACTAATGAATTACTGTTCCAGGGAAGTCTCACTTGTTTTCTATTCCTCCACAAATGCCAGCAGTATTTTCTTTGGCTATAAGCTGCCATAATAACTACATACCTAGAGTAATGGAGATACCTAATTTAAAATTTTTTAAGTGCCTCAGCTTCACAGTGACTGGATTGATAAGGTAATGAATGCTTGTGTTTCTAATCAAGAATGGATTTTTATGTTTTTCATGCAAAAATTAGACAAAATTTTTACCTTGGAACTGTTTCATGTATTTGTGATGAAAGAAGATTTTGAACAGCGTTCATATGATCATTACATGATCATGCAGCTCTAAGCATGTTTTTTAAATGGTCGTACTCATTCAGCAAACATGCTTTAACCACAACTCTCTCTTAACAGGAAGTGGCAAAGTCAGAGCAGACAATAAAGAGTGAATGCAGAGATTTCTTTCAGACTATCAACTGTTGTCTCAGCAGGCTGATTAAGACCAATTAAACATATGTTAAACAACAGCCATTCTAAAGTTACTGCAGGGTAACAACAGGTTATTATGGAAAAAATAAAATAACCGTCTCCAGCAAGATAAAAAATCTCTACCAAATAACAGATTAAAAACTAGCTTGCAACGTGTTACACTTCCAGTCCTTTTAGCAAGAAGAGTTCCAAGCTAACCCAGAGAAAATTAGCAACACAACTGATTCCTCAAAAAGGCCTTTTATATACTATTCTATTTCACGTATTAATTTCCCAGTCACTTCTAACAGTATGCTTGGTTATGTACTGCTCTCTAAATTGATGTCTGTCCTTCTAGGTTTATTCTACTGTTCATTAAATTTACATCAGCAGTTTCTTCTAGCATGATTGTAATATTGCTATGGTTATATTACTCTTGACACATACTCTTGCATGGGTATATCAGAACATTCAGTTCCAAAACATTACAGCTGATAACATACTTTATTTTGTCCTCACAGTTAATATGCTAGGATCACTGTATCCAGTGGATTAAGGGTTTCTATTTCTGTATCGGTTACTCAAACATTCCTACTCATACAAAGCTAACTCTTTTATTTACTTTAAGACCAAGTCTAAAAGACGCACTGCCTATATTCCTGCAAAACTGAAAAATTCATATTAGCAATTTCATGGGGGCTGGATATTGAGACCTATCTCCCTGATACAGCATTGGGAACAACCCCTTGCACTGATAAGAATAGATGGTGCCTATGATTAAGGTGTTAAATTAGGACCTTGGAAATTCTGGTTTTACAGGCTTTCCACATTACCTTTGCAAATCACTTCTCACCTGACTCCACACAGATACAGGTACAACACCCTCAGTTAAGAGTTTAGGACAACAAGTTACTCAGTTTTCTTAAATGGGCGATGGTTCTTAACATTTCCAAAACATCTCATTAAAATCATGTGGGGCTGAGCTCATTAAAGAGAGTATCACTGGAAAGAAGAAATGAGAACGTAGAAAGTTGTATTACATCGATGGTACAGGACTTACTACCCACCACTCTCTCTCATCTAGAAAGCTTCAGAAGAGAATAGAACTTCTGTGCCAGGCTCACACTTGCTGAAAGAAGCAAGTATTTTATGTTGGGAAAGTACCCGAAGACTTTAGCCTTTGAGATCAAAGCCTCACTGGATCTAGGCACTACAAGCACATAATAAGAGACAATTCCTGTCTTGCTTATAATTAAACGGAATAAACAGACAACAACAGTCCAACAGTAGGGAAAGGAACAGAAGTATCTTGCCCAAAGCCAACAATAGATTCAAAGGTAGAGTTGGAGACAGAATTCAGACCTTGCCAAAAGAATGAAGAGATAAATATGTTTAGTGGATAAAGGGAAAAGGTGCTGGTTCTTCATACCTGTGCCTTGTGATTCTTGAAATACAGCCTTCAAGAAGTATCAAAAAGGGACAAGAGAGCCTGGGCTGGAAAAGAGAAGTAAGAAAAGTCTGCAGACTCTTTGCTAGCTAATGTCCCTGGCAAGGACTGGAGAATTCTAGAGTGCTGGCCTTTGCAGATAACCCTTGCAAACAAACGTGACTTGTAGCAATAGGTTTTGTTAGTTTCTCTTTGAGCCCACCTCCTGAAAAAGTATGGTATCTGCAGCAGGTCTGTTCAGTTTATCTGAAGAATTGTAATGCAGTAAAACAGTGGGCCAGGTATAAGAGAGCTGCAACAAGCCAGCAAAAAATTCTCTCTGGAAAAGAGCAGCCATGGGCCGATGCAGGACTTTTTGCTCCTGTCTCCAGGCCCTCAACCTCTGGAACGTATTCAAGATACAAAGAGCACAGAATTAGCTGAGCTCCCCTGGAAGTACTATATGCTTCTTCTGAGTACACGTAATTTTTCTTTTTGTCTCAAGAGCCTCACTGCACACTGTAAAAGTAGCAGCAAGTGTGGGAGAGTTGATATGTTCACGATGGCATTTTCCCTTCTGAAATCGAGTATCTCTTGGACACCACCCACCCCAGTCACAGCAATCCCTTCTTCTGGTAACAGGCCAGGAGAAACTGTTCCTCCCACTCAGCTCTCTTTTGCAAAGCCAGCAACAACAGAGCCCTGCACTGTTGTGAAACTGCTAGCTTTAGACTGAATGAACACAAATCAAACCATTATCAGAAATAATGAGTGAAAATTAGCCAGACAACCAGCCAGCACAGTAAGAACCAGCTCAACTGTTGGCACATTCCATAAGACAAAATGAATAAATAAGCAAATAACAAGACCATTGAACAGATTACAATCCTCTGCAAAACCAGCTGCTTAGTGCTTGGAACAGCAGAGTTATTAATAAAAAATTAATATCTAAGAACAGATCACAAAATTCAAGTGGCTTTTAAGAAACGTAAGGAGAAGAAAATTCCTTAAGGCAACTGACTTTATTAGGAAGCAGAGATATAAATTTTCCTCTTGAATCAATCTATCAGAAATAACCACAAATCTAACAGCATTTCAGAAGTTGCTCATTAGGTTGTCAGCAGATAAAGAAATTCTTAAAATGAAAAATTTATGATGTATAGTATATACAAATTGCATTATTATCAACAGTTTTCCTCTGCCCCCACTGATGCAGTAAAAATCTATAGTCAGATCCTGCCGGGGAATCCTTATATAGAGCTTTCCTGACTTGCGATCCCTTTCCACAAAGGCAATTACTGAATCCAAACCATAAATTCATTTTCCAGAGCCAAACAATTTCCACTAATCCACAATCAAAGAGATTCTATATGCAATTAAAATTGCACTCTAATATAACACCCATAAAATCCCTAGAATTAAACTAAACTTGCTTGGACCTCTATCCTGTCTGCCTGGTGTAAGTGGATGATAATGTTTTAAATTTGGGGAGAAGCTGCAGTAACAGTAAACAAAAGTAAATTGGGTTATCAAAATATTTGCATTTCCTATTCAGCTGAGGCAAAACAATAATATGATGCTAGTGAAAGTAAACTGTCATGAGCAAGTTAATCCTGACTCAGTTTCTACAAACCTGGTCTGACAAATTCCTTTACCCTGACATAACCTCATTCACTCTCTTCTCCTTAGCTATGAATTAATAAACATTTAACATTATTCAGTAATACAATGTTATTCAGCTAGAAAGCGAATGTGTTTTCATTGATAGGCAATCTACACATCTCCTGTAAATCTACAAAAACAGGTCTGGAATATCATTTGGCTTTGTAAAATCACATTTAGAAAGGCTAAAGGTGACAAGGCTAAGGTTATCACTTAGTCTGAATAGGAGGTGGAATCCAGCCCCGTCTCATTGTGCGGTACTATGTAAGGCTTCAAATCTTCCTGTCACTTCCTAGGAAACACACTCCCACGCACTTAATGACAGCTAGATCCACATCCTACCTTATTCTACAATGGTTAGGGAAAACACGCACACCTTCCAGCTCAGATCACAGAACCGTTTTTTAATTCTGCACGACTGTAATTCCTCAGAATTAGCTTGTTAATGTGCTACTTAAATTGAAATGATTTCCAGTTTCTGTTCTAGAATCTGTTCATATAAGAACTGATGTACTTATTTCTAATAATACCAGGAATTGATATAGCTATAGGAGACATACCATCCCTAAGCAAATCAAACAAAAGCAACAAACAAAGCAGGGGGAATGTGGGGAGAAAGATTTCAGTCAAAGTCACTCACCATCCTCTGACAGGATAAAAGACTCCTTGAAGTGTGTATATATAAGCATTCAAAAGTCATTAAAAATTAAATTCACACATACTTTCATATCTTTTCTTGCTGCAGAGGTCGTTCAAAATAATCTTTGAAACAAATGAGTACCACATTCTTTCTTCCAAGAAGCTCTTTTAGCCAGTATATGCTCCACTACCTTACACGATTCACCTGCAAGTGGTGTTGTAGCTGTAGAAACAGATTATTTAGAAGGGAGAGACAGAAAGATTTAAAACATAACAGAGAGACTGACCTACCTCGATTAGTCCTTTGCAACAAAACACACTGTAAATCAGGGATGTGAGCTCTGTAGCAGAAGGAAGAATGAAGTGATCTGCAGAGTTCAGAGTGACTTCAGTGTGATTCCAGCTGCTTCACTTGGCTACTGCCTTCCTTCTAATAAAGCTGCAGAATGATATAACGCTGTGTTTGTTTTCAGCTGAGGAAGTTCTTTCCAACTTCCCTTGGTTTTCTAGACCCAGTTTTGAAATACTGCCTTTCTGTATAATCCCAGTATTTCACCAAAAATAAATGTTAGACATGTGAATGAATCATTTTGGTCAGTGTCCAAGCAAGCAACAGATGTGGTGGCTAATGAATGGAAAGAGACCTTACAGTTGTAGGGTGCTTTTTGTTATGCAGAGATGAGGTTGAACAGTATTTCTTTGTAAGCACTCTGGTTTATAGAAAATAATGTTGAATGACCAGAAAGATGCTTAAAAAGTCACACTGAAAGCATCATTTTGTAACTGTATGGTGAGATATATTCATTTTGCATTTATGATTAGCAGATTAATCTCCTTTTGTGTGTAAGAGAGAAATGAGCTCCTCAAAACATCACTATTTAGTGCCTCTGTCTGTCAGTCAGTGCAACACTGGTCAGAAATTTGAACTGGGTTTTAGGAGACTTGGCTTCATTCCCAGTTCTGTAAAGAGCCTGCTGAGTTTTTGTGGCCAGGCCTCATGATGTCCTTGTCACTTAGTTTCTCAGTCAGTAAAATGGGAATATTATTCCACTAGTATCTACACATACCATAGCTTCACGTGACTCTAATGGTACCAAACTCATCATACCATTTTAAATCAGCTGAGCATCTGTCAGTCTGCCCTTACCAAAACCCAAATCTCATAGTGGTAGCAATAATCTAACAGTGGTACTCCTCTGTCATTAACGCAAACCATGTAAAATGTTCAAAGCTGATTGAATCTAGTCAATTCCAATTTTTCCAGGTATCAACTCTGTTGATTCCAAAGAAAGAAAGAGACAAAACACAGAAGAGGGAAGTGTTTAATGCAAAGCAGCAAAACTGAAATTTCAGCATCTGGTTAGCAAGCCTGTCAGTTTTAAGGTCCACAGATCACACAGATTCTCTTAGTGGGAACCAAAAGCTCCTTCCTGCAGAACTACCCTGATTTGTCTTTCCTCCATGACAGCAGCTCTTCCTTCTGGCTATATAATTTAAAATGCTGATTGCTTTGAGGGGGAAAAGCTATGAGTGTAAGGAGGATGAAGATTATGGTACAGTTGGACAGAGTCCCTAGACCACAAGGAAAGGACAGAGGGGCATGATTCCTGTGAATATATGACATAGGCAATGAAGAAGGGGGTTGCCTGAGGAAAGAGTGCAGAAAGACTCAAGGACCTCATGATTTGACACCTCACTTGTTTATTTTTTGCATTTTAAAGATTTTCTGTTTTTCTATAGGTAACTGATTCGTGAACCTTCACTGATAAAAAGTCTTTTAATACTAGTTCTCTTCTTTTGTAAATATTGGGATGGGGTACTATCCCAATGGTACCCCACCATTTATCGGCAGCTCTGCCAAGTTTTGTTTGCTTGTAATGGCACATGAGTCTGTGTGTCTCTAAATATTTTGCCAAATCCAGTTGTTGTAAGGCAGTTAATTCAACGGCGTGGTCAGTACTATTTCAGTAAAACAAAAGATTAAATTACTGGGTAGATAACCCTCACACATGATCTACAGTAAAAGAAAAAAACCTCAGCAGAGTCACACATTTGCCAAGTGCTGTTCATCTTCTTGGTGAAAGGAGTATTCTGGACAGTGCAATGGATTCTAGCAGTTTTGGGATAGTGAGGAATTGTCCTTAAGGGGCTCTTTTCTTCACTGTAAACCAAAGCAGGCTTGGGCCTACTCTAACGTATACTGGGCATGATAGTTCAGCTCTTTCACCCTTCAGAACCAAGGGAGGATTAAACCCCACACAGCAATTTTCCTCACCCTTCCTACCACTGTACCAAATATGAAGTCACAACTGCTAAGGACCCAGGAGACATTTTGTGGAGACAAATTTTCATAGCAAATTAGATTCTTTTTTCAAGAACAGCAGATTACTGCATTTAAAATAAATTGTCTACCAGTCTGTCCTACCTACACTTGCTCCTTTTCAATTGAAAGGGACTTCTGCTCTGATAAGCAATTACCCAATTTGCACAGCATAACCAGCATATGTAATGTATCCGCAAGGAAAAAAGAACAGAATTTTAGAGACAAGATTGCATTTAATCTCAAAGGATTTTGGTCTGCTTGTTTCCTGTTTAGAGCTAAATACAGCATTTTATTCTTCTACAGTTTTGATTAACCACAGTGGGAATCTTAAGTCCCTGAAGAATGCAAGCTTGGGCCTTAAACCTTTTCTTGTTTTAGTTCCTTCTACGCTCAGACGCAGTAAAACTGGTATGGTGAGTCCCAAATTACATGACCTTTTTAATATACGCTTTCGTGCAACCCATTAACCATTGACATCATTTTATGAGTGTGATCTTTTCAGATAATTTTGTGAAAGTTATATGCTTGGAAGAAAATTAATGAGAAAAAAAAAAAAAAGTATCTTTTTTGATTTCATGTCTTTGCCTTTTTCTACCTGAAGTTGTATTTTATTTTATGTCATTTATGCTTTTTCAAGAGGGTAAGTTAGTGAAGTCTTGGAGGTTTTACTCTACATTAATTATGGCAATATACCAGAACTATACTGAAGAAGGACATACATTCATGAACATACAGTGCATATGGGACTTAGCAGAGAAATACTACTTTATACCTAATGGAAAAACAACAAAGGAGGGCATTTTCATACATAATAGATATTGGGTTGTCCAGAAGTGAATAAACTAGGTCTATGGTAAAGCAAATCAGCTTTAAAAGCACTTCTGATTCTTTGTGGGGTTTTTTAACCCTATAAAACAAAACAAAGGATGCATGGAAAAACAAAGATGTAGGGGGAAAACCCTTAAGAAATACTTTACCAGTATTAACTAAAGCACAAATTACAGAGCAATAAACAAAGTAGTTTTAATTTACCTGGATTACCAACAATTGCCTGATAGTTCTGGTAATTATTTCCCACTGCTGAGACCACTGGACCTTATCAAGCTGCCTATTAGTATGTGCAGATAACTCAGCACTAACAAACACCCCAGACTAAATTCAATGTGAACTAATTCAATTAAGTTCTACCAACCATGAATTTGCAAATTAGGTCAAACAAAAGATACTTAGTTTTTCTCAGGGTTAATTTAAGCTGAACAACACGAAAAAGAAATTACTTACCTTTTCAGGATTCAGCTGTTTACAGTTCTGGTTGTGTGTTGTTGGGGTGTTTTGTTTTGTTTTAAATAATCTTCACTGTTCCTTTGTCCTTACTGTTTGAATTAACACCTCATCGATTAAAATCCACTCTGGAAAGACAGAGTTTAACTACCTGACAATCAGGAAAAGGGTAATTTCCTCCCTTCCTGTGAAACTAATGACTATTCATGCCTATCCTTTTGGTAAAGCTGTTAATATTTACTTGTGGCTTAACTGCCCACTATATACCATCGTCAGCAACTATGACAAAATTCTTCAGCGACACGTTTAAACCAAACCACCTGATGAAGGGAGGTTTGGCTCATTTAGGCTGGTCCACATCCTCTTTCTATGCTGATATTAGAAATCTGAAGATTTGCATGTATAACGGGTCAAGAAATGCAGTAATTCTGCAGGAGGCAAAATGTTTCATCTAACTATCACTTCGGTCAGGTCAAAACCACACAAGCTTATAAATGAATTGCTATATGTGTATGTGTATATATATGCGTATATACATACAAGTTCTAGCAGGACCTTTAAAAGCAGCACTTATGTGACTCCTGCAAACAAAGTCAGTGAGGTGTTACATTCTATGAAATCATGAATATTGGAGAATAATTGCCAAGGAAGGGAAAGAAAAATATATATTTTTTTATTATGAAGAATGATACTTGGAAAAAATACTGATAGAAATAGCCTTTTTTTTAGATTTTGCTTTTATACTTGCATTTTTTCCTCATTTTCCACAACTAAGTAGGAATGATTTTCTACATAACTTTCAGACCACAGCTATTCAAATTTTGTATTCCTATGACAATAAGAGATTATACCTGCCACTCAGATAACACTTGAAATCCATGGAATTTTCAGAGGGTGTCTTAACAGCAAACATTCTGATACGTCATTGAGTGCTAAAGATTATAGTCATTGAATAGCTAAATAAACTTGACAACAGTATTTTTCCATTTTAGCCCAAGTGCTGTCTCCTCCCATACAAAGGAATGCCAGTGTTTGGAAAAATAATTTCAGAGAGAACTACAGAGATTACACTAACAAAAATAAGGCTACGCAAACTATAGTTGTTTCACTACATATTTCACAATCTTTAGTATTGCTTATAGGGATTAACCAATTTGCACTTTTTCACCTCACATAAATTACCAGGAACTAGAGTCACTTAGATCTTAGGAGAGAAGCCCTCAAAAGGAAGCCAGAATTTACTGTTATGCATCTAATTTATGACATATGGATTGAGTCAGATGTCTCAAAAACTGCCCAAAGCCTAACCAGCCTAGGTTCAAAGAAACCCAAAGTGCAGAGATGAACCTGAGCCACACCTCTTCAAGATTTTAGCTGCCTCTATCAACTCGCGATCCAAGTCACCAGCATTGCTGCCAACACCTATTCTTTCAAAGAACTAAGATCTTATTTTCCATTTAAAGTATAAAAGATGGATGACTGAATCTCCAGAGTTTATGTAATTGGTCTTTTGATTAAAACCCCAAAGTTCAAACAGGATTATATTATGGTTTTACATACAATGGACATGACTCAGTGATCCAAAAGGTATTTAAGTTTCACGTTTGCATTCATCTATTAACAATTCACTGCTAAGTTGTTGAAGCCTGTCATGATGAATAACAACACACAAAATGAGCAATCCACGGGGAGGAGCTGATTACAAGTTCCGGTCCTTCACTATTCTGCAGCTAGACTATTGCTCTCAGCTATTGTGCTCAGTGGGACAGAGCTGATTTTAAACACTAACTGCAGACAGGGAAATTGAAAAGGAGTTCCAATGCCCTGCAAAAGACACAGAGCAAAGCTGAGCGTCAATACAAAATTAGGGACAGCTCCCTGATAATATACGCTAATAGGCAGGGCGCCTGTACAGGACTCATGAGTGATCAAGCAAGGTTGTTGCTTTGCAGCATTACTACTCAAAAACTTAACTAAGAGAAACACCTATGCCCATGTGGAATCATGGGGTCTGCTGATTACTCCTTATAATGCTGACCAGCCATTGACATTCCTTAAGATTTATGTAGATGCAAAGGTTTTAAATTGGATGGTAGCTCCTTGTGATGGAGAATGGTCCAGAACATCCATGCAAAGTTGGTGCAAATCAAATCCAAATCCAACTCAATCAACTATGGATGTTCTAAGAAGCTGTGATCAGTGGTCTAAGCACATATTCATTTGTAGTTTTAAAGTTGCTTTTTATAGTCAGCTACATTTGTCAGATTGTTTTTCTGCTTAGTGGATGTAAACACATTTTGTGAAAGGTGCCAGGCAACCTTGACTCCATGGGGATTCAAGTTATTTATCCATAGAAATCAATGTGAGACAGGGAAAACTAATGCAAGTTTCTGCCTACTGCTCTGCATTTGCCCTCTCCTCTGACCACTCTCAGGGGAGAGAACACCATTTTGCTTTTAAACCCTACCCAGCCCTCAGCCTCTCTAATGAAATGGGAGCAGATAAATCCCAATAAACCTGCTGCTTCTGATATAGGCAAAGCAAATCATTAGAGGCTCTGAAAAAAACCTTTGCTAGGTAAGGGCTCAGTCTATAAATTCATTATTAACTCTTCCATTGCCTTCAGTGAAAGCAAAACTAGCACTATCTCTAATAAATTGACAGTGGGCTCAGGGAAGGAAGCATAGGAAATCAGACTAAGCAGAGGCAGCTAAAACCCTCAATATTTATTTGTCCATTCTAGTTCCACTTCCTAAGCTGTATCAATACACACAAAGGTTAATTTTAAATCCTTTGTACTTTGCGATAATGGTTAGCGTTTTGTGGTTTTGTTTTTTTTTTTTTTTTAGGAAGATTATGTGCACTTAGCATGAACTTGAATATGGAATTTACATGAATGTAGAGACTAGAATTGCAGCACCTTCTGTAAAGGCTATTTAAGACAAATAGGCCCTCTTCTCAAGAGGAGAGACGGGAGCTTGTGGAGAAGGGAACAGCCACTTCTCCATTTCAAGACAAAAAACTAGGCAAAGGGGAATTACACTAATTGTATGTTGCTTGGGTACAACCAATAAAAAGAACTCTGATTACTTCAGTATTAGAAACAGAGCATCCAATGTGAGAATTTTGTTTTTACTGATGGACCAGAAAAGAGAGTGACTAAATTGTGATCCGAAGAACTGCAACTCCAGTACCAGTATGTGAAATGCCAAAGAAATACAAATTAAATAAAGGGCTTTTTGTTCAAAAGTTCTTTTTCTATCTTTTCACTATTTTTTTTCCATGAAAAAGTCTCTATATTTTCAAATTATGGGAGAAAGAGGTTTCTTTCAAAGGCTGATGTTTTTGCTTATCAGCATTCCTAGCCTAAAATTAAGTTTTGTCCGTGGAAAAAAAAAAAACAACAGAACTTCTCTTGTTTAAGTTTCTGCTTTTTTTCCTGAATAGGATAAAGAAATCTTTCTTTAAATTATTCCCAGGGTAAAGCAAGGTAGAGAGTCAGCTTGCTCTCAGATGTTAGAAAATATCTTACGTGGTTTACTGTGGGAACATTTTAAAAATTTAACATGATTTAGAATAGCCAGTGCAGAGGAAAATAACACTTACTTAACTACCTTGGGAATACATTTTGACCCCACCTTAAATTGACTGCAGAACATCCAGTGACTCAACATAATACCATATATATATATTTGGAACTCCCCAACTCCTACAAATTACACTACAGACAAGGAAGCTGTAGAGATATTCTACATTCAGGATCATCTTACATTCATCTGCATGCATCTATTTAAAACCAGAACAGTTCCATTGAAATTGAAGGATATAAACATTTAATTCAGAATATTCCAAGGGGTCAAGGTAGTTTCTCAACTTCTGGGAGCTTGAAAATTCTTGAAAAACAGAATTAATAGCCCTCCAAGACACTTTCATAAAACTACCTCTTTGTATCAGAAATGCATTACTCCCTGCTTGAGTAATGGGAATTAGTATTTCCTTTTGCAAAAATGCCTTGGAGCTCCTACTATGATAGAGTGTGAGATAGGCCAGAAGGCAGTAATAGTTATCTACTATACCTATTTAAAATATTTCACGACTCTCACATTAGCATCCTATTAAAAAATCCACGTTAATTTTGTACCTTATCTATAATAATAAAAAGGATGGTTTAAAACATGCTAATCAAAACATTTTGCCATGCAGATGAGAATAATTCTGTTCTGAGTGTGTCTTTCAGTCACGTTACCTGACTGTGGTTAATATAAGAACCTTTTGGTCTTTCTGCTCCCTTCATAGTTGAAGGCTCTCAGGTTGTAGAGCTCCCTTTAGCATGGGGAAATGGAGTCACTTTACGACTTTCCATTGCATTTTCCAGCACCCACCTGTCAGAAATTCTCATATATTTCCAAGTTATTTGGTAATGAACAATTATACTTGAAAACTTTGTCAATTCTTAAGGGTCGATCTGACTATATCAATCATACAATTTTAAAATTGGTGTTATTTTTGAAAATAAGTATGAAACAGTGGCAAATAGAATTGAGAAATTCTAAGGGACTATTATTTTCGAAGCTAAAAAAAATTCCATGCACAACATGAAGGTCAAAGAATATCCTGCAATTCATGAGCAGTCACCTACAGGCAACCCCCAACCTACTTCCTTACCTCATCCTTTTCTTTGTGTCACTTCCCTTAAAAAAAACAGGCACAGTTATTTCAGAGAGATGAACTGGCTGAACAACCATTAACAGAAAGCAGAAATGACTAAATATAACAGTAAACTATTCAGCATTCTATGATGAAAGACGTGTTCTCTGAAAGCAGAATTCTCTTTCATGTTACAAACGCGAAGAAGGATCTGGAGACGTGTTTCCTCTTTAAGTCAAGCAAATTTTATGGTGCTCCACAAGAGGGCTGTCTGGACACCCCGATCACATTTTCTCCATGTTGTCTTAGGTACAGCATGGTTTTTTCTTTTCCATGGTTTGGAAAAGAAAAAATCAATGCAGTGTTAGAGCCATGGCATACAAACCTCTTAACTGCTAATTTATATGCACTTTCCTTTAGCACACAAAGTACTAAAAACATGCTAATTTAAGTTAATGGACAGATTCATTACAGCAGTGTTAGTGTATGGATTTTAAATGTAATTAAGAACATTACTAGCCCATCATGCAGAAACTTTCTGAGAACATTGAATTTGGATACGTTTTGTAGCCATACTGTTTAAAGTGACGCATTTAGGGTTGTCTCATCAGCTGTTCCTTCTGGATGATTTGCTGGCAAGTGAACAACAGCAGCTGTAACAGCAATAATATTCACAGTGATCACAGAGTGTATTATCTCAGAATTTTGCTCAGCACTATTATAATAAAAATCTCTGTATTCTCCAAAGTAAATATATACAGAAACATATCATTAAGAGAAATTTTAGCGGAAAAAAAAAAAAAAGTGTAAAAACCATACAACTCTGAAAAGTAAGCCCATGAAAGCAGCAGCATGGCCTTCAAATAATAGTCACAAAAAAGACTTAGGGAGGATTTGCTTCTAATTAGATATGCAAAAATATTTAAATTGTGAAGCACTTCAAGTAACCTTTTAAATATGAAAGGCCTGATGATATGAAAGTAAATCAACATTTTTTTGGAGAAAATTCTTGGTCCATACATTTTAAAAATGCTTTTTATAAGCCTCTCAGTTGTAAAAGGTATTTCAAATTTCTTCCTTGGCCCCGATCCAATCATCATTCAATTATAACACTACTGCTAAGCTTTTTGGTTGTTTTAATGATTAGGCAATTGAAATGATACTTTAAGTTGCATTTTTTTTTTTAATCTAAGAAGGTAGTTCTGGCAAGAGCAGGAAAAAACAGAAAGAACAATCTTTAAATTAGTCTATCCCTTAAGTTTGGGGGTTAAACTAATCTCCCATATATTTGGGATGTTTTTATTGTTAACTCAGGTAAAGCTCTTATTTTAAAATTTACAAAAAACCCCGAGTACAAAAAGTAAAAAAAAGAAAGCTCAGTTTTAGATAATGAGGAAGTAAGCAGAATACCCATAAGAATTAAAGAAGAAAATATATAATAAATTGTTTTTCTTTCTGGCTTGCATGTAATTCCAGTGCCACACCAAAATAAATAAAAGACCATTACTATTTTTTTTAAAAAAGTATTTTTCATTTTATATTTTTCATAATAGAGAAAATCAATGTGTAATAGCAATCTGTCAACCCCAGCAAACAGTCCAAATAAAGCAGAACAAAGAAAACAAGAAGCTCTATTTTGAGAAAAAATTATACTTGCCTTTTACAGATGAGAAATTATTTTCTTTTACTTTGAAAACCCTTACTATTAAGTACAACTGAATCGCTATTAAAGGGAGAAAAAAAATAATTGAAATACCATAGCAGAACAGATCATTGCTCTTTTAGCCTGGTATCTGATATTGGAGAGCGGCCAGCATCAGATTGTTCGGAGAAAGACAGAATTCTTTTACGAGAATTTTACACTTAGTAATTAAAGGTTTTAATGTAATGCCAGGCATTATGGAACATCTATTCTACAATAAAGTTGAAAAGATCTCCTTTCCCAAGCTCACTCAGAATTTGAAGTGCTCTAAAATATGAGTACACATGTACTCAGACTGTCTTGAAAGTTGTGGTGCTTGTTAGAATACAGGCTAGATCTAGCAATCGTATTTGTGGACGTCTGGCAAAAGTACTCTCTGCATGGCTCAAACCCAGCCCTCAACTGCTGTCAGTCAGTCAACACTTAGCTCAGATCCTTTGAAGAATTCTACCAAAACAACAATTTAAGGATAAATTAGGCTTTTAGAAGTAGAATGTACAAAGCAAATATGCAACAAACCAAAAATCTATAGTTTCCTGCCAGCTAGCTTTGCCAACCTTGATTTTATTTGTCACATTCTCTCTTTACAATCTGAACCCAACTGTTGGAACAGATTTGAGACTCTTTTTAGGAAAACAGCTGTTGTTCACCTTTGTCAATTTTATTGATGTTTTTCATAGGTATACCCTTGACATATATTTAGCTAACAGGAGTGGAAAAACATAACAAATCAAATCAAAAGTAGAAAGCAAGCAGTGAAAGGTGTATGGGACAGTTTATGGAAATGGAATAGATGAGTATAAATATCAGCAAAGAGGGAAAAAAAAGTCTGATGCTTACACTAGGAGAGACAGGAATTTTTAAAAGGGTAAAGGAAGTTTGTCAGCTCTGCTTCAGTGTTCATCCATATATGTGAAGAGTAAGTTTCTAGGGGGGAAAAGGAGATTGAGGGAAAGAGACATCTCTCAATACCTTACCTGAGCTTGAATCAAGGTGTAACCTGAAGTTCATAAATACAGAAAGAGTTGAAAGCCAGGAAATACTTGGCAACATGAGCCCAAGTTCTGTCCAAAAGATAGACTATTACATTCTATCCTTGCAAAAATATTCAGGAACATTCCAAGGACAAGTTATATGGCATTATAAGACATGCTCCTCTTTGCCAAGAAGGGCTTCTGTTTTACATGAACCATTCTGGAAAAGAAACGTCAGTACCTTAGCTACGTAAATGAGCTTACTTTGTTTCAACAAGTTATGAAGAGTCAGCTGAGCCACAGTAACTCACCAAGCCTGCTATAAACCATCATAAAGGTAAACTATTTTAGCCTAAGATAACATGTTTCAAAGTGTGTTTGCCATGGATGGAGTACACATGTTTAAAGAATGCAGACATCAGTAATTTGGGTATGTGCCTAAGCTTTCATATATGTAAATCTTCTCCACAGAAATACTGCATCTGCAAAATTTTATGACTGCTTCTTACAAATCTCCACTCCTGCCCGTAAGATTCCATCTAAAACTAGGTTTTCACTTGTCCAACACTGAATTCAAAAAACCTTTCCATGTTACCAAAGTGATTGGTTCCCCCACATGTACCTGTATTGAAATCTTGTGTCTGTCAAGATGCCTCAAACTAAGCCATCATCTTAATCAGGTATCTCCAATGAAATAATTGTAGTGAAAAATTAGTGTAGAATGATTAGGGGAGCCCATCAGCCTTAAAAGACAGAAACATTATGCTATACATAACTAAACTAAGAAGTTGTATTCTCCTCTGCTCTTTTTTTTCAAGGAGTTCCAGTTTTGCCAAGTTCTGTATTATACGAGGCAACTTTAGTTCTGTACCAAGTACTCATTTTTCAGCAATAAAAACATATGCACATATCAAAAGAATTCAACGGCAATTAAGGTAGTCCCCTCCTAAAAGAAAAGCCTTCCCCTGCTGTTCTTCCATTTGAGATTCGTGTTCAATTACTTGCTCAGCGTGGGTGGATGTTTCTAAGCTACGGTTTCATAACTACACACCATCGTCTTTTTGCAGCAGCCTTGGTTTAAATTTTCCGTATTATGGTGCATTCAAGGTTTTTTTTTCTTCCCCCATTGCACAGTCCAATCCTGTATCTGCACCTGTCTTCACACACAAGGGTGTTGATTATCTTTGTGTCTGCCCATATTGCTTAAAAAATCCTGCTGCTTCAGCACAAGAGAAATATGCAATAGCTGTTTTCCCACGGGAGATTAGATAAACGTTAAAAAAAACTCTACCATTGAAAACAAAAGAGAATCTGGACTAAGGTCATATTCTTAAAACTCTGAGAAAAAGCCAATCTAATATTAACTCAATCAGGAAGTCAAACTAAGACCTTTCACTTTCTGGTAAAATCTAAACAAGGTACACTATTAAAAACAAGCTATTTTTAATGACAGAAAATGAAAAAAAGTATAAGCCTGCTCTCAAGCGTTTGAAATTCTGTGCTTTGAGGGAGAAAATTACTATCCCAGTAGTTGAAATGAAACTTATCAAAGACGCTACCTCCCAGAACAGAAAAATCCCGAACGAAGCTGACAAAAAGACGCAAACCCCCGGTTTGCTGAAGCAGGTTTCCAGCGCCTTGGCCGGAGAAAGCAAGGCTTTCCGGGCTCCCTTCATGTTGTATTAGCGCACCTACAGGGGAGGAGAACTGCCCAGGCTCAAATGGCGACACCCTGCGCCCGGCAGCTCCACGCGTTACTCAAACAGCCACCACCAGACATACGCCACCCTTCACAGGGCCGAGGCCGCCGGGAGCATGGACACGGCGGCCCAAGGGTGCGTAGGACCCCGAGCTGGCAGAGACACAGGCTGACGCGAAGGGTGAGCCCGAAGGCGGGCAGGGATCGGCAACACGGTTCCCTCCCCTTCCCCAGTACAGCCCTCCGCTCCACCCCCACGGCGCCGACCCGGAGGAGGAAGCCAAGGATGGCGTCCCCTGACCCCGGCCTGGCACGGAAGAGCTCACGGAGAAGTGATGGAGGTGAGACAGTACCGGGGAGGGAGCCGGGCGGCGGGAGCCGGGGGGATGCGCGCCGCCGCGCAGGGCAAAGGGACCGGCTGGGAGCGGGAGGGGCCGTTAGGGCCGTTAGGGGAGGGGTCCGCGCGCCACTTAGCCAGCCCCCTGCGCGCGCGCGTTAACGTGCGTGGGTGCGCCCCTCTGCCCCCTCCGCGGCCGGGAGCCCCTGTGGCGGAGGGGGGCGCCTCGGACGTGCGTGGCGGAGTGCCTCAAAACACAGTGGGGCTTTTACCCCTCTCGGCTACCGGCGGGACTTAGGAGCCGCCTGCGGCTCCGCCCCGGGCGGCAGTGGCGGCGGCCGGGCCGTGAAACGGGGCGAGGAGGGGACAGCGGACACGCAGCGAGGACGGGAGTCGGCTCGAAGACCGAGCTGGTGCTGGCTGGCGGTGGGGCAAAAGGAGTTTCTGAAATAAGTTGCCACCTCCCTATTTGTGCTAACACATTTGGAAGACAGCTAACTTTGTTTAAGGAGAGTTTTTCCCCTTGTTTTCCCTCTGTCTACCCAGCATAGACCTTCTCAGGTGAAGAGGCAGTAGAGGTTTCTGTGAGGTGTTTTTGGAGGAGCTGTTTTGATTGGCCTCTGTGTTCCTTTTTATTTATGTTTTATGTGTTGTAGTGCAAGAGTGACACGCTGTGGAGAGTTTCTTTGATGCTTTTATATACTATCAGAATGTGCCACTGATTTTTTTTAATGTGTACATTTCATGCCTTTTGGTTGCCTCTTTATAGATTCCTCTTGTTAGATGGGATTGGGCAATCCCAAGCACAACTAGAGGTTGGGTGGAGAATGGACTGAGAGCAGCCCTGAGGAGAAGGACTTGGGGGGTATTGGTGGATGAGAAGCTCAACATGAGCTGGCAATGCATGCTTGCAGCCTAGCATTCTGGGCTGCATCAAAAGAAGCATGGCCAGCAGGCTGAGGGAGATCATTTTGCCCTTCTACACTGCTCTGGTGAGAGCCCACCTGGAGTACTCCATCCGGTTCTGGAGTCCTTAGCACAGAAAAGACATGGACTTGTTGGAACGGGTCCAGAGGAGGGCCACAAAGATGATCAGAGGGCTGGAGCACCTCTCCTATGAAGACAGGCTGAGAGAGTTGGGGTTGTTCAGCCTGGAGAAGAGAAGGCTCCAGGGAGACCTTATAGCAGCCTTCCAGTACCTAAAGGGGGCCTACAGGAAGATGCGGAGGGACTCTCTATCAGGGATTGTAGCGATAAGACGAGGAGGAACAGTTTTAAACTGAAAGGGGGGAGATTTAGATTAGATATTAGGAAGAAATCCTTTACTGTGAGGATGGTGAGGCATTGGAACAGGTTGCCCAGAGAAGTTGTGGATGCCTCATCCCTGGAAGTGTTCAAGATCAGGCTGGATGGGGCTGTGAGCAACCTGGTCTAGTGGGAGGTGTCCCTGCCCATGGCAGGGGGGTTGGAACTCCATGATCTTTAAGGTCCCTTCCAACCCAAACCATTCTATGATTGTCTGAGGCTTTTCGTTCTCTGGCTGCTGTACACAGAGTAATTCAATAAAACCAAAAAGAAGCATTGGTGTTAGAGACAGCTAATGTAGCCCAGTTAGAAATTTACCATTTCTGTATGTAGCCAGTTGTTTTTACACTTGTTACAATTTACAGGATTTTTCAGTGGTAAAATATTTACACTAAAGCTTGTACAGGTATAATTTATTTTTTAATCCAACAGTTTAAGATATTTACAGTTGGAAGTAAAGAAGCTAGGATGTTGCAGGCTTTGTATGGACATCTGAAATGTCTTTTGTGAATTTATATCTCTAGTTTCTGTTTTGATAAAGTAAGGATTGCGGTTAGGCTGTCCAGATTTTGGCAACATAAATAACGTATCTGCATAACAGGTTTCATTTGCATTACTAGCCTGTGATTTGAGCTTGACTTCAGATGGTAAGCAAGCTGTATATAATTTGAGTTCAGATTTTTTTTCTTTGTCCTGTGCACTCGTGTTCTCATGAAACACTGAGACATGGATAATAGGTTTTCCTCTCGTGTCAGCTTTGTGCATAAGTATTTCTGAAAGATCTTCCTCTGCTGTTTTTCTGTCAGTTACTAAGCAATAGCCAGGCTTTTACAATTTTTACCTAACCTCCCCTTCCTCCAGTGAGAAAATCTGGTCTGTTGAATTTCCTCAAACTGTAGAAAGTTGACAAGGAGATGCAGACTGGAGTAATTCATTGTAGCTATTTTCTTAGTCCTCTGCTGTTTGAAGTTACTGCACTCCTAGCTGCACTCCTAGCTCAGTTTAAATGTGCATGAGTCTGTGTCTCAACTTAGGGGTGTAACATACAGAATTGTACTTGTAGATGAGTGAACTCTCAGTAGAGCACCACCATGGAAATTACTCCTTCAAATAAGGAAGTAATGAACTGCAGTAGTAGTTATCATCCAACATATTTTAGTTGCCACTGCTTGGTGTCTCTGAGGTGAAAATAGTTATTTGTATATTGAGGTGCTGTAAATCTGGTTTTGGGGCAGTGGATGGGAATGAATGGTTGTGGTGTCCCCTGCTGACTGACCGCACTGTCAATGGGGTAGGCTCCTCTGTGGTCGCTACACTCTTACTATGCTCTACATTTGTAGCTTTATCTTAGAAAAAAAAAAATTAAAATTTTATATATATATACACACACGCCCCTTTAAAAAATCAGTAAGTTGACTTCAAGCATGTGGAACAAGATTTTTTCCATAAAGCATCATTCATGAAAGATAGTCTTGTCAGTTTTTCCTTTACTGCCTTTTGGATCCCAGCTGCATATAGGACACTGAATAGGGTGACTGAGATCAACTGATCTATCAAGAAAGCTTTTCTCAGTTGCCTGATGACAAGGGTTATAAGTGCAGCTGCGTTGTGTTTTGTTTTGTTTTGTTTTAATATTATTACATGAATTGATACACTATGGGAAGGAGATCAAACCTGGTGTTTTGGTTGGGTGGTTGAGGTTTTTTTTGTTTTGTTTTGGGTTGGTTCTTTGTTTTTAGTTGAGATAATAAGGTGCTCTTTCTGACCCTGACCGCTGTAACAGCCCTACTATTTTATAATGAGCGGTGCATAGTCAGGGAAAGAGCAAAACAAGTTTAAAGAAAACAAACAACAAACCACGCATCTGTCAAGCCTGATGGTATGTAGCCTCATATAGGAGCATCTTTTCTACATATATGAGAATGGGAAGGAAAACGGAAGGAATGATTCTTGTAAAAACAGTTTTTATAAAAACTGTTTATCCTTTATAAAAAAATTTTATCCTTTATAAGATAAAAAGTGGTTGATTTGAAACTTTTGTTATCGCACAACTACATAAATGGTAGGTCCCGAGCAGATCTAAGAATTGCTAAATCCTGAGTTTTGAGACACGATGTGGTACTTTCACTGTGATGCTGTTGATAGTGATTGTGCAAATTACTGTGGCTTTTCTGTTTTCCTGTCTGCAATGCTAATGATAATTGAGTATATGATGGTTAATTTATAAAATGCTTTGAACATCCAACCTACTGTGAAATTTTCAGTTAATGTATTATTGCAATATCTAACTAGTTTATGTAACATAAGCAAAATAAAACTTTTTCTGAGCAGGATTAATTTCAGTTTGGTTAACATTGAGGAATTTATTTTCTGTTATCATAGAAGTATACTTAACTTCATCCAAAACGACAATATTTAATACATAGGGACTATGAGGAAGAAAGAAGGAACAAAGTTATTCCAGAAGGAACAGTTAACGTTTATGTAGGAAAGACTGTCAAAACAACTTCCATAATAAAAAAGAAGGGTGTACTGCAGACTTCAGAAAGAGATTTATTCATTATATTGACTGATGTGTTTGGAAAGTGGTATGGAAAAATTTACATGCCTTAGGGCATGGAAAACATGCATTATTAACTCTGTTTTAAAAGGCTCTTTAACTTCATTGTTGCCAGGTGGGATGAGAAAAGATAAGTGTCCTGCACTGCAAATGGCTTCCTGTTCGATGTAATCTGGAGTCAGCTTTGGTGGATGAAGAAGGTTGATGACTTTAAGGTTTGTACTAAAAAGCTGATTTTATGCTTGCATTCCATAATGAAAAAGGACTGTGTGAAACTCAGAAGTCCTTTGTGTTTGGGCACCCTAAGCATGTAACTGCATGTTGCTGCGGTCAAATTTTAATTAAAAATTGTGGGACTCGATATTGGTTTGCAGGTCTTTTGAGCAATAATGATTACTTTTCCAGCCTGGATAATTATTTTGTGTGATCTAGGTCTTGTATCATCTTTATTGTAAAGGCAACTGAGGAAATTCAGTAATTAAATGAATTTGACAAGGTTATTGCTTAATAACCTAACAGACTCTAAGCTGTATTTGTAAGTGTAGTATTTCATTTCATTAATTTGATCAGAAATTAGCTCCTTCTATCAAAGCCACTATGCATTGCTAAATATAATATTAGGGTGTTGTGTTTTAACCCCAGCTGGCAACTAGCTACTTGCAGCTGCTCACCACCCCCACCGCCCCAAAGGGTTTGGGGAAAGAGGGGAAACCCTTGTGGGTTGAGATAAAGACAATTTAATAGAAACAATAACAGAAAAGGAAAAATAACAATAATGATGACATGGGTCACTCTCACCACCTGGTGATTTGGCACCATCCTGAGCAGTGATAGTGGATTCCCGCCCCCCAGCTGACCACCCATTTAGATACTGAGCCTAAAGTCAATGGTATGGAATATTTCATTGCCCATTCCATTGTTCTTCCTGTACTTCTATCGGAAGCTGAAAGAAGTCCTTGAATAGTGTAAATATCACTTAGCGACAACTAAAATCTATAGGTATTATTAACATTCCTTTCACAGCAATCACTAGAAAGAAAACTAACTCTTTACCAGCTGAAACCAGGACTTGGGGTAACCTAGTAAAGCAGAAATTTATTTTTACAATGCAGCTTCATCTAAGTCAAGTCTTGGTCTATAGCTGAAACAATATAGTGCTTCTGAACAGCTTGGAGCTTGGACAGAAGAATTGGCTTGAGGATGGGCTTTACTGTGAGTTTTTTGTGTTATTGTTTATTCTTAGTTTTTTTATTTTTTATTTACAGATGTTTGACAGAATCAAACCATCTGATGAAGCTTCTGCTTCTTCAGCACAAGGTGAGAAATTTAAAGTAGCTGTTTTTGTTGCAGTTATTCTTCTTTAATGTAATAATTAACAATAGAAGCATTAGTTCACCTTGTAGTTTCAATTGTGTACTTTGATTTCTTATATTTCATTATGGAACTTAGCTGGAAGAAGTGACTTCTGAATCATCCACAGAGTTTCCATGTTGATGTAATTTTCTTGTCCTGTAATGAGCTGTTTAAGACATGCTACATTGCTGCATTTTATCTCAGTGATCACGGATGTAGCAGTATAAATGTAGATTGCATAGTCTTGATTCCAGACAAATCAGTAGAAAAATTCCCACTCAACCATGAAAGAGAAAAGCTTGTTTTATTAAGCTCTTAGGGGAACTTTGAGGACAAAAGGATCCCTCTCTACATGCTTTCTTGAACTTACTAGACTTTTTATCTCCCTTTAAAATAGTAGTTTTGACAAATGCAATGTAAGAGAAGTAACTAGTTGCAGGTAAAACAGAATATCAAAGAGATGGAACAAAGTTTTGTTTTGCTTTTTCCATAGGAATTGAAAGACATGGTGTTGAAGGTGCTCTACAACAGGACAGCAATAGCAGGTAAGTCATGATTTAACTGGCATCTAGCTTACTGCTTACGCAAAGTAAAACAGGAAGAATCTGTTTTTCAGCCTTATCTGTTATCTTGTGTAATGGGTGACAGTGATGCAATATAGACTAAGTGTATAATGGAGGTCCTTTTTAACTTCTACCCACATACGATTCAAAAATGAGGAGATGGCACCTTATAGTGCCCAAAACTAATATGTGGGTTTCAAGATTTCTTTGTCTTTGATCTATTTTTTTTTTTTTTTTTTAATTTCAAAATACTAAAAAGATGACTGTCTTTCTGGAGAGACAGTTCTCTTCAGATTTCAGCCAACTGAAATTAGCATTTGTGTTCGCTATGCCTTCAACCTGTTATCCTTTTTTCTGCATTTAAGAAAAATTTTCTTTAGTGAGAATTGCTTGGGATTACCTTAAAATAGGTAGTCCTACTTGGCATTACAGTTCTGAAATAGAAATTTTTATCTTGCAAGTTTGTTCCAGTGCTGTAGTAAGATGGATGTTTAGAATTTCCATATTAAGAACACCAATTAAACAACACAACTTTTCTCATTTTCTTACTGAAATGTCTTGATAATATTCTTTCAGTTTACACGCAAGGGGGCAAGAACATCCTCATCCTGGAGCATCCACTGTGCAAAGTAGACAAGGATACTGCAACTGTTGCCATGTACACTACAGTAATCTGGAACAGGTGAGAAGGCTTCTGCATAATTCAGCAACAGATAGCAAGGAGTACCCAAAGGTTTTATCAGCTTACAAAATATCACTCTCTACACTGAAGAACCAGTACTGAATGAAAAATAATCAATTTGTGAGTTGCACAATGTATGCCCTGAGAAAATACCTTTCTTATCTGTTACCTGTTAAAAAGATGCTAGTGAAGTGGCGTGGCTACTGCAGTCTGCTTTTCTGAAGTGGTATACTGCTGTGCATTGCATTCATTGCGTTTATTTCTGTGGCTTCAATCTTGAGATCTGTATATATTGTAAACTATTAGGGATAATGTGTTGGATATCAAGGCTGCTGTTCTTTAACTTTCCTCTTCAGTCTTCTGTTTTTTAGACTTTTTAAATTAGAAAGTAGAAATCTATTTAATCTTCTGT
Organism: Numenius arquata; assembly: GCF_964106895.1. Lineage (NCBI taxonomy): Eukaryota > Metazoa > Chordata > Aves > Charadriiformes > Scolopacidae > Numenius > Numenius arquata. The sequence goes on from NC_133578.1 coordinate 29,500,549, forward strand.
CCTTATGAAAATTTTCCTTAATTCGAGTGAATTACAGGATGTTTATTCATATGAAGTTCAAAAATATTTTAATAGTCATTCATAGATTATTTAGAGTATTTGTACTAGTTACAAGAGGTTTGTGAGTAGCTGTCGGAGCTGCTAAATCAGGTTCCAGCTCCGAAGGATATTTCAATACATTTTAGTATTATTTGAGACATGCTTAAAAATCTCATTGAATCAAGGCCTTAAAGTAGAAAAGGCTGAAGATTTTTCTTTTATTTAAACATTTTCATAGCAACAGTGTAATGCTTAACCTGGGAAGTAATTTCTAGGAACAGGCCAGTGTTTTAACAGTAGTATTACACTAATTATCTGTTTTATCTTTCACCAGCATGTTTTCAGCTCTCAGCACAGACATTTTACCACTTACTGTAGGAATCGTATGGGTACCAGTAGCTTGATGGAGCGTTTCCTGCAAGATGTTTTACAGCATCATCCCCACAGATACCATGACAACAGGTATAATACAGCTGTCTTTTTTCTTTTTTTTTTTTTTTTTTTTTTTTAAAATATGTGTTGGTAGAATGCATGTATTACAAGTTCTTATTTCTGTTCCACTGCTGAGCAGTAAATTTTCTCTGTTTGAGGGAAACTTTCACTTTGAAGACAATTTAGAAAGGAGTGTATTTATATAAACATTATCCAAGAATATTGCTTTTGTGTTGTCTCTGCGCTTTTAAAATTTGTTTCGCTACTTAAGGATTTGATACAATACTATTGATAGCAATTAAATGTGAAGACCTGAGAAAAGGAGGAGTACATGGGTCAGTGGGTATAATGGCAGACTGTACACTCTGACATGCATTTACAAATTCTTATAATTTGACCCTTATTTATATGTATGTATAAAAATTACAATTCTTATAATTCTGGGCTTTATACATATATTGAGCAGTATATTTTATATGGTATGTTTTTAAAGAGTTCATAATTTTGTTTTGTTGTTTTTGGATAATGTCATGTGAATATTTATATGTTTATTTTTCATTATCCTTGGAGTACACACATTCAGTTAATGCTTGCATGAATTATGTGAATTGCCCAATTCATTAATGTTCAGATTTTGAAAAGTGTTCTCTTTAATTATCTCGTGCATGTTTAGGAGTGGTAAGAGAGTCAGTGTGTAAGTTTTTCTCTGTAGATGAAGGGAAATCTATTCATAGAATTATAGAATGGTTAAAATTAAATCTCAGTTAAATCTCATTCCTCATTTGTTATGTTCTGCAAGGCAGACAAAAATCCCACTCTGAAACCAGTACAGTGTATCGTGATACACAACTCTGCTATAGATCTAACTAACAAGCAGAAGGGTATTTTGTGTGAAGGCAGTCATATTGATATTATCAGGATGTGACAGAAAAAGTTAATAGGCATGTCTATGACAAATGGGACAAGGACACGTACATATCACTACAAATACATAAATTAATCCTTCCATCTTAAATAATTTTAATCCTTCTAGCTCGAGAATGTCCTCACTTTTTTGCTGTGAAGAAAATACAGGACTCACTTTAAGGCAACACCCAAATGAAAAAAAGCCCTCTCTTGAGGTGTTGCTAATACAAGGTTATTCATTTGGTGAACGAAACCTACTAATTAGATAAAACAAGCCACTCACATTCATTTAAGTCATTGGAAGAAGGAATGGAATGAGAAAAATAATGTACAAAGTCTGGATGAAGTTGGAGGGAGGAGGAGGAATAATCCCAGATATAGATAGAGTTTGGAGAAAGAAAAGCCAGATGGAAAAGCAAGTGTGAATAGGTTTATGTTGCAATCCTTTCTGAAAAATGACTGAAAAAAAAATTGTCACTGTGTGAGCTGACACAGGCAGGGCGCAGGAACAACCACAAAACTGTGGATGAAATGCAAAGAGTAAATTTATTTTAGTTGCCTTGCGAACAGGGGGGATCTCCAAAGCAGTACCGAGGCAGAGGCACACAAGCAGAAACACAGGCTCCACGGAGCTTAGTCCTTGCTAGAGAGTTACCAAACCTGCTGTTTTCGCCTGGATATCAGGGATTCAGGCAGGTGTAGTTTACCACTGGGCTTTAATCTTTCCCACAGCAGGGCAAGAATTTCAAGCATGTTTGATAGGGTGCCTCTGAGTCTATCACAAGCCTGTGTTATCTAAACACAGATGTTCTACTTGTCAAGTACACAAGACTAAAAAATTAGTATGATATATGTGGTTTTTGACACCAGCTGCAAGTCACTTGAACATGTTTGCAATCTTCCTCACCAATTTTCTGTTATTTTCCCACGTTCTACCCCCTTGCTCAAGGGATCACTTCTGCCGGTGCTGGCAAAGCTGGAGGTATCCATTTGGGCTTGAGGGGTGTAGGGCAGGGTAATTTATAAAGGCACATAAACACATATAGAAAAAAGAATAAACATATCACTACATTAACACTTTGAATCAGGTGTCCTATTCATCCTGTCAGGGAATTAAACCACTCAGCCAGCCAGGAACCATCAGTGGATTGCTTCATTTCATGCATTAAGTCCTAGAGATGTTGAATGTCATCCTCTACACTGGCTGATTCATCAGTTATGTTGAAGCAACACATGCCTTCAAAACCGAAGCAGCAGCGTTTATGGTGTTGGAAGGAGGAAAAAATAGCAATGAGAAATATTAATATCAAAATCACTTAGCATAATATAACCCTGTAATTCAGCTACTGGGGTTGGCATGCCAATGGAATACATTGTCAAAAGATCTGCAGCTGTTAATCTTCCCTTAATATAAAAGGTAGGTGACTTAGTTATGGTAGAGGCTAACCAAATTTAGGTACTTACATGTTAATCTTGCAGAAAAGTATCCAGAGTATGTGCTTGTAGTGCAGGACTACCTGTGATAGGGAAGGAAAATTGGAATGTCATCTCCTTCCAGTAACACGTAGGCTGTTGCTCAAGCTGCTTCAGCTAATATTGCTCTGGGTTTGATAACCTGATGTGGGGTAATTGCCCAAACAGATTGGAGAACTATGGCTTGTGCTTTTTCAGATTGAACTTCAGTTCGGTGTTGGGTTTGCCAACACCAGTAATACCATTCCAGTGCTATCTCCTCTAGATAAGGCACAGGTATTCATCAAAGATACCTGCAATACAAGAACTCAAGAATCCTATATCAACAAAGGATGTCAAATAAGAGCAGGAGTTGGGGTACAAAACCATACGGCATTCTCAGGGGTTGTTATATGAATCTTCACTTCTAGACTAATAGATTGAGGTCCCACCATGCAATCCATCAGTGTGAACAATTTGATTTCCCCTGTAGTTAATATTTTGGGAGAGATACCATCTGAGAGATTTCAGTCCTCACCATATTTTGTACTGGAGGTGTTATAATATGAGCATCGGGTGTTTTATTACGAATATTCCAACTGTTTAACAAAACAATTGCTTTAGTAAGATGTGAACGCCAATGTTGTCAAGTTTTAGTACTGGTTGGTTTTCTCAGTTGTTCCTTCAGCATTCTGTCCATTCTTTCAATCAAGCCATTAGCTTGGAGATGGTAGGCAGTATGGAATATCCAATCTATCCCTAGCCCTTGAGTCCAATCCTGGACATATTTCCACTGAAGTGTGTCATTGGTCACTTTGTATTTGGTCAGGAGTCCCATATTGATGTATGAGTTGTTCTAGTGCTTCAGTTTTGTTACGTTGATTAGCATATTTTTGTGGGTTTAGCAAAAAAACAGTCCTGACACTGTATCCACAGCAGTGAATACACATTGCCACAACAGAGGCAAGGGGCCCATATAATCAACCTGCCAGATATTCAAACCCCATTGACAGTGTTTTATCTTTCCCCATGGAAATATATGTAATACCCTTAAATGTAGCTGCATACAAGTAGTACAATTATGTGCACATTTTATAAACATGTAATGGCAAAGGGGTTTGATTGTGAGCAATGTCGCATGCACGTGCAGTATAAGCTGATTGATGTCCACAAGCTATATGTGCATTTATAGCTTAAGCATGTACTTCAGCAAAGTCATACTATCTACTGCACTGTTATTTTGTGTCTTGAGTGAATTATCTTTTTGACGAGCTAAGACATGCCTTACTTTTAAAGGTTATCTTTGCACATATTGCCAAAGTTGTTGCCATATATATACCCCCCAAATAGGGTATCTTTGTACATGCCAATCTTCTTGGGCCCAGCAGGGTAACCACATTGTGAGACTTTTGTACACAACCCAACTGTCAGTATATAAATAGTGTGCCTTCCCTTCAGGGTAGCAAGAGATGCTGCAATCAATTCAGCCCATTTACTAGATGCCTGTACACATACTTGCCATAATATAATTCCTGGTAGTGGAGCATATGCAACTGCTCTCCATTGTCATTGTCCACTTGCTGTACATGTTGCACTTCCCTTGGTAAATTTCACTGAATTTCACTGAATTCACTGAATAAACCAGGCATCTTTTTTGTGCTCTTTTATTAACTCATCATAAGGGGGAGCCTCGTCCACAGGAGATGTAGCGATATCTCCAAAGGGAAGAATTTCCCCCTAGTGTGGGTATATGATTAAATGATACAGTTCCTAGAAGAGTGGCATGTGGAGTTGTTACATGTGGTTTTCCTGGTAGAAATAGTTGCTGTAAATAATGTTTCCTTTTCCAATGTGTGTCTGCCTGAACTACCCCTGCATGGGTGCTAACGGAATCATCAGTAACCTACCCATGAATGTGTATAGGTATGTGTACAGTCACGCTGTCCTGGCTTGTGATTCTTTCAGTTTCTTGTAGTGCCCAAACTACAGCTAAAATCTGTTTTTCCATTGGGGTAAAATGTATGGCGGAGCCTTGTAATGCCTTGGATCAAAATCCTACAGGTCCTTTCTGATTTTTCAACCTAGTCATCTGCTGTAATCCCCGCAAGACTGTATCATCTAGATTTGTTACTTCTAATTCTAAAGGATATACTCACCTAGGAGTGTATAATTGTGCATGCTCAATCAAAGCATTTTTGCAGGCATCAAAGGCTTCTTCTTGTTGCTTGGTCCACTGCTAAACAACTCTCTTCCTAGTTAATTTCTGCAGAGGGCGCATATCACCAGATGTGGCATAAAAGTTCTCCAATAAAATAAAATTTATTCACAATACTTCTGTTAGCAGATGAATGCACCATAAGAGGTGCATAGCTATCTGCCATGTATTAAAGTAAGCATCCATTTGGGTCTTGCAAGGTCTGGTTATAACTTTCAATTGCAACATGACATTCTCTCTTTAATTTTTTTTTAAATTATTTTCATTGGATTTACCCAGCTGTTGCACATTGAAGTCTTGCGGTTTCCTGTGTTACATATGAGAAATAACACATATCTGTCTGTTCTGTTAATTCTGCAAGACATAAACATTGTATTTGAGGCAGTGCTAAAGACAGAACTGCAAGTTGCAGAATATATAAAAATCTGCTGCTGTCACAGTGAGGCTGAACAGTCTTAACTTGACTTCTTGTAGAAGTCAGAAGTTGTAGTATGTCTGTGAGAAATGGTAAGTATGGAATTTCTTGGCAACATGTGCAGAATTCCTATCAAGCAGCCATGTTTTATAGAGAAAGGGGCATTTATACTCAATACTATTTTTATACTGTGCCATATTGTAATGTTCTGTTTCTCTACAAAAGCTCAGTATTAATTAGGGGTAGTTTTACCAGTGAAATAACCTCTTTATAAGCTCACAACTTCAAAAAAGGAAATATTTTTACTTTTTCTTGCTTTGCTGTATTTACAAAATTATTCTAATACATATTTGGCCATTCTTAATGGGTGGTTGCATGAAGAGGGTAACTGACTAATGCCTGAATTGTTATCTTTAGCTTGGTGGAGGGGGAGGCAGGAACATTCCACAATTTTTTAAAATGAAATATCTCTATAAAAAAGTAGCAGAGCTGGTAACTTGAGTTTTTTCGTTAAGTGTGATGCACTCTAGGTAATTACCCTTTTTTTTTTTTTTTTTCTAAAAAAATCTATTGTTTGAAAAATCTTAAGCATATTTACAGTATTTATATAAGTTGTTTTTTTCCCCTCCCCTTTAGACCAAGCTATGATGACATGCCACTCCCTGTCACTCCAGAGGCTGCTAGGACTTGCCTGTCCCCAGCAGAGATGGAGAAAAAGAGGAACCGAGACAGACAGGAGATTTCCAGCAAAGACCTGGAGTCCATTGATGAAATAAGCTCTTCTGCTCCATGCCTGTCTCGTGAGAGCACAAAGAAAACTTCCGTAACACAAATGTTTATTCAGAAACTAGAAAGACGGCAGGAACATGTTACAAGAATATCCCAGCAGTCTATGGGCAGTTGTAGCAATGAGAAATGGGATACCCTGAAAGATGCTCAAATTGCAAGTCATAGCTATGAAGGCCAGTTTACAGCTGTAAGCCCTATACCTCAGCGTTTTTCTGCCAGTTCTTTAATCCGTAGTTCTTCTGTTAATCCTAAAACAGGAAAAAATGTTACGAGTTTGGCAGCATCAAATCTGACTCCACATAGTGGATGTGATAAAACAGGAGTGGAGGTATGCAATAGTGATGTGTTATTGAATTCATGCTTGAATCCTGCTCCGACACTGGTTCACCCAAAACGCCCTTCAGTTTCTCATCAGAATCCTATGTGCAGCCACAACAATTCTTTACATATTACCTCAGGTCAATCTCTCTCAAAACGAGATGGTTTACGAACTCAGGATGAAACTTTGGTGTCTGATTTCCATCTCAGGGATACTGTGGGTATCAGCAGCGCCCTAGATCTTGGGACATCCCCACAACTAGCAAGATGCAAAAACATGAAGGTGAACAGAGGTGATGAAAGCTCAGTGGATGACACTATTGAAGATGTTATTTTGAAATACTGCCATGGAACTACATCTGAAGAAATTTATCTCAAAGAGGAGAATAATCCCTGTTTAACTTTTTCATCACTTCTGGACCATACTCATTTAGAGGGTTCTGAAATGAGTTTTGACTGTGATGCACCTCTTCAGGCAGGAACAGATTTACCTAAGGCAGCTATAAAAGGTATAGAATTCCTAAAAGAGGTCCAAATAAGTTTGCAAGATAAAGACTATGGAACACAGCTCTCTTCTGTTCTAAAAAGTGAGTCAGTAGAGAAAGTAGAAGCAGTAAAACAGGATGTTGTAGTTCATACTGAAGAACCAGTTCTTCCAGCTCTGCCGCATGTGCCTCCTTCTTTTGTGGGAAAGACTTGGTCTCAAATAATGTATGAAGATGATATAAAAATTGAAGAACTCGTGCGTGATTTCAGGGAAGGCCGTTTTCGCTGCTACTTTGACAGTGAATCCTCAGCCAACTGTACAGGGAAGAGAATGCAGAAAAAAAAGCAGAAGGATGATAAAAAGAACAATATTGTTGAGGGTAATAGAAGAGAAAGTGCATCAGTTAAAGCATTGCCAGAATTTAATAATGCTTTAAGTGGTGGCTCTGATTTTGATAACCCATCTTTAGCTTCAGATACACTATGCAACCCACAAACTCTTAAAATGCCTAGGAAAAGGACATGGCGCCTGGCTTCAAGATGCCAGGTGGTTAAAGTCAGCCATGGCACCCAAACAAGTCTGTTGAACTACCCTGTAGCAAAAAGAAAAATGTCTAGAAGGGAATCTGATCCAGCTGATCAGAAAGCAAGCATCGTGTGGCCAGAGAATGAAAAAACTCCAAACATGAAAACTAGACTATGTGCCCTTAAACTTCCTGAGTCCTACAGCAAGATTATGAGTCCCGTACAGCCCAAGACAGTGGTGTATGTTCTGTCGTGCCCAGAGATTAAATGTAAAGGTAAACCTGTAGATACTCCCAAAATGAGGAAAAATCGTAACTCCACAGATAGCAAGGACTCTGTAAGGTATAAATACAAACAGTGTTCTTTTAAGTATTATGACCCATTGACAAATCGAATTCTGAAAATGCCTCCAAAGAGTACAGTTGGAGAAAAGGCCAAAAAGCCCTCCCATGTTCGACAGCTTTTCAAAAGTCTCAGCTTTGATGCAAACATGAGGAAGCTAGCTGATGCACAAAGAGAAGGCACACTGTCAAAGTCATTTAATTGGTCAGACTTCTGTAGTTCATCTTCAGCATCTTTCCTGCCAGATCCAGGTAAAGGGAATGATGCAGCCTCAAGTCAAAAGGCAGATGGATCTTCTGTTTCCACAGAAAGAACAGATTGTTTGGTATCTGGCCACTCAGAGAACTCTTTGAAACACCTGATCATTTCACCTTTGAACTCTCACCAGTCTGTGGTAGAAGGAGATAGTAAATTAACTCCATTTAATAGTAGAGGTACCAAAACTCCTCTGACCTCCATCAGGAGTGAGCGGTTAGAAAGAGAGAATCCAAAGGCAATGTGGAAGAGAAAAGAAGGCACTAATAAAGAACCAGTTTTTTCCAGAAAGGCTGCAGGATCTATGTCTGTCAGATGTACTGTTGGGAGGAGAGGAAGCAGAGTAACTGCATGCAAGCAAACTTCCAGAACTAAAAAACAGCAAAAAGAGGGGATGAGAAGGAAACTTCGTCCTCGTGCCCAGAAATCTTCTGCTTTCTCCATCCATAGGTGCCAGACAAGGAAAACTACAGTGGGAAAGCACCTTAAGAAAGAAAAGCCTGATGCTAAAAAATTAAAGGTGAGGAGGAAACCAAAAAGGACCTTTCTGAGCTCAACAGTTGTCACAGAGATTCCTGAAAAGAGGCAGAAGGTCACATCGGAATCTTTTCCCAAGAAGCCAGAGCAAACTTCTTCCAGAGTCGGTAACTGGGAAGTAAGTGGAGATCGGGGTCACCCTAGTGCTGTGAACCGACCCTCTAGAAGAACTTCTGCTGTACCTTTACTTCGAAACTGCCTCGTTCTACCAGGTGAGAGCTAGCTACCAAAAGAACTTTTGTTTTTATAGCCAGCACCTGGAAAAAGATTGAGGAAAAGGAAAGGGAACAAAAGGAGGTAATAGACAAAGCAGTCGAAGTGCTAGAGCTGCAGAAAGTGCAAAGCCAGTTTAATGTGAAACAAGTAAAACTGTAAACTCAGCTCTTGTTCCTGGAACATGGGAACATACTGTATTGCACTGTTCTACTGTGTAAAGCTGCAGAAGTTGTGCATTTGAGTTAAAAAGCACTTAGAATCCTAGTTACTAGACTTCACCTGTACATTAGAAAAATGAGCTTGAATAGTATCATATTGTTTTTATGGTATTACCAGTGCGTAATAGTGCACTATAATAAGGTAAATTAGAAGATGTATTAATTAATTGTGCCTATTCTTACTTTTCCACATAACTCTAAAGTGCAAAAAAATGACTCTGTTGTGCTAGAAATTAAATGAAGATATATTAATCTGGGCTGAATTCTGTGTATGTATTTTGTGTTTGTGTATATGCACACCTCCTTCAACACGTAATACATGCCTATGGAGTGGCATTAAAATTAATACAGTATGATACAATTCAGATCAATTCAGTCTTTTCTTGAAATGAAATATAATTGTACATGTTTTTATATTGACTTTTTTTCCTGAAACCACGTCCAAAGTAGTCATTTTGGACAAAAAGTCACTGTGGGCTATCTTCAAGCAATAATGGACCATGCTGATAAGAAAATTTGTCTCTCTAGGGCGCTGTTCAAATGATGGTGGCTAAAGTGAAATATCAAGTTCCAAAGCAAATATAGGCTTAGGGTTTGGGTTGGTTTTATTGTTTGTTTGTTTGTTTGTTTTTTAAATAGCTTATTGATTACGTTTATAGGAGAATTTCACATTCCTTAGTGAGTGGATGGAGAAGTTTTAATACAAACAAATAGCAGTGGGTTGTTCTAGAATGTCAACCTTAAATTTGAGTTTCTATGGTTTCTTTTATTTTAATTCAATGTACTGTTGGTTACATTTTTATGTACTATAGTTGAAACTTTCTTTTTAAACTTTCAGTAAAATATTTAAATAAGCTTAAAGCAACATCAATCTAAATATACTAGAGTTCAAATATCTGTTGAAACAGATATTTATGTATCTGTTTAAAATATTTAGTTGAGTTAAAATTATATTCCATAGTGACTCAAGTTTGGCCACTGATGCTCTAAGTACTATTATTTAATGGCAAAAAAGACTTTTTTTTATTATTTGGTTTAATTTTTTCATTTGTGGGTTTTGTGGGTTTTTTGTTTGTTTAATAGTTATATGATGACAGCTTATTTAATCTGTCTAGGAGACATAAACTCCAGTCTTGCAGATGTTTCTAGGCTTTAAAATCCAAGATTAATTGTTCATTTGTGTTAATTTAAATATATAGTTAAACATCAGCACAATCAGGGCTCTGGATTGTAAATCTGCAATTTGGTTTATTATGTAATCTCTCTTACTTTAAAGGTCTCTGTAAATTCTATAGTTGTAGCGTACATCTTCAGCACACAAGAAAAATACAGAAAAGACCAGACCCTGCTCTTTCTGCCATTGAACATAATATCTGTGCTTTTTTGCCTGAAAAAACAAAATCTTTCTTGGTTCATTTTCTGAAGTCTCAAGAGTCACTGGTTTGGATTGAGATAAAGGTGGACTTCGAAATGTATTATTTTAATATACAGTATCTGAAGGAAATAGAAAAGCTGTCATCATAAACCACTTGTTCAAAAAATATTTTGGGGATTTTTTTTTTTAATGTATGTGCATATTTCCCTGGATAAATAAAAGATGTGCATGTACTTAAGCCAGCTGGAAACCAAGTTCCTTTACAAGTCAAATATGGTCTGACAATTTTTTGATGTTATTTTTTTAATTTATTTTCTTTTTGAAATAAAAGTTGATTTCTATGGGTGAATTTTCCTACGGTTGTCAGTAGACACAGAATCTTATAGACCATTTTGCAAGTCACTGGAAAATGAAGGGTTATAATATGAGTTCTTATAGCCCTCTTAACTAATTGTGCCTGTATAATTTAATATTTTGTCTAATATAAAATTGATTTTTTTAAAGCAAAGTTTTAAATGAATGGTTTTTATAGAAAGGCTAATTTTTAGATAAAGCAAAAGAAGATTTTTAAATAAAGTTTGTTTTAAAGCAAAGCTTTAAATTAACTCTATAGTTAAGTCCCATTCTAACATATTTTTATGATACAAGACTGTTTTCCTATCTAACTTCTATCTTATTTTTCACAATATTGTACACATGAAGAGCATGAATTGTTTTGTGTGTGAATAAGATTTAATGCACATTGTACTTCAAGATCACTAGTGCATATTTGTTTACAGCCAAAAATACTGTTCTCTATACTCATTCATTGTAAGCTCATGTTTCTCCAGCACACAATTTTTCCTTGAAACCTTGAGTAATAAAAATATCTTGACTATAGAATGACTAATATTTTTAGCCTGTAATGTCTTTTTTTTTGGTAAATAATAAACCCCCTTGTCAGGGTGAGTTTTTTAAAAGAAAAATTGTATTATATTTAAATAAAAGTGTGAGTAGCTATATATTTTCCTTAAAAAAAAAAAAAAAAAAAAGGAAAAAAAAGAACAAGTATGAAATGTAACAATTTTTTTAAAAAAATCAGACTTGGTGTACAAGTCTGGAAACATTTCTGTGGTGACAGTGTCAAAATAACATTTACTGTATTCTTGGATGTTATTCTGTGCCTCACTTCTGACTGTTTAGAAACCTCTTCTGTGCATGCTCAATGACTACTAGGAAAAAGAGGGGAGATTGTGATAAGAGAAGTAAATGTAGAAACTGCTTTGGAGAAAGAATTGATGAAGGTAATGTGCAAAACAAAAAATTGCAGAAACACTCAAAATATCGTATGCATGAAGGAGAAAAGAGAAATTTTCTGGGGTCTTGAGAAATTAGTCAAACACTTTCCTATTAGATAAATAATACAGATTCTGCTGCCATTAGTGAACAGCATGTTGTTTCATTAGCAGCGTGGCTGAAACTTCGAAACACGATTGTGACGTCTACACCAATGGAAAATTTGAGAGCTGAAATGCTTTCTCACTGAAATCGATGGGGTGGCTGGTTGGATTGGGATGGGGTGGGGTTTTTTTAATTTGTTTTTTAACATAGTGGACAAAGATGTTTGTGGGTATGTTTACATGTCTTAATCTAGAGAGGCAGGAAAAGATAACTGGATTAAAGAAGAATAAAGTCATGCTTTTTGGATCTAATTGTAAGCAGTTAGATGCTTTTATATTAGATATTTTTATAATAGTTGAGAAAAATGTTGTCATTCCTTCTATGCATATATATTTTGACCTTCTGCAAGTTCATACTTATGTTGTTTACACAGTTCATAGTTCTAAAAAAATCTCTCCCCCCACAAATTATTAATTCAACCTTTTAAAACAATCTCATTCTAAGCAGCTTGGTTTTTATTCTTCACTTGTATTGTGAACCTTGAGTGTGACCCAGACTCGTGCTGTGCCAGGTACTACCTGAACAGACTAGCAAATCCCCCAAACTTTAGATGTCTGACACTTGCACCTAGCAGTTTGTCAGTTCCTTTTCTGATAGGATTTTTTTGCTTTTCAGTTCTTTCTGACATCCTTGCATTCAGTGTTCTTGTAGTTGTAGTATGAAAGTGCTCCTCTCTGGGACTCAGATAAAATGAGGTATTTAGTTGTATTTATACTGAGATTATGACTTAATCTGAAGTTGTGTTTAAGTTTCCTGCTAAATTTGTGCCCAAATAAGGATATGTGGTTTTGTGGTTTTCATGTTCTTGTAATTGATAATGTATTTTACAATACTCTTGCTTGATGCTGTAATTTTTTATCTGCTGCTCTCTCTACTGTCTGTGGTCATTTGACACAATGTGAGTTTGTAAGAATACAGTGATACTACAAACTTGTCCAGTGCTGTTGCTGGATGTTCTTTGTATTTTCAGCTCATTTAATTTCAGATTTATTGCATCCATGTTTTTCCTCAGTCATGGATTTGGGTTTTTTTTATGTTGTGAAGAGCTAAATTACAGGACAGGATATTCTGTTTGGAAGTAGATCAGTGACAGGTAACAGAAGTGGATGGTGTCCTGATCTGAAGTGCAGAGGACAAGCTGCTGTATGTGCTCCTGTGCTTGGGAGTCTGCTTACTTCACTGAGTGGGATAATGATTCTTGATTTCTTTAGCTGCCTTCCTTTCACTTTCACCTAGAGTAACTGCCTGAGAATGGAGTAATCTGAATTTGTACTTGTTCTTGAAATAGAACAGTATTTCAACTGTTGATGTTTTGGGGACAGATGAGAGAAGTAAAATGTGTCTCACTTGCTAATGCAATTAAAATGCTAGAATTTTTATCTGCTATGAATTACAGCATTCCTGATAATCTTTTCCAGAAAACTTTGTAGTAGCATAGGTTTGAGCATGCCCAGAAGCAAAGGTTTAGTTCCTTGTTTATGTTTTGCAGTTACAAATTTATTAATTCCTTCAGCAGAACAAGTCTTGTTTTAATAAAATAAAGACTGAATTTGTGGGTTTTGTAGTTTCTTTATTCTTAACATGGAATTTAACTTGAAACTGTTTGCTATAATTTGTTGTGGAAAGAACACAACAGAATGGTATGGAATAAGATACTACTGTGAAGAAGGCCAGTCATAATTTAAACAGCTGTTCACACCTGTGGTATCTTGACCCAGTGAAGTCTTCCGTTGACTTCAGTGAAGCCAAGATTCATCCCATCTTGTGGCAACTGAAACAATGATATCCTAGGATGGCATTGAAAAAGCATCGTATTTGTTTTAGATGCCTAATTGCATTTTGGCAGCAGGAAACCAAGAAGCACCAACCACATGGCACAAGCCAGTTCCCTGCAGAATTTACTCATGAACAGTTTTTTCAGAATGTGCACTTAATAAGTGAAGGAAGTGGATGGAAGTATCATAATGTTAAGTAGCTTTCTACTTCATGCAAAATGGATTGGCTTCTCTGTGATCATAGACCAGATGAATCCTGATTATGATCTTACAATGCATGCAGAACCATTTTCAAAGCTGTGTGCAAAAATACTTTTAAGAGATTTTCTGGTAAATAGAGTACTAGAATACCTTGACCAATAGAAAACCCTGTGTAGAATACCTTTTCCTTTAAATTTAGTAGTCATTTGCTGTTCATAAGTTTAAACCAGCATGATCTTTTGCAGGAGCAATGCACACAGATGTGTCAGTTTGGATCAATAAATGGCTAAAAGGCATAGGCATTGTTTCTTGAGGCTTCAATATGTTATAAAACTTCAGGACATGCTTTGCAGCTTTAAATCCATACTTGAAGATAGCTGTTATGTATTATGTAGTTGGCTGATGAAGTTACTTCTGTGCTGTCAAATAATAATTCATTAAAGGCATACCGTTCAACCTTCTAAAGCTGGACCTGCAAACATGGTACTTGTAAGCAAATTTTAAGTCTGGTAATTGCATCTTTCATGGGAAATATAAGCATTTAATGATATGCTTGTAGAGTGTCAAGTACGATGGAGGTCCAGTTCAAGTTGGAATATTTGAGAGTTAAGGTGAATTTAATAGCATGGTTTTAGTTGGCTTTGGAGTCATTGAAGTCATTAGTGGTTTGATGCACAAAATTATTGTGTTTCTGTGGTCCTGGAAGTCATAATGATTTTCCTGAAGTGCAGAAGTGTTGTTCTTGATGAAATGTGTGAACACAGATCATTATTTCAGCTTATGTGATTTAACAGTGTCAGTAATTCTATACCTAGGGTTTTTCTTTATCAGTGTTTCTTCCTTAAGGAACACTGAAAAATGGTTCTTCCCAAATACTAGCATTTGTAAAAAGGTTTTTAAATCTCTCACACCCTCAAATAAAAATGTACTTTAGCATACTAAAGCTGGTCAGCTTTTCCTATTTGCTGTGTTGTACTGTGTTAATGTTGGTCCTGGTGCAACTGAAAATGTTGGTTACAGCCTACTTAGTTGTTATTAATATTGTACAAGCAAGTTGCAGAATCAAAATACACCCTTGCGAGCTCATGCAGAGAGCTTAGACACTGTCTGCTGGTGTGGAGATTATGCTGCAAGAATTAACATTGAAGGGGGCAGGCATTGTCCTCAGCATACATGTGGCATCCCTTGTGGATGCAATGCACGTGCATGACTTGCTTTTTATTACATTAAAGTTTTAAGAGGAAGAGGGGACGTAGAAGTGAGGAATAAGACTTAAAAGATGTAGTAAGGTTGGAACTAGACCAGTGGACCTTCAGTTTTGGTTCTTTTTATAGTATTAATCAGTTTTGTCTGAACCTTTGCAAACAGTTGTTAAAATCCATCTACTTCTGTGGTGGTTCAGCTCAGATTCCATCATTGTTTCTTCTGGTATGTTAGTTTTATTTGCTTAATACACAGATATTTCTCTTTATTTCTGCTCATTTTGATCCTTTCAGCTGCTGCTAAGAGGGGAAGAATTATTATAACAAAGATTGTGCACTTGCTTCTTTTTAAAAGATAAAGAGAAAAATTATAGGGCATTATGTGGCTACCAGCAGAATTCTCCAAACACGGAAAGGAGATCTATTAAAATTCTGATCTAATGATGACTAATCAATCAATTGCCCAAATGATGACAGAAACACTTATGCTTTTCTTTTTAATGATATTGGACTCAATCTGTATACAATTAAAAATAAATATACTGACTTTTTGGTAGCATATTTTATGGATTTCCAAATGTGTTTAACACTTCAATTTTTCAGTCTGTTCTAGCAAATAGTAATTTCCTGAGTTATTGCCAACACACTGTAGTTTTGATTGAATCCAGGGTCAGGATAATGTTGGAGTCAACGTCAGCATATTTTCACCTTCCACAATTAGTTAATGTTCATACAGCACTTTCTGTGGATGTAAAGAACTGTTAAGTATTCGATATTATCAAGAATTATCTTCTATATTCATCTTATTTTAGATGTCAGTCTTCAGTGGTTTTTGTGAAATGCATTAGTAAGCACGATATTTTTTTCTTTTTAGAGCTTAAAAGACAACACAATAATGAAGTTGTACTTTACATATTATTATTTCCAGCTTTACAGAGACTTTTCATTTTTTCTGCAGTTAGCAAATTTTTTTTTTTTCTTCCTCACGCCTCTCCATTTTAAAATAAGAATTCATCTGCAATGTAGAGTTCTCCATCTTTGTTTTCTCAGAGTAGGGTGTGATGAATGTCATTGGTCTGTATCATTAATACAGTTTTATGTAATTATGTTGTTATTGCCTATGCCTTCATAGACATCTCTTCCTTTTCATGGAAGCTGTCAAGGGGAGCCAAGCATCCACATCTGTCTGTCTGTCTCTAGTCCTTGGTCTTGTTTTATTGCCTACCACGTCCTTTTCAAGCTCCCTGTTGCAGCCAGTGTATCAGCTCCTCTATTTCCCTTTATCTCATTTAACTCATATTTCGAGTAAAACAAATTTTTTTAACTCACAGGAAAAAAAGATCAGTTGAAAGTCCATTTTCAACCAATTTTTCCAGTAGGTGACTCACATTTTAGTGGGTGTATGGGCAAAACCCAAAAATCTGACAGCTGTATTTTGGCAAGCCTTGTGTTGCCACCATCTCATCTAAGCTGCGGGAAGCGCAGCAAGGGCTGGGGTTGGCAGGCACTTCTGGAGACCATCTAGTCCAACCCTCCGCTCAGAGCAGGCTCAGCTGGAGCAGGCTGCTCAGGGCCACATCCCATGGGATTTTTAATATCTTCAAGCAAGGACACTCCACAGCTTCTCTGGGCAACCTGTTCCAGCGTCTGACCACCCTCCCAATCAAAAAGGTTTTTATCTCTCTGTTTCAATGGAGTTTTCTGTATTTCAGTTTGTGCTCGGTACCTCTTGTCCTTTCCCTGTCCACTGATGAGAAGTGTTTGCCTGACGGTGGCTGGACCTCTGCTCACGCCATATGTCCTCTGGTGCACTGGCGTGGCGGGGGGTGGCTGTGGGGAGCAGCTGGCGCTGAAACCCTTGCCCAGCTGTGCCAGGGGAGATTTTCAAGTGAGGAGCCTATCCCATAAAGAAGGAGGTGGCTGTGACAAACAGCTGTGCCAGTGAGGACCTGCACAGGCTTTGGTTTTCCTGTGGCTTACCTGGCTTCTCTGGCAAAATGAGTCCTCTAAACCAGCTTCCTAAGGCTTAACCCTCCCTTCTTTTTATCCTACAGGAGTTAAGTTTGGTTTTGTTTTTCTTTTTTCAAGAGTAGATATTTTCCTTAGTTTTTTTTTTTTTTTGGAATGTTTCAAGCTGTATGGGTTTGCTGACTGTAAATCTAAAACTTTACAGTTGGTTGCTAAAATTGTAAATTTGTTACATGCCTATACAGTTCTTGCATATGTTCTTTTAATATATTTTTCTTCTTCTTTGCTTTAGCCCTGTTTGTTATTACTTGAGATTTTTGGGTTGGTTTACTTTGCTTTGTGTCCAATATTTTGTTCTAACTGGCTTAGTGTAAATTTGATTTAATAAATATTCTACAAATGTAGTATTCAGGTTAACTTGCTGTAGCTTTTTTCTTTTGGGCTGTGAGTTTTTTATTGTTTTTGCTTGTTTCTTTTGTATGTTATCTCTTGCCTCTGTTTGTAGGGAGGTTGTGTTTGGTTTCCCACTACTGCTAATTAGGTTAAATTGCTTTTGATGAGAGAGGCTGGGGGAACAGGGGTTAAAATAGCCCTCCTTTGCTGAACTATGCTGCCGTGGTTTTCTCCAAAGCAGGCCAGTGACATTGTGGAAAAACCCAGGCTGCATTAAGTGGAATTTTTGTATTTTATCACTTTCTCTCCTTTCTTAAGCATTAATGATGTCTATTCTGTTAAACATAGGTGTGTAGATTAAAAATGCTATAGAAGAGCCAAACTGGTAATATTAGATAGATTAGCACATTTTGCCATTTTTTAAATTTGCTGTAAACAAACTGAGAAATTTGTATCAGAGAGCTGAAGTTACAAATATTCCTAGTGTGTGAGCTTGCGTTATTTGTCCCTCCTTTTATACTTAGATTTTTCTTTAAGATGGTGTTTTGTTTTAATTTTCTTTTTGTTTCAATGCTCTCTATCATCAGTTTAAGTTCTTTCTCCCGCTCCATCTTAGATAGGATGATAGTGCTCTATTTTTTTTTTTTTTTTGTGGTAAATGTACTCATTTCTCCCGGGTTTTTACAGGGAAAGAATTAACATCTGCCAAAAGTTAACTTGTGAGTCTGAGCTCCATTGTCATCCGTTTGCATGAACCTTACTAAATTCTTGAATTACATCTGAAGAAGCGGGAAAGACGTGAGCTTGCAAGTCACTCAGACTCCTCTGGAAATTTTATGTAAAATATTTAAGTTGTGGTGGGTTTGGCTTTTTTTTATCTCTTTTTCTTCAGCACTGCTTTATAGAGACACATTGTACTTTTATTAATGTCTTCACAATCAAAATGCTTAGGCTATAAGTGAGTTTGAAAGGACTGAGTGGTGAAATTCAAGCACAGTTGACTCTTGTTTTTAATTTTTGCGTTTCTAGCACTTAGAAGTGGAGAGGACTATCGCTTATGTCACAGTCTCAGGTTTGTACTTTCAAGGAAGGAAAATTTTGTTTCTAAAGGATGAATTCTGATATTTGTATGCTAAGTGAGGATGCTTCTGTGGGGAAAGGTTGTGGTGTTTTTTATTTTTATTTAAATGTTTAAACTTAATGCACTTGATGGAAGTAAAGGTCATGTAGCATCTCAGAAGTCTAGAGATCATTTTGTAAGCACCGTGTGGGAGGATACCTGCTCTTTTTCAGCCCTAACACGCACAGAGATTTTCTCTTGTGATTACAGAATGCATGTGTCTACTATGCTGAAAATTGATGTTGGGAAAAGTAAAGGGGCAGGAAACACTGTTCTTGATGATAAAAAAAAAAAAAAAAAGTTGCGTATAGCATAAAAGGCCTTTATGGCATTCACTGTGTGATATCAAGGTTTTATCCAGTCATTTTTGTGCATGCACTGGGCTAGAAAGTGTTCCATTGAAAGACGGATCTGAAACAAATTTTTATGTTGAAGTAACTGAGATTTTGGAAAGTTTGGTTGTGGTTCCTAATTTTTTGGTTTGAATGCATGAATTTAATAAATACAAAGTAAACATTAGAACTGCTATATCTGCTCCACTCAAGGGAGTGCAATACGGCATCAGTCCAGTAAATTAGAGCCCAAATCATCTAAGAGAAAACCAGCAAACTTCCATCAGTTCAAGGGAACCTAACTTCTGAGCTTCAGCTGAAATCTTTAAGGTTTTGTGCTATTTCAGCGCCAGAATACTGCAGGTATAGCAGAATATCCATCTGCATAGTTGGGCTGAAATCAACTGGTGTCAATGCAAACACCTCCAGTGACAGAAATGAGCCTGGATCAAGCCCCAAACAGGATGTGCCATTCTATGGGGTATTCCTTCCACTAGTCATAGTCCAATAATATTTCTGCCTGTTCATTCGACTTAAATATATGAATTCTTTATCTGTACAGTTATCAATAGTAAAAAAGCTTTACAACTACAGGAAACAGTAATTTTCACGAGCCTACCTGCCTTGTATCAAAACACCCAAGAAGGTTAGTTGCATTAAAGTTTTTTTTACCTGCTGCTTCCAATTAAGAATCTATTTTTCCTGCTTTTCTTCAATGGCTCACATGTTGGATAACATTAAGATCAAAGACTGCTTAGTGCATCCTATCACTCTGCCTTGAGCCAAAATGCTAATTCTTTCTGTGTTCCTAACTGGTGTTTTGATAGCATATATCACAACACAGGCGACTGCACGGCTAGGCTGCCAGTGTATGTTCTTCTCCCAGCTGCGCAGCTGCCTCAGGCAAGCTAACTATAGCTTTGTTTTTGTGAGTGGTATGTCAAAGCCATCTATTTATAAACCAAATTAGAAAATGCCTTGGAACTGTAATTTTTCTTTCAGGCTTCACTTTCAGCTATCCAGAAGCTCAGTATTCCATATTCATAGATTTGGTTATAAAATTTAACTTGTCTGAAGAATAAAAATAATATATTAAACAAAACAAATAAAAAAGAACCCTGTTAAATTATTAAAATTTTGGAATATGGATATCAGTCATAAAACATTTAAAAATATTTGTATACCTTTACCTGCAAGATGAAATATGAAGGATGTGGGGATGCACTAACCAAATTAAGAAAATGCGTATTTATTTTTTCTATTTGCCATAATTTCCAATTAGTTGTTGTTCTTGAAAATATTTTTTAATGATAAACTGGTATTATGCTTGTTCTAAAGGTTGGAAAAGTGAGGTGAGATGCTTGAGAGAAACATCTTAAATATGTTTTGACCTTCTTCAGTTTCAAATCAAGATGCGCACTCACTGACTATTAGAGATTTGAATGGCCTGGATGCTGGTCCAAGTCTCTGCTAGATATTTATTGAGGATCAGGCCCTAGGTAACCTGAAACAAATATCAATAGAAATGGCATTCAACATAAATGGAGATCCTTGATAATGTGGCGATAAGCAACCTTCCAGAATCCACGAAAGAAACTCAAACCCTCCAATTCTTTCCAATTTTCCAATCAATAAACTGCATTGTAGAGGCCCAACTTTTCTTATGGCTTTGTTAGGTCCTGGGTGGAGTGGTGGGGTTTAGATCTTGATTATATGAGCCAAACTGCATCAACATTCTGTGCAGTAATATTTTAGCCTGTAAGTAGCCAGCCTTTTCTCAGTGGAGCCATTCCCTAAACATGAGAGCTGACAGCATGAGAGGAACGAATACCCTATAGTTAACCATAGGCAGGTGATGTTAGGAGTCTATGCAAATGATTTTGGAAGTGTTTTCTTTATTAATTATTTTATAGTCCTCTCTCACAGATTAATCTCCTATAACTAAGCACTTTCTTTAAATATAAATGGCTCCGTGCCACTTTTAGAACACTCAGATTACTTTGTTAAATTATTAACCAGTTTTTATCATCAGTAGGGGAGTTTTTATAGAAATGAGAACAGGATCTTACTCACTGGTTATTTTTAAAATGTGCCAATGTGAAGGCTTGTACTTGTGACAAGACTCATGAAGCGTAACAGAGCTGTGTAGATTTTAAAGTAATCACAAAAATCAGAGATAGAAAAAATTCTATTCAGCTTTATGCACGGTTGGTCAATACAGCATGTTTTACGTTCTGCTTCTGAAATCAGTGGATGCTGAGGCTGCTCAGCAGCTTTTTGTAAGTTTTGATCATATTTCAAGATCCAGTTAGTAGGCTATGAATATTGAAGCAAGGGGAAAGCTGGTAGTTAAGGCTTAATTTACTGGTAATCATTTTCTGCCTTGACGTAAGACATGGGTTGGCAGTAGGCTATATGTCATCTTCTCTCTCTTCTCCTGCTTCTTCTATTATTTGCATTAGATGCTGCAGGTAGAGAAGGGCTGAGGTCCTATTTTGCTTGAAGGCCTGACAGGAGGAAGGTCCACCTGATGACTATAACTGCTGGATTGCTGTGGGTGAAATATTTGGAAGTCCTTACTCCCAAGCTCTCCATTATTTGCCTGGAGGATACTAATGCACCTGCTACTCAGCAATTCCAAATCCTGAGCAAATGGAACCAGGTCAGGCATGGAGAAGTCTTTGTAATGATGTCTACCAGCTTCTGAGCAGCACAGCTTCTGGAGAGGAGAGACATATGCTCTTCCAGAGCTGGAGCTCTGTCTTCCTTGTTAGGCAACTGAAAACAAAACAAGTCTGTTTTGCTCCAGACTGCAATGAAATATAATGCAAGAATATATCAAAATCCACCAGAAAATTGAATTACCTCTCTGCAGAGTACAACTTATCTGTTGTTGTAACTGGAAATACTCTGGTGAAGGATGGTGTAAAAAATGAGAGTTGAGAGAACATGGGTGTCTCTTCTTCCTAGGCCCTACAACATTACATTCTCCAAAGAAATGTTGAAGTCCCTGTTTTTAATATCACATGGCTATTCCAATTTTCGTATTCAGCTGGTTAATCACGTAAGTATTTGCTGAGCAAATACGGATGTCATGAAGGTGATTTCTGAAATCTCTGAGAACTTGCATTACATGGCCATTTTTTCCTACTAGTGTCAGTGTGCCCGAAGTTAAAATTTAAGATTCAATAACATCACTCTCTGTCTCTTGCTATGCTGTGGTGCATTTCCACTTCTCCTTCTTGTACTACACACAACCAGATTTTATTTGCAAAGGAAAAATACTAAATTTCAATGGATAT